>NC_058522.1:139561523-139872877 GCF_904849725.1 Hordeum vulgare subsp. vulgare
CTAGCAGCCTAGCACTAAGCAGCAAGCAGCAGCCAACGCAGCAACCAGCATCGGCTAGCTAGCACAGCAACAGCAACAGGGCGGCAGCAGGCCAGCACGCAGCAGCATCAGCAAGGCAACGCGGCGCAGCAACAATATGCAGCCAGCATCGGCTAAGCAGCCACAAACAGCAACAGCTACAGCAAAACGGCGGCAGCAACCTCGGCATGGGGGCGAGCACGGCGGGCTCGGCAACCGGAGGCGGGGACGGACGAGGACCTCAGGCCGGCCTCCAGCAAGCAAATCAGGGCGATGAACGGGCGGCCAGGGGTGACGCGCTGCTTTGTCCGGCGAGCCCATGGCGGCGCGGCGAGGAGACCCTGGTCTCCGGTGACATCCGGCAGGGAAGCTCCCTGCAGCCGGCGGCGGCAGGCCATCGCCGCGGACGCGCGGTGGAGGGGCTCCGGTAGGGGCTGCGGCGAGGGAGAACGGCGAGGTCGGCGGGGAACTGGAGGCGGGCTGCGGCAGGACGGCGGCGGCGAGGTCCGGCCGACGGACAGGCGCATCGGCGAGGGGAGAGGAGAGGGGATCGGGCAGAGACCTCAAGGGGAGGAGGAGAGGAGCGCTGAGGGAGGAAGGACGAGAGGGGATCGGGGCTGAGCCTCCTCTGGCTCGCTAGGTTAGCTAGGGGTTAAAACAGAAACTTTCACGCAGCCACAAAAAGAATAAGAGAGGAAAGAGAAGGGTGTTCCTATTGCACCAAGACTCGGAGAGCCCTTGAAGCACACGCACTCAAAACACCACACGCAACAGATGATGCAAGATGCCATGATGCAAACTACATGATGATGCAACAAATAAAACTAATCACGCGACGGAAATGGAAATAAAGGGTAATCTTCTAGGGCGTCGGCATCGGGCTGTCACAAAACGGAAGTATATATAATGATTTTTTTCAGACCAGAAAGAGTACCCTGCACGAAAACAGAGTCCGGGAGGCGCACGAGGTGGCCACAAGCCCTCACGGTGCGGCTAGGGGGTGGGCCCGCGCCGTGCAGGCTTGTCGCCTCCTCGCGCACTTTCCGGACTACTTCCAATTTTTGTATTTTTTCAAATATTCCAAAACGGAGAAAATTTCCTACTGGAAAAGTTTTGGACTTTGCTTTCTTACCGAATCACATTCCTCTTCGTTTTCGGAGTCTGAAACAGGCTGATAAATATCCCTTAGGTATTCTTCCGGAGTTAGGGTATTGATGATATTTCTTTCAACATTAATGGGAGTGCCTGAGATATAATGCTTGATTCTCTGCCCATTTACCACTCTCGGACTAGTACCTCCCGTGTTGTTCATCTTGATAGCACCGGAGCGATATACTTCCTCAACAACAAAGGGACCTTCCTGTTTAGAGAGAAGCTTGCCTGCAAAGAATCTTAAACGAGAGTTATATAGCAAGACATAATCAGCTACATTGAACTCACGCTTTTGTATCCTCTTATCATGCCACCTCTTAACCTTCTCTTTGAATAGCTTGGCATTCTCATATGCCTGAGTTCTCCACTCATCAAGCAAACTAATATCAAATAACCTCTTCTCACTGGAAAGTTTGAAATCAAAGTTGAGCTCTTTGATTGCCCAATAAGCTTTATGCTCTAGCTCAAGAGGTAAATGACATGCGTTCCCATACACCATTTTGTACGGAGACATGCCCATGGGATTCTTATAGGCAGTTCTATAAGCCCACAGTGCATCATCAAGCTTCTTAGACCAATTCTTTCTAGACCTGTTGACAGTCCTTTGCAGAATCAGTTTAATCTCTCTATTACTTAGCTCTACTTGACCACTGGACTGAGAGTGATAGGGAGACACAATTCTATGGTTGACATCGTACTTAGCAAGCGTTTTACAGAAAGCACCATGAATGAAGTGTGAACCACCGTCGGTCATTAGATATCTAGGGACTCCAAATCTAGGGAAGATGACTTCTTTTAGCATCCTTATAGAGGTGTTGTGATCATCACTACTAGTGGGGATATCTTCTACCCACTTAGTGACATAATCAACAACAACTAAGATATGCGTATACCCGTTGGATTTTGGAAAAGGTCCCATATGATCAAAGCCCCAAACATCAAATGCTTCAATGACAAGTGAATAGTTCATAGGCATTTCCTGACGTTTGCTAATATTACCTATTCTTTGACATTCGTCACAAGACAAGACAAACTTACGGGCATCCTTGAAGAGAGTGTGCCAATAGAAACCTGATTGCAATACCTTGTGTGCAGTTCTATCTCCCGCATGGTGTCCTCCGTAGGCCTCGGAGTGACACTTTTGTAGGATCTGTCCCTGATCATGTTCAGGTACACAACGTCTAATAACACCATCTACTCCTTCCTTATAAAGGTGAGGATCATCCCAAAAGTAATGTCTCAAGTCAAAGAAGAATTTCTTCTTTTGCTGGTACGTGAAATTAGGTGGTATATATTTGGCAACGATATAGTTTGCATAATCAGCATACCACGGTGCACTACGTGAAGCATTGATGACATTCAGTTGCTCATCAGGAAAGCTATCATCAATAGGTTGTGGGTCATCAAGAACGTTCTCCAACCTAGCAAATCAGGAAAGCATTGATGACAAGTTATCTGCTACTGGGTTATCAGCACCCTTTCTGTCGACAACGTGCAAATCAAATTCTTGTAGCAAGAGAACCCATCTGATAAGTCTAGGTTTAGCGTCTTTCTTCTCCATGAGGTACTTAATAGCAGCATGATCAGTGTGAATAGTGACTTTGGAATCAACTATGTAAGACCTGAACTTTTCACATGCAAACACGACTGCTAAAAATTCCTTTTCCGTAGTGGCATAGTTTCTCTGGGCACTGTCTAGAGTTTTACTAGCGTATTGAATAACATTCAACTTCTTGTCAACTCTTTTCCCTAGAACAGCACCAACAGCATAATCACTAGCGTCACACATGATCTCAAAAGGCAAGTTCCAATCAGGTGGTTGAACAATAGGTGCGGTTATCAAAGCCCTCTTAAGTATTTCGAAGGCTTCCTCACAGTCATCATCAAAAACAAAAGGAATATACTTTTGCAAGAGATTGGTAAGAGGCCTAGAAATCTTAGAGAAATCTTTGATGAACCTTCTATAGAAACCAGCATGACCAAGGAAACTTCTTATACCTTTGATATCTGTGGGGTATGGCATCTTCTCGATTGCATCAACCGAAAGGAAAAGGAAAAGACGATGCCTTCATTAACCATAAAGTAGTCTTTTCCTTTTCCTTTGCCTTATCGACTTCAATACCTCTTTCAGAAATTTTATGTCCTAAGACGATGCCTTCATTAACCATAAAGTGGCACTTCTCCCAATTCAAGACAAGATTGGTGTCTTTACATCTGTGTAAGACTCGATCAAGGTTGCTCAGGCAATCATCAAAGGAAGTCCCGTAAACGGAGAAGTCATCCATGAAAACCTCAACAATCTTTTCACGAAAATCAGAGAATATAGCCATCATACATCTTTGAAAGGTGGCAGGTGCATTAAATAGGCCAAAAGGCATACGTCTATAAGCAAAGGTACCGAAAGGGCAGGTGAAAGTGGTTTTCTCCTGATTAGATTGTGCAACTGGTATTTGGGAGAAACCAGAATAACCGTCTAGAAAGCAGAAGTGTGTGTGTTTAGACAGTCTTTCTAGCATTTGGTCGATAAAAGGCAAAAGGTAATGATCTTTCCTAATGGATTTATTCAATTTGCTAAAATCGATCACCATCCTATAGCCAGTAATAATCCTCTGTGGGATCAATTCATCCTTATCATTAGGGACAACGCTAATGCCTCCCTTCTTAGGGATGCAATGCACCGGACTCACCCAATCGCTGTGAGCAAGAGGATAGATAATACCTGCTTCCAGGAGCTTTAGTATTTCTTTTCTCACTACTTCTTTCATCTTCGGATTTAATCTCCTTTGATGATCAGCAACTGGTTTGAAAGCAGGATCAGTTTTAATCTTGTGCTAGCATAGAGTAGGACTAATGCCCTTAAGATCATCAACAGTATATCCGATAGCAGCACGGTGCTTCCTCAGAGTTTTTAGTAATTTATTTTCTTCATGCTCTCAGAGGCTAGCACTAATAATAACAGGATATATCTCTTTTTCATCAAGGTAGGCATACTTAAGAGTATCAGGCAACTGTTTAAGCTCGAACACAGGATCACCCTTTGGTGGGGGTGGATCCCCAAGCAGTTCAACAGGCAAGTTATTCCTAAGGATAGGATATTGTTCTAAGACAACTCTATCTATCTCATCCCTTTCATCCATGTGCATATCATTTTCATGCTCAAGCAAGTATTGCTCTAAGGGATCAGTAGGAGGCACGACAATAGAGGCTAAGGCAATAGTTTCATCCCTACTAGGCAACTCCTTTTCATGAGGTTGTCTACCAAACTTAGAGAAATTGAACTCATGTGACACTCCTTCAAAGCCAATAGTGACTGTTTGCTTCTCACAATCAATATGAGCGTTGACAGTATTGAGAAATGGTCTACCAAATATAATGGGATAAAAGCTATCTTGTGCAGTAGCAAGAACGAGGAAATCAGCAGGATACTTCGTTTTACCACACAAGACTTCAACATCCCTAACAATTCCCACAGGGCAGATAGTATCTCTATTGGCAAGCTGATTAGTGACATCTATAGGTTCTATCTCAACAGGTGCAATCTCATCTTTGATTTCATCATATAAGGATTGAGGTATTGCACTAACACTAGCACCCACGTCACATAAACCATGATAACAATGATCTCCTATCTTAAAAGAAACCACAGGCATGCCAACAACAGGCCTATGTTTGTCTCTAACGTGAGGTTTAGCAATTCTAGCAGCATCTTCACATAAGTGAATATCATGTCCCTCAACTTCTTCAGACAGAAGATCTTTGATAATAGCAATGCTAGGTTCAACTCTAATTTGCTCAGGGGGTGTAGGTGTTCCAATATAGCCTCTACGTATCACAGTTGAAGCTTTAGAATGATCCTTTATCCTAACAGGGAAATGTGGTTTCTCAATGTAAGCACTAGGAACAACAGGATCACTATAGGCAATGACTTTCTCTTCAACTGGAGTGGGTTTAACTACATTGACTTCTAAAGGAGGATGATATTTAAACCACTTCTCTTTGGGGAGATCAATATGAGCAGCAAAGGATTCACACAATGAAGCTACTATCTCAGAGTCAAGTCCATACTTAGCGCTAAAATCACTAAAGGTATTTGTCTCAACAAAGGATTTAACGCAATCAAACGTGAAATTCATACCTGACTCCTTACCTTCTTCAAGCTCCCAATCTTCTCTCCAATAAATTCCATTTGAAGTCAATATCTCTCTTCATAAAAGATCCGGTATAAGAAGTGTCAAGCATGGTGCGATCATCATGAGAAAGCCAAGCATAGAAGTTCTGAATGATAATTTCTCTCGAGAGCTCATGATTGGGGCATGAATATAACATTGATTTAAGCCTCCCCCAAGCTTGAGCGATGCTTTCTGTGTCACGAGGCCAAAAATTGTAAATATAATTCCGATCACGATGTACTAAATGCATAGGATAAAACTTTTGATGAAATTCCAATTTCAACCGATTGTAGTCCCATGATCCAGTATCATCACATAGCCTATACCATGTCAACGCCTTATCCTTCAAAGATAAAGGAAAGACCTTCTTCTCGACCTCATCCTCGGGCACACCTGCAAGCTTAAATAAACCACAAACTTCATCTACATAGATTATATGCAAGTGTGGATGTGATGTTCCATCTCCTGTAAAAGGATTAGCCAGCAGTTTCTGAAGCATACCCGAAGGAAATTCAAAGAAATATTTTCAGTAGGTGCAGCATGTTGAGGAGAAACTATTCGTTCTTCCGTTTGAGGTGAAGATACCCCGAACAAGCCCCTCAAAGGATTAGTATCCATAGTGACAAGTGACAATAAATTTCAGCACACTATATGAATGTTTCCTTACCAAGTTCCACTTATGAAAGGCGCTTCACTCCCCGGCAACAGCGCCAGAAAAGAGTCTTGATGACCCATAAGTATAGGGGATCAATCGTAGTCCTTTTGATAAGTAAGAGTGTCGAACCCAACAAGGAGCAGAAGGATCTGACAAGTGGTTTTCAGCAAGGTAAAATCTGCACGCACTGAAATTGTCGGTAACAAGTGATTGTGTGGTGAGATGATTTGTAGCAAGCAACAAGTAAAAAAATTAGAAACGGTGCAGCAAAGTGGGCCAATCCCTTTTGTAGCAAGGGACAAGCCTGGACAAAGTCTTATAGGAGGAAAAACGCTCCCGAGGTGGGTAGTTTCATCATGTTCATATGATTCGCGTTCGTTACTTTGATAGTTTGATATGTGGGTGGACCGGCGCTTGGGTACTGCCCTTACTTCGACAAGCATCCCACTTATGATTAACCCCTCTCGCAAGCATCCGCAACTACGAAAGAAGAATTAAGACAAAGTATAACCATAGCATTAAACTAGTGGATCCAAATCAGCCCCTTACGAAGCAAGGCATAAACTAGGGTTTAAGCATCTGTCACTCTAGCAACCCATCATCTACTTACTACTTCCCAATGCCTTCCTCTAGGCCCAAATGATGGTGAAATGTTATGTAGTCGACGTTCACATAACACCACTAGAGGAAAAACAACATACAACAGATCAAAATATCGAACGAATACCAAATTCACATGACTACTATTAGCATGACTTATCCCATGTCCTCAGGAACAAAAGGAGCTACTCACAAAGCATAATCATATTCATGATCAGAGAGGTAATGAGTAGAATCAAGGATCTGAACATAAACTCTTCCACCAAATAATCCAACTAGCATCACCTACAAAGAGTAATCAACACTACTAGCAACCTTACAAGTATCAATCGGAGTCGCGAGACGGAGATTGGTTACAAGTGATGAACTAGGGTTTGGAGATGAGATGGTGATGATGAAGATGTTGATGGTGACGAGTCCCCTCCGATGAGAGGAATGTTGGTGATGACGATGGCAACGATTTCCCCCTCCGGGAGGGATGTTTCCCCGGCAGGATCGTCCTGGCGGAGCTCTAGATTGGTTCTGCTCAAGTTCCTCCTCGTGGCGGCGGCGAAACCACGAAAAAGCTCCTCCTTGATTTTTTTTCCTGGACGAAACCCTCCATATAGCAAAAGAGGGGAGCAAGTGGGCTAGTGGGCTGCCCACAAGCCCCCATGGCGCGGCCTGGGGGGTGGCCGCGCCGTGCAGGCTTGTGGGCACCCCCTGGTGCCCCTCTGGCACTTCTTCGGCCCAGTATTTTTGATAAATCGGGAAAAAATTCCTCGTTGATTTTTACGGCGCTTGGAGTTGCGCAGAATAGGTATCTCAACTTTTCTCCACTTTCAGGCCAGAATTCCAGTTGCCGGTATTCTCCCTCTTCATGTAAACCTTGCAAAATAAGAGAGAAAAGGCATAAGAATTGTACCGTGAATTGAAATAACAGCCAAAGAAGCGATAAATATCAACATGAAAACATGATGCAAAATGGTCGTATCAGGACGACATTTATAAGGAAAATTGCAGTCATACATAAGGGTTGACAGAGGAAGGAAAATCGCAGAAGCAATGAGCACCAGATTCTGAGAGAACATCGGAGAGTATCTTCGGAGTCTTCTGAGCAATCAAACCATCGTCTGGCATGGGGGGCTCTCCGAGAGGAAGAATTTATGAGAATCAAAAGTTAGAGTTAGCAAAATCTTTAATCTGAAAGAGAAGATAGAGTAGAACCCGAAGTATAGAAAAGGAGTAAAAGATACTAATACCACCCAATTGAGATGTGGGCCCGTAAGCCACAACATCAATGTTAGTAAAAAAATTCAAACACTAGACTCAACTTCGACCAGGAGTTGGAAAGGGGGCTACCTACAGACAGTCGGCTCTGATACCAACTTGTGATGCCCTCGATTTAATCGTACGCTAATCATACACGCACATGCGTACGATCAAACTCAAGGACTCACGGGAAGATATCACAACAAAACTCTAGACACAAATGAAACAATATCAGCTTCATATTACAAGCTAGGGGCCTCGAGAGCTAGAATACGGAAGCTCGATAAACACACGAGTAAGCGGAAGCAACAATATCTGGGTACAAACATAAAACATGGGGTGCCTTAGAGAAGGCTAGCACAAAAGATACAACGATCGAATGAGGCGAGGCCTCCTGCGTGGGAACCTCCTAACTACTCCTGGTCTTCAGCGGCCTCCACGTAGAAGTCACCATCGGGGTGGCACGCGTCGGTAGGAAACTCCATCTCCTGGGCTCCATCATCTGGTCGCAGCAACGGATCAAGGGAACAAAGGGGGAGCAAAGCAACGGTGAGTACTCATCCAAAGTACTCGCAAGACTTACATCAAAACTAAACTAAGTATGCATCAGTATCAAAGAAGGGGTTTATATGTGGACTTACGGTAGCAATGCGAGAATAGAGAGAGAAGGCCTAGTCCTATCGAAGACTAGCATCTTCAGGGTCTTGCAGCAATAGACGAGAGTAGAGCAAGGTAACACAAATATTATAGTCATAATGTTGCAACAATATTAATATGAGGTCACGCCCAAAGATCCTCCCTCGACTCCCTGGAAGGAAACAATCCCGGAGCAACTAATTCCAGTTAAGTAACAATTGTAGTTGTATAAGATCACGGCACAACTCCAAGTCGTCATGTAACCGTGGACACGACTATTCGAATAGATAAGTTCTTCCCTGCAGGGGTGCACAACATATTCCCCGACGCGCTAGATAACACTCTGGCCGGACACACTTTTCTGGGTCTGCCCGGCCTCGGAATATCGACACGTCGCAGCCCCACCTAAGCTCAGCAGAGAGGCCAGCCCGCTGGTCTAACTCCTAAGCACAGAGGGGTCGTGGGCCCACTTTCCCTCCGCGCTCCTACACGATGCGAGGGCGATCAATGTCAGTCCTGGCACCCCTTAATAAAAGAGCGAGGCATCTCAGGACCACTCGGGCGCACGCTGCTACATCGCTGACGTCTGAAGAGCTTCGGCTGATACCGCGACGTTGAGTACCCATAATTCTTCCCACGTAGACGGTTAGTGCGTAATAAGGCCTTTCGACCAACCCAGATCAAATACCGAAATCCATTATCATTTTAATTAACCCAACGGCACAAACACATGGGAATCCACCCGCCTAACAACTATTCATCAAAGATCCAAGTAACATGGTCAAGTAATTGTGTGGTAGCAACATCGGGGGGAATCCGAGGTATCACCCTCGTTGGATTTCGAACGATGTATCCGTCAAGGTGGACCTAGAGGAATCACCGTCGAGGGTCCCACACTTGAGGGGTGCACAACAGAGGCATCGTCGGGAATGGTGAAAGAGGAATTACCCTCGATAACCATGACCGACTAGCTGTACTACAGAGATATCATCAGGAGTACTTCGCGAGGTGTCACCCTCGGTACCCGATAGTATCTCTGTAGCGTCACACAACTAGGGGTATAAGTGATGTGTCGGGTCTGACTCGTCGATCAGGGATCGAGACTTGAAAACAAATCGGGGCAACTAGACTACCGGGTCAGAGGGGATGACTGTTCCACCTATACTAAACAGTTTAAAGTGCGGTACTGAAAGTAGCAGTTCATCAAAAATAGGCTATGCATCAGATATAGGAGCTAACTACAGCAGTAGCAAAATTCTAATGCAAGCAGGAGGAAGAAAGACAAAGGCGATATAGGGATGATCAAGGGAGGTTTGCTTGCCTTGTTGCTCTGCGGCAAAGGGCTGATCGGTAGGGTCGTAGATGTACCCGGCAGCAACGTCAGTCTCGGGGTCTACCGGTAAGATGAGGGGGGAGAAATAATAAATAACAGCAGCAGGTGCAACACTAAGCATGACATGGCAAGATGCAGGCTAGGCATGAGCTAACGCAGTAACATCCGTCATAGACGAGTCCGAAGAATATCTGACGATATTTTCCGGGTCTTTGGCTACTACCGGTCACACTAAAAACAATGAAAAAGTTCCACATTTGCGATGCTAGGGACGCGTGACAGACGAATGGACCGTGTATCCGGTTTCGTCTCGTTCTGCTGATCAACTTACATGTTGAAAATATTTTGATCTGACTTACAGTTTATTTAATATTAATTTTTAAAGTTTTATTCAATAATTAGGAATTAAAAACAAATTTAATTAATTATTAAATGCTATTATGACATCAGCATGATGTCATGCTGACATCAGAAGTTGACTGGTCAGCTGACCAGTGGGTCATACGTGTGAGTGACACAATTTTTAATTAAGGTTTAATTATTAATTAATCAGATTAATTTAGTGGGGGACCCACGTGTCATACTCTAATAGGATAATTTAAGTATCTAATTAACAAATTTACTTAATTATACTAATTACTCATAATCATACATTAACTAATAAATAAATTAATTAATTAATTCACTAATTAATTATTTAAATAAAAAAATATTTATTAAATAACATTGTTTTTTATATATGTTTTTATTTCCATTCTCTTTAACAGTTAGAGGGGAGTTCTTGGGCCCCCTCTATCATTGGAAGTGGGGGTTGGCCCCACATGGCAGTGGCACGTCAGCCACACATACACATACACATCCATCATGTACATGTTGTGCACATACACACATATACACTATGTATATTTTTCTACATACATGCATACCTACATAATACATACATACATACATAATACATACACAATACATACATACATACATGCATTTATACTACAATAGAGGCTAATCCCCTCTGTCGACAGGGAGAAACCGAAGTGCACATCCGGGGGCTCGCTAGAGTAGGAAAGAAGGAGAATGTGGGAGGATCCCGAATGGGCTCACCCGCGATGAAGGGAAGACCCGATGTAGCCGAAGTGCACGAGGAGTCGGCGTGGTTGGTGATGGAGTCAGATCCGACGCGGAGGGGCCCGGACCGTTGCGGTTCAGTGAGGGTTCGCGCGACGGCGGGACGACGATGGCCGGCGCTGGGAGGCGCTGCGCGAGCGCCGGCAAGGGCGGTCCGGTTGACGTCGGTGGCCGCCGGAGACAGGAACGGAGGGGGCCGGCCCGGGGCGAGGCGCCGCGGCCAGAATCGGTGGGGGGGGTGGCGCGAGATGGTGCCGGTGGTGACCCGGCGGCGGGGCGAGGGAGGCCGACGACGGGACGCCGGCGGGGCGGTCGGGGCTGGCGCCGGGTAGGCGACGACGCGGTGGCGGCGGGGCGCGGTGGCGCTAGCGGAGGGCCGGTGGCGTGGGCACCGACCGGTGCGGGCTTCAGCCCCCAGCCCCGATCCAATCTGGATCGGGAGGGGCATGGGGAGGGTTCGAGGTGGGGTGGCGCGGGGGTAGGTGGGGCGTTAGCGAGAGAGAGTTGAGCGGGGGCCCGAGTGGGAGGGGGAGGTAGCGGGGCCAGGGGGTAGGTGCGGGGCGCGATCGCGAGGGGGGAATCCCCTCGTGCGGGATCTGATAAGGGGGGGTCAAGTGGCGAGGGGGACTGATGAGGGTTGGTGGGGAAGGGTGCGCTCGGGGCTAAGGGGTGGTGGCGCGTGGGGATGGGAGTGCTGGGCACTAGGGTTTGGGCTCCCGGGGGGTTCTTATACCTCCCCAACTTAGGTAGGCTGGCTGGGTCATTTTGGCCCACTCGGCCCACGGGGTTTGTTTATTATTATTATTATTATTATTATTATTATTATTATTATTATTATTATTATTATTATTTCTTTTATTTATTATTACTTTTATTTTATTTCTTTAGTTTCTGTTTTAAATATGTCCGAATTACTTTTATAATTTATTAGGAAATTCTTATAACTCCTCCAACCATTTTATTTTTGCATTCGAAACTTTTATCGCTTGACTTTAAATTAAATATGATAATTGCTTTGATTTTTATTAAGTGACAACTTATTTTAGATAAACTTGATGACATGGAAGAATTAGTGTGTGGTTACTGTAGGTTAATTTACCGGGGCGTCACATGCGGCGGAGCGGGTGGCTGCAGAGGAGGAAGCCATCCGCGCCCACATTCTGAAGAAACGGCAACGACGGAACACGTCCGCCCTCGCGTGCGAGTAGAATCGGGCGGTCCATGAAATGGCCGGACTCCCACCAAAGAAGGAGGAGGAGGTGAGCGGTGGCGAGGACACCTCCGGCAACGAACAGATCCAGCTCGATTTGTACTACCGGTACTTCCGCGACAAGGACGGCAAGGACGCCGGGAAGGACAACGACTGACGTGGATGATCTCCATCGTAGCCAAACATGTCAAATTTTGATAGTCCGGTTGCATATTTTATAGTGATGGAGAGTTGGATGACGTGTGTGCGTTGATGTAGTAGTTGAATGAATTGTATGAATTTGAGATATAAGATTTAAGGTGTTCAAATATAAACTGCATTATTTATGCATTTGAAAAGTCGGATTTAAGGTTTCGACTATAGATGCTCTGAGGGTCACTCAGAGGTACCGGAGATGTCCAAAGTGTCGACCTATCAAAGCCAGGGGACAAGCCCCTTGGACAAAGAATCTGTCAAAGTAACGGCGCCCAAAAGGACACGCTCCCTGCAACCGACTGGAACTTGCAGCGTAATAGGAGTGGTTGAACTGGTCTTGATATTGAGTCAAATTCCCACGCCAGATCATACCGTAGATGCAAGACGTCTCTTCTCACGAACGTGCCTGGTCGTCGATGGATTGATAGAATATGTTCCATATGATTGTCATCAGAATACCAACAATAATGTAGCACGTACTATGCACTACAAAGTTTGCTTGTTAGTACTGAACTGGTAGGCATGTAGAAGTTAATCATGTTGTTTTTTTAGGATTAGGAAAGAAAGCCAAACCGAGTCTTAGTAGTATTAGGATTCCTAGTCCTAGTCTATTTTCATAGTCCCTTGTGGACGTGTATAAAAGACACCCTAGGGGTGTTGATTGTAACACCAGAGAAAAACGAAAAGCAATACAAAGCAAAGGCTCGACACGGGCCTTTAGCCATCAAATCCATCGATCAGTTTTATTCGTGTAGCTAGTTACGCAAGTTCCGTCAAGTAGCCGGCCGAAGCAAGAATCGCGTAGGCACACATGTACAGCTGCATACGCACGTTCAAAAGCCAACAATTGGTATCTAGAGCCTCGACGATCTACGATCTACGATGACGGACAGCGACACTGAGTCGGTCAAGTCCGGCAGCGGCGGTGCCAAGGCGAACAAGAACGGCGACAAGGTGAAGAAGGGCGTCAAGTCACCAACCAGTGGTGGAGGAACGAGCGGCGCCAACGTCCAGGCGCATCGCAACATCCCCATCCAGTACCCGGTGCTCACCGACGCCAACTACGACGTGTGGGCGGTGAAGATGAAGATTATTCTTCGATCCCTTCGAGTGTGGGGGGCCATCACGGACGACGACGTCGACGAGGAGCGCGACGAAGGTGCCATGGCCGCCATTGCCCAGTCTGTGCCGGATTCCGTGCTGATGACATTGGCGGAGTTCGAGACGGCAAGAGAGGCGTGGAACGCACTCAAGGAGATGAGGATCGGAGAAGATCGCGTCACCAAGGCTCGGGCACAAGTGTTGAAGCGTCAATTTCACAAGTTACAGATGGAGGAAACTGAATCAGTGAATGACTACGCCATGCGTCTTACTACTTTGGTGGGAGAGATCCGCGCGCTTGGTGCAAAGCTCGATGAGACCGAGAACGTGGAGAAGTTTTTCAGTTCAGTGACTGATAAATTCACGTACATCATCAGCACGCTCGAGCAGCTTTACGACATCGACGACATGACCATAACGGAGGCGATCGGACGATTGCGGACATGGGAAGAGAATGCTCGTGGCTGTCAGAAAGGCAAAGGAGGAGGTAGTGACCAATTCATGTACTCGCGCGCAGATTGAGAGGCCTCAAGTAGCAAAGGAAGGCGTGACGGTGGCGAAGGCTCAAGCAAGACGAAGGGCGATGGACAAACCGGAAAAGGCAAAGGAAAAGGCAAACCACAAGGTCGTGGTAAGGCAGGCCAATCTAAAGAGCAGAAACCACGGAACTTGGACTTGTCCAAGGTCAAGTGCTATAACTGCAATAAGATGGGTCACTTTGCGAAGGATTGTCGAAAGCCTAACAAGCGGGAGATCAAGGCAAATTTGGCAAAGCAGGAAGATGAAGGTCCAGGTCTTCTGATGGCCGAAGTTTGTGATCTCGCTGAAACGGTGGTTGTGAAACCAAGCCGGAAGGTGCTACTTCATGAGGAAAAAGTGACACCAAAGTTATCCGGTGATCAGAATGTGTCGTGGTATCTCGACACGGGTGCCAGTAACCACATGACGGGGTGCAAGGAGAAATTCCTCGAGCTGGAATATGATGTTGAAGGCTCGGTCAAGTTTGGTTTCGGTTCAAATGTGGAGATTTGTGGGCAAGGATCTGTCCTCTTCGAGGGTCTCACAGGCGAACATCGCATACTCACCGGAGTGTACTACATCCCACGTCGTCGCAACAACATCATCTCTATCGGGAAGCTTGACGAGAATGGATGTAAGGTGGATATCGAGAACGGAGTGATGACGATCTTCGACAACCTCCGAAACATGCTAACTCGTGTTAGTCGCACACGGAATAGGCTCTATATCCTCAACCTTGATCAATCTCAACCGGAGTGTTGGCTCGCCAAGAGTGATGATGATTCGTGGTTATGGCATGCTAGATTTGGACACGTTAACTTCTACGCCTTGAAGAAGATGTCAAAGATGGAGATGGTATCCGGGATGCCAGTTATCGACCATGTTGATCGAGTATGTGACGGGTGATTGGTTGGAAAACAGCACCGCAGGCCATTCCCTGCTCAGTCTACCTATCGTGCAAGTGATACACTCGAGTTGCTCCATGGTGATCTATGTGGCCCTATCACCCCGGCAACTCACGCTGGAAAGAAGTATTTCTTCCTTGTGGTAGAAGACTACTCGAGATATATGTGGGTCGTTCTCCTACAGTCTAAAGATGAGGCGCTTGAAGCATTCAAGAAGCTGAAGGCTGCAACAGAGATGGAACACAAGCTGAAGGTTCGCGCTCTACGGACAGATCGCGGCGGAGAGTTTACGTCGAATGAGTTCAACGACTACTGCGAGAAGATTGGCATAAAGAGGTTCCTCATGGCACCTTACACACCGCAGCAGAATGGGGTCGTTGAAAGGCGCAATCGAACCGTCGTTGACATGGCAAGGAGTTTACTCAAGAGCAAGAACCTGCCGGGGACTTTTTGGGGAGAAGTTGTCTCGACGGCGGTCTATCTTCTCAACCGGGCTCCAACGAAGGCGGTGATCGGCAAGACTCCGTATGAAGCAATTTACAGACATAAGCCAAATGTGTCTCATCTACGGATGTTCGGGTGCGTGGCACATGTGAAGACGGCGGAGCCACATCTCTCAAAGCTTGCCGATCGTAGCACCAAGATGGTGTTCATCGGATACGAGAGCAGTTCTGGCACCAAGGCATACCGTTTATACGATCCACAAACCAAGCGTCTACGGATTTCATGCGACGTCGTGTTTGAAAAAAACCAAGCGTGGAACTGGAACGCCGCAGCCGACGATGCTCCAAAAAGTAACATATTTGCAGTTGAATTTCCAACTGATGATGATGCAGGGGAGGATGTCCAGGTGGTTGACAAGACGCCCAACCAAGGTGACCACAATGGTAGTGATCATCATGGTGCCGACACCGACGACGCGCATAGGTCGCAAGGAGATAGCGACAACGCCGCGCACGACACAGGCGGAGATCTCGACGACAACATCGACACCGAGGCGCATAGTGACGACGACAATCAAGATGATGGTCACGGTCACGACGACTACGCCGACGACACGGATGTCGATGACACACCAGGGTCTCAGCCGTCTTCCTCAAGTGCATCAACACCGACACAATTTGTGTCGCCTCCTTCGCAAGCCACAACGTCTCCTTAGGGCCTCGTCGCTACAAGACCCTCAAGAAAGTCTACAAGTACACAAAGCCAGTTACGCTCAAGTACTCCGGACTATGTCTGTTCGGAGTTGAGGAGCCGGCGAACTTCGTCGAGGCGAGCAAAAGTCGTAGTTGGACGCACGCCATGGATGAGGAGATGAAGGCGATTGAGAGCAATGGCACATGGACTTTGGTAACCCGACCTCCAAACCAAAAGGCGATAGCTTTGAAGTGGGTTTACAAGTTAAAGAAGGACACGCAGGGTGCCATTGTGAAGTACAAGGCAAGACTCATTGCAAAGGGCTACGTTCAACGTCAAGGAGTTGACTATGATGAGGTGTTTGCACCGGTTGCTCGAATCGAGACGGTGAGAGTGCTCCTAGCTTTGGCAGCACAAGAGGATTGGAAGGTTCATCATATGGATGTTAAATCCGCTTTCCTCAACGGCGATCTCACAGAAGAAGTGTATGTGGAACAACCCCTCGGCTACGAGAAGAAAGGCGAAGAAGGAAAAGTTTACAAGCTCAAGAAGGCACTTTACGGGTTGAAGCAAGCGCCAAGAGCTTTGAACTCAAAGTTAGACCGAAGTCTGGTCTCGCTCGGGTTCAAGAGATGTCCCCTCGAGCACGCAGTCTATACAAAGAACTCCAAAGGCTCAAACCTGCTAGTTGGAGTTTATGTCGACGATCTGATTATCACCGGAGATAGCGTACAAGAAATTGAACGTTTCAAGGCGCAAATGAAGAACAAGTTTAGCATGAGTGATCTGGGATTACTCAGCTATTACTTGGGCATCGAAGTGAAGCAAAGCTCCGGAGGGATTTCCCTATGTCAATCGGCTTACGCGGTCAAGTTATTGGACAAGTATGGCATGTCAGATTGCTACGCGACACAAGTTCCAATGGACCAACGTCACAAGTTGAGCAAGCGTAGCTCAAATCCGCCGGTGGACACCACAATGTATCGAAGCGTTGTGGGCAGCCTAAGATATTTGGTGCATACCCGACCTGACTTGGCTTATTCAGTCGGGATCGTGAGTCGTTTCATGGAGAATCCGAAAACCGAGCACATGAGCGCGGTCAATCAAATCTTGCGCTATGTGAAAGGCACCATTAATCTTGGTTGCACGTACAGAAACGGAAAGGAAGGATTGATCCTTCGTGGATATTCAGATAGTGACATGGCAGGTGATGTTGATGACCGAAAGAGCACAACGGACACGGTTTTCTACCTTGGCCCGAATCCGATTAGCTGGAATTCTCAGAAGCAAAAGGTGGTGGCACTGTCTTCATGCGAGGCAGAATACATAGCGGCAAGCACGGCGGCTTGTCAAGCAGTGTGGCTGAGAAGACTCCTAGCTATTCTTGCAAAGCGGGAGGTGCAGAAGGTGTCACTGAAGATCGATAACCAAGCTGCAATCTCGTTATGCAAAAATCCGGTTCATCATGAAAGGAGCAAGCACGTAGATACCCGGTTCCACCATATCCGGGAGTGCATTGAAGAAGGGTTGATCGAGGTTCAACATGTGAACACGAAAGACCAACTTGCCGATATTTTCACCAAGTCCCTCGGTCGACAGAAGTTCATCGAGATGAGGAGGAAAGTTGGAGTGCAAGAAGTGAAGTCAAGCAACAAGATTAAGGAGGTGAATGTAGAAGTTAATCATGTTGTTTTTTTAGGATTAGGAAAGAAAGCCAAACCGAGTCCTAGTAGTATTAGGATTCCTAGTCCTAGTCTATTTCCATAGTCCCTTGTGGACGTGTATAAAAGACACCCTAGGGATGTTGATTGTAACACCAGAAAAACGAAAAACAATACAAAGCAAAAGCTCGACACGGGCCTTTAGCCGTCAAATCCATCGATCAGTTTTATTCGTGTTGCTAGTTATGCAAGTTCCGTCAAGTAGCCGGCCGAAGCAAGAATCGCGTAGGCACACCCGTACAGCTGCATACGCACGTTCAAAAACCAACAAGGCATACGTGTGTATTCATGCGTTTTTTCTTACCCAAGAGCCTGTATATACGGGTAACTTGCCGGAATCTGTCAAAGAGGGGCATATGCAGATTGGTTGCGATGTCACCGTATGTCCTTCTCAAGAACACTATTAAAACATGGCTTTCGTTCAGGAATCAGGATCAAATCTGATTAGCGATCTAATGATTTTGTCAAAGGTTGGTGGCGCGCCGGTTGTCGGCTTCCATGAGGAGGGGTTGTCACTGTCACAGCAGGCCAGAATGAAGGGAGGCAGGTTTCAGGCGGGAAGGGGCCTGCAAGTTGCACGCCCACTTGCGCGGAAAGGGCGAGGAACATACGAGACAAGGCCAGTTGACCACTTGTAGCCGCCCCACTGACGGTGCTTACTGAAGTTTGGATTTATGTGCATTGAGCTGTTTCTAGGTCATGAGCTCACTGTACATGCCTCGAGATGGATCAACGGCCGAGTCGTGATAGGGTTAGGGTTTGCCCTGCTTAAAAATAAAGCGGGCGGTGCTTTTTTCAGAAGGAAGATAATAGAAGCGTCCGGATTTAAATTAATAAAGCCATCGTGCAGTATTCACAAAGGTTTCAAGCCTTACAGACCACAATATACAGATCATCTATAGCAACACAAAGGATGAACGGGCTTAGTTCAAAATACGAGAGGCAAGGAACATAAAATAAAGGCACTAAAGCACCATATTCTGCCTCCAACATCATATGGAGACTCCAAAGACAAAGATCAGCTATGAAGAATGACCAGCAAGCGAAAGGGTGTTCCAAATCATTTACATGATTGCTTCCATGTGCTCAGCACTTCGTTGCTTCCCCAACAGTGTCCACATCTGTAGGAAGAGATGACATTTAAAAATAACGTCAGCTGGGTGAGATGGGAATCTGTTCTCGATCGTAGTTTTGTTCCGGATCGTCCATAATGACAACAACAGCGTCCCTACGCAATGCCACACCATCCTTGCACTAGCCCCCCTCTGGGTTTGTAGCAAAGATAGCAAATCCAAATCCAACGATGGATTTCAGTTCTGGTGGAACGCGTCCCTAACAGCACTCCACACAAATTAGCTAACGCACACTGAAAGAAAACATGATTCGCAACCTCATGTTCACCACACACGGTGCACAAACCATCAGAAGGGCCGTTATGCTTAGCCACATTATCCGCCGTCGGGAGAATGTTTCTAAACATTTGCCATAAGAAGATCTTAATATTGAGTGGCAAACCCGCCTTTCATAGCCCCCTAGCTATGTCCAAGGTGTTTCCCTCAGTTAGCTTGGAGTATAGTGATTTCACCGAGAATTTTTGGCACGAGGCCAGTTCCCAAGTGACTGAATCTGCCCCCGGGCTAAGTTGTCTATTACCTATTTTGGCTAACAACTCTTCCCAGCTCACCGCTTCCATCATAGAGAGGGGGTGTATAAAGTGAATCGCCGGCGGTGAGGTACTAAGGGCATCCCCCACCATCACGTTGGTGTCTGTGGCTAACTGGTAGAGCATCGGGTAGGAATGCCAAAGCGGGTTATCCTCTAACCAATTGTCTTACCAAAACTGAGTGGGAATGCCGTTGTTAACGACAAAATGCCCCTACCATAAACGCCGGATGGACCGCTTGGATCCCGTTCCAGAACGTCTATCTCGAAGGTTTTGCTTTAAACATATTTCCAACCGGAAAGTATTTTGCCCGGAGGAGCTCCGCCCAGAGTCCTGACTCGTTTTGCGCTATGGGCCACCACCACTTGGTGAGGAGGGCTACATTCATAAGCTTGGAATTGTTGACCCCCAAGCCTCCGAATTTTTTTGGCTACACATCGCCGCCCATTTGACCAAGTGGTATTTTCGCTTGATGCTAGTTCCTTCCCAAAAGAACCTGGAGCGCGGTCTGTCAAACTTGGCGTGAACCCCGTCCGCCAGTAAGAACATTCCCATCGTGAATATGGAAGGGAGGAGAGGCTAGAGTTAGTAAGAATCAACCTAGCCGCCGACAACTTAAACCTCCCACGCCACGGCCTAACCCTATTCGCCACTTTGCCATAAAGTGGTTCCCACTCAGAAATTGACAATTTCCGATGGGAGATCGGGAGTCCAAGGTACTTAATCGGGAAGCCCCCAAGCTTGCAATTAAGTAGGTTTGCAACACGCCTGCTCTCTTGGTGTACCATTCCCATGGTGATCACCTCACTCTTTAGAAACTTTATTTTCAGCCCCGAAAGGATCTCAAAGGCAAGGAGCAACAACTTGTTCGATGCGATGTTATGGTTGTCACGCTCAAAAAGAAGCATCGTATCATCTGCGTATTGTAGGTGAGTCACCTCCCCCCCCCCACGGGGATGAGGTGGGGCACCAGCCCTTTTATGTGCCCCGCCGCCCGGGCCTTGGCAAGCTTAGCCTACAAGACGTCCGCCACGAAATTTAAAATAAGTGGCGAGCTAGGATCACCTTGACGGAGGCACCTTTTGGTGCGGAAGAACTTGCCGGCCTCACTGTTTATCGTCACCATCGTCTGTCAACAACTGACCAGGTGCATGATACGGTGAACAAAGCCTGCCTCAAAGCCCTTTTCGAGGAGCACCTCCCAAACGAACTCTGAGTTCACTTAGTCATAGGATTTCACAAAATTGAGCTTAAGTAGCACCCCTTACCTTTGGTGCGCTTTAGCTCATGTACAATCTCAAGGAGCGCAATCGGTCCCTCTAGAATATTGTGTCCCTTGAGGAAAGCGGTTTGGCTTTTGAGGATCACTTGTTGTGCAATGGCCGCTAAACGAGTGGCGTATGCCTTCACACAAAGCTTGAAAGGTACGTTGATAAGAATTATAGGCTTAAACAGTTTAATGTTGTCCGCGACCTTAACCTTAGGGATGAGGCTGATAGCACCGTAGTTCAGATGGGACAGGTGTACCGTACCTAGCGCAAAGCCATTCACTGTCGCATAGAAGATATGCTTAATACAAGGCCAGAACTTCTTAAAGAACTCCATGGGTCAGCCATCGAGGCCCGGCGCCGTGTCCATCTTCATATCAGCCACTTCCTTGTCGATCTCCTCCAGCAGGAAAGACAGGGCCAACCCATAGTTCTCTGCCTGCGATACCCGCTCGGACGGATCCCACAAATCCTCCTATAGATACACGATTTTCTCCTCGGCCGTCCCCAAAAGACCGATGAAAAACTAGTAAATGTGGCTAGCAATATCGTTTTTGGTGACTAAGAGGCCGTTGTCCCAAGTGAGCCGCAGAATAGAGCATTTACGCTTCTGACCATTCGTGAAAGTGTGGAAGTAGCTAGTATTGGCATCTCCCTTAGTCACCCATTTGACGCTGCCCCTACGGTGCCAGTACTCCTCTTCTGCCCTGAGAATAGCGAGGACTCGATTTTCAAGTGCTTATCCATGTGCCCATTACTTTCGGAGAAGGGTCAAGCATCGGCTTGAACATCCAATGTTGCGATCTCGTCTACAATTCTAGCTCGCTCCTTCTTCTATTTGCTACCGTGGTTAGCCCTCCAACCGCGAAGATATGCATGCAACTTGGCAGCCGCGGAAGTCTAGAACTTTGTCGGGCCCCATTGGTATTCTACGTGTGATACAATGAGTGACCACTGCTCCTTGACCATGAGTTTGAAGCCCTCTATCCAAACCATGCCGTTTTGAAGTAGAACTTACTACTACGACTAATGAATTCCTCTCCGGAGGAAAAAATAGGGTGGGGTGGTCTGAGCCAATCTGCGTCTCCGCCACCATGGATGTAGGATCGAAAGTATGTCTAGAGGGGGGTGATTAGACTACTTGACAAGATAAAAACTTAGCCTTTCCCAATTTTTAGTGTGGGGTAGTTTTAGCAACTATGACTAGTCAAGTACACCCTACACATGCATATCTAAGAGTATAGATGCGGAAAGTAAAACATGCAAGTGTGAAGTAGAGGCTAAGGTAGGGAGATCAAACGCAAAGGTTGACACGGTGATTTTTGGCATGGTTCCGATAGGTGGCGCTATCGTACGTCCATGTTAGTGGAGACTTCAACCCACAGAGGATAACGGTTGCGAGAGTCCACAGAGAGCTCCACCCATAGGGGTTCTGTCAGTGAAAGGACCGACACCTATGAGGGCCTCAACGGTCCCCTTTTGCTGGTTTGGCGATGAGAGGGGTCGCGGCAAGAGCAGAACCAACAGTTAGGGCCGAGGAAGGTCGTTTTTACTCAGGTTCGGGCTGCGTTGTGCGTAAAACCCTACTCCTACATGCGTTTAGTTATTTGCTTTAGTTTACTGTAGATATGTCCCTCTTACAGCCTTTTGATTGGTCAAAAAGCCAAAAGTCCCTTCTACTGAGCCTCGGGCCTCCTTTTATAGGCGAAGGGGTCACCACAGTGGCTGAGCGGGTGAACGATGGGTTTACGAGTGGAACAGCGTCGACCGCCCGCCAGATTGTTACTGCGGTGCATTAAATGCTTCAACATACTTCATGTCCTCGTCAGGGGGGGGGGGGGTTGGACACGTACCCACACATGGCAACTTCGGGGTGTTGCGTTCGCGTGTGGACGGACACATAGTCCATGCATCGGCGATGGCGTGTTCGTCGGTGGAGGCGTTCACAGGATGCGAAGGCGCCCTCGGACCACGCCTCTCTTCGGGCCTTCTTTTCCTCCCCGGCAGGGTTACCTTGTCGGGGGCTCTTCTTGTTCCTCTCGACAGGGAAGTGATGGCCTGCCGAGGCCTTGTCAATCTTCCCGGCAAGGATGGCTTGTCGGGGCTCAGTCCTTCTTCCTTGGTGGGAGGGTCTCGCCTTGGCAGTGTCTATCTTCCCGGCGGGGAGCTCCTGTCGGGGTCTCTTATTCATTCCCAACAAGCGGGCGTGTGACAGCCTGAGACCGACGTTCTAGAAGATTCACCTTTATTTCCGTTTCCGTCGTGTGGTTACTTTATTTGGTGGCCTCTTCATTTAGTTTGCATCGTCGCATCATGCATGGCATCTTGCATCGTCTGTCACGTGTGGTGTATTGAGTGTTGTGCTTCGAGTGATCACCGAGTCGTAGGGCGGTAGTAGTTCTCCCTCTCTCTCCTCTTATTTCATTTTGTGGTTTTGCTAAAGTTTCGTTTTAACCCCTATTTTTAAAAAAATAAAGATTCGTCTACTTTTAAAGAAAATCATTTTATTAAATGTGGGGGCAACCCCTAGGTTTTGCTTTATTTTTTTCCTTTGTTATTTTTTTAAAACTAGAGACCCTTTTATTTATAAAAGGGGTTTGATTTTTTATTCTTTTGTAAAAGGGTTTTATTTTAATTCTTAAAGGGTTTCATTTTTATTTGTTTAAAAATGCCCAAGCTATTTTATAGTTGGGGTATATTTTTTCAAAGGAGTCAACAACATTTATTTTTGTTTAAACCTATTTCTTTTGTTTGTTTGAGTTGCTATTTTTTTTAAAGAGAAAAAAAACCAGAAGGAAGGGGAGCCTGCCCAGGCCAGCCGGCCCATGCCCAGACAGCTCGATCCCTCCTCTGCCCTAGCGCCCGAGCCGATCAACCTCGATCCCCTCGCGCAACCTCGTCCTCCCCTATGCGCGTTGCCCCTTTGTCCCGTTTCCCCTCGAGCCCTAAACCCGATCCAGCTCCCCTAGCCATGGCCTCGACCTCGCGGGTCGCCTCACACCTTGTCGTGCCGAGCTCGCCGTGCCCCAGCCCCGCATTCCCGGCTGCTCGCCTCCGCCGGCGCCGCCCCGCCATGGCCGGTCCCCTGCCGCGTCTCCTTGGATGGCCGTTCACCCCCCGCCGACCGCCGTCCTGCCACGTCCACCGCGCGCTGCCGTGCTCACCGCTGCAAGCTCCGCGCTACGCCGGCCGCCGTGCCCGCCATGGCCGTCTCCCGCATGCCGCCCTGCCACCATGGGCATGCTACCAGCTAGCTGATGTTGTTGCGTAGTGAGTTGCTGCCGATTTGATGGTCCCGTGCCGAGCTGTGCCGATGCGCCGCTGCCGCTGCTGCGTTTTGCTGTTGCCTGATGCAGTGCTTGCTGGCTGCTGCCTTGCTGTGCCGCTGCTTGCTAGCTGTTGTCCTGCTTGCTGCCGCTGCCGCTGCTAGCTAGGCTGCTCTAGTTTCTTGCTGCGCTGGCTGCTGCGTGATGCTAGGCTGTTGCCTGCTTGCCGATGCATGTAGCTGTTGCTAGCTGCCGCGTTTTGCTGTTGATGGTCGTAGTTGCAGGTTCCTGTAGCTTTGTTGCTAGCTAGCCGCTGCTGCATGGCATAGTTGCTTGCTAGTAGCTGCTGCCGCCGCTGTTGTTAGATGCGTGCTAGCTGCTATTGCTAGCTTGCTGGCTGTAGATGCCAGTTAGATGTAGTTGCTAGGTGTAGTTGCTAGGCTAGGTTGTTGTTGCTTGCTTATGTTGCCGTCGCCGCGTGCACCGTCCCTGCTGCGTGGGATCGCCAAGTTCACGAGTAAAACGAGTTCGACTACCGACGCCGAAGGCCCGAGAACCACGACACCGAGCAAACGACTACCGTCGACGAGACCGGTACCATGACTTCCACGACGTCCACGACGACCGTTGTTCCCCTTCACCGAACCGAACCGCTCCGATTCTCACGCGTCGAAGGTATACCTATGTGACGTGGCCGAGAACCGTATGCATGTGTTGTATGAGTTGAATGTATGTATGCACCGTATGTTGCCCGTTGCACGTTGTCCCTCTTATGTTGTGCCTCGACACATGGGAACCCGGTAACCGGGATCACCCCATCCTTATTTAACGTTCCCGCACACGCTCCCTATACGTTGGCACGATATCTCGATGAGTTATCGGGATAGGGACGTTGCGGTGGCATCGTTTCCGACTTGCCGCCATGGTTCCCTCTCGCTCGCCGTGGCGACACCTGTTTCTTTCTCTTCTTGCCCGTGATGTTTGAACTCGCATGCATGACGCATTCATGGCATGATATCTTGTGTTGCATGTCTCTTGTGTCGTAGCGTCTGTTCTAAGCCCCTCGTGTTAACCGTCTAGGATGCCATGTAGGATCACCGCTTCACCCCTTGCCATGTTAACAACATGTAATATTGTGTGTTAAATAATCGGGAGTGAATTAAATAATTAATCGTGGAGTTTCGTCGATATGCGACCCATTGCATATCGAGCTTTATTTAATGTGTAGTGTTTGCGTGAGGTGAATTGCCATGCCATCCCTTGCATTTTGATCTGTTCATGCATCATATTAGGTTGTGCATCATGTTGTGCATCATGTGCTGCATATTTGTGTTGATGTTTGTTCCGGTTTGCTCCGTCTCGATAGAGTTCCGCAAGCGTGTCGGAATGTGAGGACCCGTTTGACAACGTTGGTTCGCCGACTTCTCAGAGTTGTTTTTCTTCCAAGCGGGATCTCAGGCAAGATGACCATTTCCCCAGATACCATTACTATCATTGCCATGCTAGTTTTATCGCTTCTAACGTTATGTCTCGTTGCCTACCACATGTTTACATATCAGCCTCTCAACAATGCCATGATAACCTTCAACCTGTTCGACCTAGCAAACCACTGATTGGCTATGTTACCGCTTGCTTATCCATGTTGTTAGCGTTGCTAGTTGCACGTGTAGTTGCTTCCATGTGATAACATGGGTTCATTGTTATATCACTCTATTTAATGTTATTTAAATTTAACGCGCCTATATACTTGGTAAAAGGTGGAAGGCTCGACCTTTCTAGCCTGGTGTTTTGTTCCACCTTTGCCCCTTAGTTTCGGCTACCGGTGTTATGTTCCATAAATGAGCGCTCCTAACACGATCGGGGTTGTTATGGGGACCCCCTTGATAATTCGTTTTAGATTAAAGCTGGTCTGGCAATACCCAACTTTGGTACTACATTTGCCTAACAACTAATGAACTGCATAGGGAGTAATTAACCCGAGGAAATTTAATCAACCCCCGGGCCAGTGCTCCTCATGAGTGTTGGTCCAAAATGGACAGACTGCGGGGCCACCACGGGGCAGCTCGAGGTTTGGTACCTGTAGGATTTTCCATCCGTCGTGTCCTGAGAACGAGATACTCGGCTCCTATCGGGATCATCGACATGTCGGGCGGCCTTGCTGGATTAGTTTTACCTTTGACGAGATATCTTGTGCATCGGGATTCCGGTGATGCTTTGGGTAATCTCAGAGTTGAGGTTTTCCACTAGGGAATCCGAGGAGATCGCGAGCTTCGTGATTGAGGATTTCTATGCGGCTTGTGGTAATTTGTGATGGACTAGTTGGAGCACCCCTGCAGGGTTAAATCTTTTCGGAAAGCCGTGCCCGCGGTTATGTGGCAACGTGGAAGCTTTGTTTAACACTGGTTCTAGATAACTTGAACTTAACGTAATTAAAATATGCCAAGTGTGTGCGTAACCGTGATTGTCTCTTTCGTGAGTTCCTTCTCCGATCGAGGACACGGTGGGGTTATGCCTGACGTAGGTAGGTGTTCAGGATCATTCATCTGATCATCAGTAGTTCTCGTCCGTTATGCGTAGATCTTCCCCCTCTTATTTCTTGTACTCGTAAGTTAGCCACCTCACACATATGCTTAGCCGCTGCTGCAACCTCACCACTTAACCATGCCTCACTCATTAAGCTTTGCTAGTCTTGATACCTTTGGAAATGAGATTGCTGAGTCCCCTGTGGCTCAAAGATTACTACAACACCAGTGGCAGGTACAGGTAAAGGTTACTCGACGCGAGCGCGTTGATTGTTCATTTGGACTTGCTTCTTCTTCTTCTTCTTCATCGATCTAGGATGGGTTCCAGGCCGGCAGCCTAGGATAGCAAGGAGGGACGTCGTTCTTCTTTTCTCGTTTGTTTTCGTCCGTAGTCGGACCCTGCTCTTACTCTTGATGATTATGTAATGTACTGATGTGACTCTGATGTAGCTTGTGGCGAGTGTAAGCCAATTCTATTTATATATCTATTCTTTTCAGTACATGTACTTGTAACGATATCCATTCTTGCGACACAAAGAGATGCGCTTCTATCCCTGATGAGGCCTTCGTGCCAAATTGAGGATAGGGTTGCATCTTGGGCGTGACAAGTTGGTATCAGAGCAGTACCGACCTAGGAGCCATCTTGATTGATCGAACTTGGCCGAGTCGAGTCTAGTAAAAAAGTGCTTTGAGTCTAGTTATATATCAGAGAGTAGGATTCTTTTTTCTCCTCTTCTATGCTCTGGTGAGGAATCTTGACGTAATAATTTATTCTTCTCCTCTTCTCACTCAATTTTTTTTAGGATCACGCGGATATTCTTAGAATCGATATGATGCCGATGTGATGGAGTTCTGTCTTGGTGCCTCCTGTCTGACTTGATTTTCTTCCGGGGAGTTGAGCTCCAGGGGATTCTCGAGCACATCGTTATCATTTAGATTTCTTTAGTATCTCAGAACGAAGGATGTTCGTAATTGCTTCAATACTAGTCGTGGCGAGATAACCCCGATGTCCCCAGTACTGGTGCAGATTGTTCGGGAGTACTGCCATACTTTGTATCGTTGTGATCACGAGGGTCTATTGTAGATGAAGGTCCGAGATTCTGGTTGTGTGTTGACGGATGTGATACAGGTGACGAGTTAGTATAGGAGTTGTGTGTTATTACTCCTTGTATCCGTGTACCAGATTGCATCACCAGATATTTCAAGAATTGATAGGTGGGAATTCTAGTAGTTGCTTATAGGACAATCTTCTAACAAATGCATGATGTTAGGTTGGGGTTCGACATCTAGTGGATTCGTTTGTTCGCGGTCGACTTACAGCGGTACACGTTGTGTCTTAAAGAGTCCTTGTAGCTTGCTACGACTCGGGGACGCTTCGTATGTCGGGTGCACTGCCTTGCACTTGATGGCTACTGTAAAATCGAGCCCGTGCGATCCTGTCCACGAAAATATCGGACGTAATCTCTCTCATGAGTTTGTTCTGGCTTGTTTCATAAGCCTCTCCCATTGTTTTGTTGATTATGGTAATTCGAGTTGCTTCGACGTCAAGTGGTGATTTCAGATCTTTCCTAATCTGTGTTCTCATATTTTTATGTGAGAATGCAAATTCTTTTGTTCATTCAAATTGTCATATCTATTCTTTTCAGCCGGAGTCGTCATGTTAAATCTTTTCCAACCGGTGTGGTTCTCTCCAACTGAATTCATTCTTCTCCAGTTTTTGCAGATCATTCTCTCAATTCTTTCCGGAGTTCGTCTCATCTGTCTCAAGTTTTCTTTGTTTTTCCCCGCCCTCCCACCCTTTTTCTTCGGTGATTGGTTTTCACCCAAGTGCATTCATTTCATTGTGCTTCCGCTGTCTGTTCTTTTCTCTCTTACCCTGTGATTCATTGTGAATGTTCTCAGGAGTTCTAGTTCATCATTCCTTCAACCTGGCTATTTTTTCCCGGTGAATTTAATTCAGTATCCGTGTCATCATGTCCTTTTCATCCTTGTTAATTCTTTCCTATATTGGAAATTCTTATGAGCCTATCTTGTTACTAATTCCTCTATCTTTCTATCCGGAATGTTAAAGATATTTCAGAAGTTCTAATTTTCAAACCTTCAGTTATTTCGAGGTGCTAACCTCATCTAGTATTCTTGTACCGGTGCAATATCTCCCTTCTAAGCAATCTTTCTAACGGTGGTTTCTTTGAGTGGCCCCATAACCCACAGGTTTTCCGAGGATCTTTCCTGGCTCTTTTAATCTTTTCCCGGAGATCTCTAAATCTTTTCAACTATGACGTAAGTATGAATTTCATCAGTCATATTCTTTCGTCAAGATCCATTTATATTAGTTCTCATATTTGGCAAAGTGGAAGCTTTGTTTAACACTGGTTCTAGATAACTTGAAGTTAAGGTAATTAAAATATGCCAACTGTGTGCGTAATCGTGATTGTCTCTTTCGTGAGTTCCTTCTCTGGTCGAGGACACGGTGGGGTTATGTCTGACGTAGGTAGGTGTTCAGGATCATTCATCTGATCATCAGTAGTTCTCGTCCGTTATGCGTAGATCTTCCCCCTCTTATTTCTTGTACTCGTAAGTTAGCCACCTCACACATATGCTTAGCCGCTGCTGCAACCTCACCACTTAACCATGCCTCACCCATTAAGCTTTGCTAGTCTTGATACCTTTGGAAATGAGATTGCTGAGTCCCCTGTGGCTCACAGATTACTACAACACCAGTTGCAGGTACAGGTAAAGGTTTCTCGACGCGAGCGTGTTGATTGTTCATTTGGAGTTGCTTCTTCTTCTTCTTCATCATCGATCTAGGATGGGTTCCAGGACGGCAGCCTGGGATAGCAAGGATGGACGTCGTTCTTCTTTTCTCGTTTGTTTTCGTCCGTAGTCGGACCCTACTCTTACTCTTGATGATTATGTAATGTACTGATGTGACTCTGATGTAGCTTGTGGCGAGTGTAAGCCAATTCTATTTATATATCTCTTCTTTTCAGTACATGTACTTGTAATGATATCCATTCTTGCGACACGAAGAGATGCGCTTCTATCCCTGACGAGGCCTTCGTGCCAAATTGAGGATAGAGTCGCATCTTGGGCGTGACAAGGCGCTCGCCGGGGGCTCGCAATCTGCACTTGGTGGGCTTCCGAGCTTTGCTTCCGCCCTATGCTCCAGCGACGCGCCTTGTCGCTGTGGAGGGGGGTGCCGGTGTCCACGCACTAGTCCGGGGCACTGGAGACCCCGGTCTTTAGTGCACCCTGTATACATGCGAGATTTTCATACAAAAGTTGATGCTTCAAAAGGATACAACTAGTCTATCAAGAGTCTGGCAAGAGGTTTGCCTCTATACTTATCTTGCGCGTCGCGTCATTCTTAGCCGCAGCGTCTGAAGGTGCTGCCGGGGAGGAATATCTTGCACCCCAGGTAAGCTGACGTTGCCCTAGTGGCCTCCTTGCCGACGAGGTTCTCACCGGTGGCTTTTGGCCACACTGAAGGAAAAGGTGCGCCGGGGTGCAACACTTTCTCATCTCTTTTGCAAGAGGTTTGCTGGCGGAGCCCCCGAGCATATCTTTCTAGTGTCACAGCGCTCCACGGAGAAATGCGGGCCAGAGGGCGCGTAAAGGGGCGGTTCAGGGCCTCGGACGCATCCTCAATGACCATGCAACACTCCAGAGATGTGCGATGGCCGGAATAAGTGTCGGAGGCCTGGCCGAAGCCCCCTGTCATGCCCTCGACAGGAGCGCAGGTGTTCCAAGGAGGTGTGTTGGCTAGGCGATGCAGAGTTCGGGGCTTCCACTCCTTCCACCGGCACTCGCATAGCACCTATGGAGGCGCTATGTGATCTCGTGCGCGGGCAGAGCAGCCACTGCCTCCTCCTGATCGAGGAGGATGCTGCGGCAAACTGAGATCCGTGGAGCCGTCGAACGGCTCGTCGGATCGGGACGGCGCTGACGCCAGCCTGCTTCTGGCGATCCCCCTACCTGGCGCGCCAAAGATGTCAGTGAAAGGATCGAGACCTATGGGGGGCTCAACGGTCCCCTTTTGCTGGTTTGGCGGGGAGAGGGGTCGTGGCAAGAGCAGAACCAACAGTCAGGGCCTGGCAAGGTCGTTTTTACTCAGGTTCGGGCCGCGTTGTGCGTAAAACCCTTCTCCTACATGTGTTTAGTTATTTATTTTAGTTTACTGTAGATCTGTCCCTCTTACAGCCTTTTGATTGGTCAAAAAGCCAAAAGTCCCTTCTACTGAGCCTCGGGCCTCCTTTTATAGGCGAAGGGGTCACCACAGTGGCTCAGTGGGTGAACGGTGGGTTCATGAGTGTAACAGCGCTGACCGCCCGCCATAGTGTTACTGCGGTTGATTAAATGCTTCGACGAACTTCGTGACCTCGTCAGGGGGGGCTGGACACGTACTCACACTTGGCAACTTCGGGGTGTTGCGCTGGCGTGTGGGCGGATGCCTGGTCCATGCATCGGCGGTGACGTGTTCGTCAGTGGATGCGTTCACAGGACGCGAAGGCGCCCTAGGCCCGCGCCTCTCTTCGGGCCTTCTTTTCCTCCCCGGCAGGGTTACCTTGCCGGGGGCTCTTCTTGTTCCTCTCGGCATGAAGGTGATGGCCTGCCGAGGCCTTGTCAATCTTCCCGGCAAAGATGGCTTCCCGGGGCTCAGTCCTTCTTCCTTGGCGGAAGGGTCTCGCCTTGGCAGTGTCTATCTTCCCGGTGGGGAGCTCTTGCCGGGGTCTCTTCTTCATTGCCAACAAGCGGGCACTTGCCGGGGGCTTGCAGTCTGCACTTGGTGGGCTTCCCAGCCTTGCTTTCACCCTATGCTCCAGCGACGCGCCTTGCTGCTGTGGAGGGGGTTGCCGCTGTCCGTGCACTAGTCTGGGGCACTGGAAACCCCGGTCTTTAGTGCACCGACAGGTTCCAAGAAGAAGCGGCCTTGTCTATTCCACCACGACTTCCGTCCACACAGGACTAGCCTCACTCACGGTAGATCTTCAAAAAGTTGGCGATCTCGTTGCCCTTACAAACATCTTGGTTCAACTCCACAACACAAAATAGGAGGCTCCCAAGTGACACCTAACCAATCTAGGAGGCACCACCCTCCAAAAGTTAATAGATGCGGTAGAAGGATGAACTCTTTGCTCCTGTGCTTCTAAAGATAGTCTCCTCAACACTCAATCACTCTCTCTCATATTTGGCAGGGGTAGGAGAGATTGATCTTGTGGACAGCAACTTGGGAGGCTAGAAATCAAGGTTCAATTGGTTGGAATGGGATCTCTGGATCTCAACACATGAGTAGGTGGCTCTCTCTCTCTCATAAAAATGGATCTCGCAAGTGTAAGTGTGTTCTGAGTGCTTCCTCTATGAATGAGAGGTAGGTGGATGGGTATATATAGGCATCCCCTAAATTCCATCTGCTACAACATTATTGCCCAACTCGGTGACACCAAAATGAATCTCGGTGGTACCGAGTTGCACTAAATGTGGCAACTTTTGAATTTTCGGTGAGACCGGTATAGGAATCTCGGTGGTACCAATACAATGACCTAGACTGGTTCCCAAACTCGTTGAGACCGACTTCAAACTCAGAAATTCCAAAACTTGAAGTTATCTCTACAGAATGTTGGTCACCCAATCTCGGCAGCACTGATAGGAATGTTGGTTGTACCGAGATGATGGGATTGTCATAGGATCTGTCTAAGTGTAAAATTGGTATAGCCGAGTAGGAAATGTTGGTGGCACCGATTTAGCAATTTAGCTTGGGACAGATATATTTTTTGGGAAAGTGGGTGAGTATTTTTGGTGCCTATATCTAAGCATTTGAGCAACCAATTCATCTTAATACCTCATCCCCTTTTAATTGCATTAGCTTTCCCATGGATTCAAAGTGATTTCTAACAAAGTGTAAAATGAAGAGTCTTTTTGCTTGAAGCTTTAGCCAATCCTATTCCTTCCTTGCATAAAGGAGCATCTCCATGCAATCCTATAGCCAAAGCATCTTTGAACTTCTCTCATAAGTACTTGAAAAACTCATTAGTCCAATGATTCATATGTTGTGTTTTATTACCAAAACCACCTTAGGGAGCAACTGTGCTTTCATTCTCCCCCTTTTGGTAATTGATGACAACATATAGGTCAAAGCTTCAACAAAATATATAATCAATGATTAGCATTGACGCTTTGAGAAGTATGTCAAAAGCAAGAGCTCCCCCTAAATTTGTGCATTATTTTAAATTTGCATTTGAATGAAAATGCACAACCTATTCGGATTATGGGTTACTCTTCCATGTCACATACAACTTGGTGGTGCACATAAATGGTAAGAATGAATAGCAATGCACATGCACCAACAAACAAGTGAATGATCATGATGTAGATAGCTCAAAATTAATAACGTGGTAGCATCAAACAATCAAAGCGTATGATCAAACACACATCTAAACTAATAAAGTCATCCAAAAGACCAAAAGTAGTTTTGAAAACCAAACGAGAGCAAATAAAGTCAAAAGATCTCCCTCTATCTAAGCCCTATTGATCAATACACTTCTCCCCTTTGGCAACATGTACCAAAAAGTTAAAAGGTCTAGTCTAAGTATCTCTCTCGGCATGATCTCCTCTGGTAGCAGAAGTTGGGGTAGACAAGAGAGTGTCAACGAAGGCTTCAGCAGATGTCGCTGGAGCAGGAGCTGGAGGTGTAGACAGTGTAGGTGCCGGAGGAGTAGCATTTCTAGTAGCCTGTGCAGCCTCTCTAGCTATAGCTAAGCTGGGATGAGTGCCTCATACGTCTCCAACGTATCTATAATTTTTGATGGTTTCATGCTATTTATTGTCAAACTTTGGATGTTTTGCATGCCTTTTATTTATTTTTTTGGACTAACTTATTAACTCAGTGCCAAGTGCCAGTTCCTGTTTTTTCCATGTTTTTGACCCCTTTCAGAGGAGATTTTGAAACGGAGTCCAAACGGAAGAAAGTCCCCGAAAAGATTTTTTTTGGAAAGGAAGAAGATCAGAGAACTTGGGAGCCAAGCCAGAGGAGCTCCAGGGGCCCCACAAGCCCCCACCCCGCGATCAGGGGGGCGCGCCATCCAGGCTTATGGGCCCCCTGGAGGTCCCCTGACCTAGATCTTTCGCCTATATAATCCCAAAAATTCTAGAAAAAATTAAGAGATCATCGCAATCACTATTCCTCCGCCGCAAGCTTCTGTCTCCGCAAGATCCCATCTGGGGCACGTCCTGGGGCCCTGTCGGGGGTGGATTCGGAGACGGAGGGCTTCTCCATCAACACCGTGACCTCTCCGATGATGCGTGAGTAGTTCACCATAGACCTACGGGTCCATAGCTAGTCACTGGATGGCTTTTTCGCTCTCTTGGATCTTCAATACAAAGTTCTCCATGATCTTCATGGAGATCTATCCGATGTAATCTTCTTTTGCGGTGTGTTTGTCGAAATCCGATGAATTGTCGATTTATGATAAGATTATCTATGAATCTTATTTGAGTTTCTTCTGATCTCTCTTATGCATGATTTCATATCCATGTAATTCTCTTCGAGTTGTGGGTTTTGTCTGGCCAACTAGATCTATGATTCTTTCAATGGGATAAGTGCTTGGTTTTAGGTTCATACCGTGCGGTGACCTCACCCAGTGACAGAAGGGGTAGCGAGGCACGCATCGTGTTGTTGCCATCAAGGGTAAAAAGATGGGGTTTTCATCATTGGTTTGAGATTATCCCTCTACATCATGTCATCTTGCTTAAAGCGTTACTCTGTTCGTCATGAACTCAATACACTAGATGCATGCTGGATAGCGGTCGATGTGTGGAGTAATAGTAGTAGATGCAGAAAGTATCGGTCTACTTGTCTCGGACGTGATGCCTATATGTATGATCATTGCCTTAGATATCGTCATGACTTTGCGCGGTTCTATCAATTGCTCGACAGTAATTTGTTCACCCACCGTAATACTTGCTATTTTGAGAGAAGCCTCCAGTGAACACTATGGCCCCCAGTGTCTACTACACACCATATTTTCAACCTTACACTTTTTATTTCGTTGCACTTTCCGCCTTGAGATCTCACTTTGCAAACAATTTTGAAGGGATTGACAACCCCTTTGAAGCGTTGGATGCAAGCTTGTTTGTGTTTGCGCAGGTACTCTGGACTTGATGAGACCCTCCTTCTGGATCGATACCTTGGTTCTCAAACCGAGGGAAATACTTACTGCTCCTGTGCTGCATCTCCCTTTCCTCTTCAAGGGAAGAACCAACGCAAGCCTAGCCTCTGTCAATGTGTCAACTTCTGGCGCTGTTGGCTGTGGGATAGCAGAAGAATTTCTGGCGCCGTTGCCGGGGAGGAAGATCAAGTCAAGAACTCATCCAAGTAGGTGTCGCAAACTCATCTCTTGCATTTACTTTGGTTGCCAGTTGCCTCTCGTTTTCCTCTCCCCCACTTCACCAATTTGCCTTTTTTCGTTCGCCTTTTCGTTCGCCCTTTTTCTCGCTTGCTTTCTGCTCGTCTGTGAGTGATAGTCTATCCTGATGGCTAGATCCACCACTTCGAATGATACTCCCGAGAGCGAAGTTCTCAATTTCAAACAAATTGAGGGAGAAAACTTAAAGGACGCTTGGTATAGGATTTGCAATGCTCAGAGTAGATCTACTCATAAGCAATCCACTACCGTCATGCTTTGCAGTTTTTATGTGGGTATTTCTCCTTGGAATAGGTATATTCTTGACACCATCGTAGGTGGAAATTTCTTGGGTAGCCATACTGTTGATTCTTACGGAGCTGTGATAAATTTGGTAGGCTCACCCCCACTCATGGTTAATGGAACTACCTTAACTTTGGAACATGTGATGCGTAGACTGGACGTTATTGAATATAAAGTCGCTACGATTGAACTCATTGAGAATTTGGATAAAAATATCCACAATCAAATCACTCAGTACAGATCCAAGGTGGGAATAGTTTTGAAAAATTTAAAGGAGAAGGAACCCACAGTTTACGAAAAGCTAGGTCACGATTCCGCTAGGATTGGCAAACTAGAGGATGTTATAACCAACTTGGGTTCCGCTTTTGCCGCTGTGCAGAATACCCCAAATTTTGCCCGCAATAAAATCACCAAGTATGTATTTGTTTCTAAAAGTAGTGGTGAATCATCCAGAAAGAAAGATGAAAACCTCAAGATCATAAGTGATCACGCCACTTATGGTTTGAGCACCAAAGACGACGATACGTGATTCTATCGCTTCTTTGCCTAGCTAAGGGCGTTAAACAATAGCGCTTGTTGGGAGGCAACCCAATGAATTTATCTTTTTCTTTCTGTTTTATTGTGTACACACTTTCATAATTCTGTTGTGATTGTGTTTTTTGTGTTTCTTTTTGTGTTTGAGCCAAGCAAAGCCTTTATGTCTGGTCTTGGTAATGGTTGTTTGATCCTGCTGGAAAAAGACAGAAACTTTTCGCTCACGAGATGATTTTTCACTTTTATTCAGAAGGAGCTTTTGAGTTGATTCTTTTTTATGCTGATTGATATGCTTTCTTCCTAGGCCGTCGTAATGTTTCAGATTTTTTGAGGTACCAGAAGTATACGAAGTATACAGATTTCTATAGACTGGTCTGCTTTTGACAGATTCTGTTTTTGTTGAGTTGGTTGCTTGTTTTGATGAAACTATGGTTAGTATCGGGGGGTACTAGCCATGGGAAAGTGAGAATACAATATCCCATCATCAATATAGATAGAATTCAAGTTTTCTAAAGTACCAAAAAGAAGTGGTAGTTTGTTTTCTTGTACTAATGTTATCACAAGTTTCTGTTTAAGTTTTGTGTTGTGAAGTTTTCATGTTTTGGGTGATGTTCTCATGGACAAAGAGATAAGGAGTGGAAATAGCTCAATCTTGGGGATGCCCAAGGCACCCCAAGCCAAATTAAGGACACCAAAATGTCTAAGCTTGGGGATGCCCCGGGAAGGCATCCCCTCTTTCGTCTTCAATCCATCGGTAACATTACTTGGAGCTATATTTTTATTCGCCACATGATATGTGTTTTGCTAGGAGCGTCTTGTATCATTGGAGTCTTTTCTTTTTGTTGTGTCACAATCATCCTTGCTGTACACCTTTGGGAGAGAGAGAGACATACACTCATTGTGATTTTGCTAGAATGATCATAGTGCTTCACTTATATCTTTTGAGCTAGATACTTTTGCTCATAGTGCTTCACTTATATATTTTGAGCTAGATACTTTTGCTCTAGTGCTTCACTTATATCTTTTGAGCTAGATACTTTTTCTCTTGTGCTTCACTTATATCTTTAGAGCACGGCGGTGCGTGATTTGGTATTTGGCTTATGCTATGAAAGTAGTCCCATGTGCTAGGTACCCAAAGAGGATGCAAAAAACCTCCATCTTCATGTGCATTGAGTAGAAAGAGAAGTTTCGATTCCTCTCAATTAGTTTTGAGACATGGATTCGGTAATATTGAGAGTTATGTTAGTAGGGTGTTGTGGATCTAGAAATACTTTTGTTGAAGTTAGTGCTTCCCGTAGCATGCACGTATGGTGAACCGCTATGTTAGGAAGTCGGAGCATAATTGATCTATTGATTGTCATCCTTTGTGTTGATGTCGGGATCGCGCGATGGTTCACACCTACCAACCCTTCCCCTCAGAGTATGCGTTTAGAACTTTGTTTCGATTACTAATAAAAACTTTCGCAATAAGTATGTGAGTTCTTCATGACTAATGTGAGCCCATGGTATAGATGCACTTTCACCTTCCACCATTGCTAGCCTCTCTAGTGCCGCGCAATTCTCGCTGGTGCACAAACCCACCAAATTCCTTCCTCAAAACAGCCACCATACCTACCTACTATGGAAGTTTCATAGCCATTCCGAGATATATTACCATGCAATTCCCACCGTTCCGTATCATGACTTGCGGCATCACTCCCATATTGCCATTGCATGATCGTAAGATAGCTAGCAAGATGTTTTCAACGTCATACGCCATGCTAGATCATTGCACATCCCGGTACACTGCCGGAGGCATTTCCTATGGAGTCATCATCATTGTGATCTTCGAGCTGTTAGTAAATAAAAGTGTGATGATCATCATTATTAGAGCATTGCCCCATGTGAGGAAATAAAAAAACAGGCAAAAGAGCCAAAAAACAAAAAAAGAGAAAAAAGAGGCCTAAGAGCCCAAATGAAAAAAAGAAAAGAGAGAAAAAGAGAGAAGGGACAATGCTACTATCTTTTTCCACACTTGTGCTTCATGATAGCACCTTGTTCTTCATGATAGAGAGCTTCTTGCTTTGTCACTACCATATGCTAGTGGGAATCTTCATTATATAAATTGGCTTGTATATTCCAATGATGGGCTTCCTCAAAATTTCCCTAGGTCTTCGTGAGCAAGCAAGTTGGATGCACACCCACTAGTTTTCCTTTTGAGCTTTCACATACTTATAGGTCTAGTGCATCTCTTGTATGGCAATCCCTACTCATTCACATTGATATCTATTAATGGGCATCTCCATAGCCTATTGATACGCCGAGTCAATGTGACCATCTCCTCCTTTTTGTCTCACAACCACCACCACACTCTATTCCACCTATAGTGTTATATCCATGGCTCGCGCTCATGTATTGCGTGCTAGTTATAAAAAGTTTGATAAAGTAATAGTGCGAAAACAATTACTTGGACAATTCCGGGGTTGTGCATGATTTACATTAGTTGTTTGAGGATGATGGAGCATAGCCAGACTATATGATTTTGTAGGAATAACTTTCTTTGGCCTTGTTATTTTGAAAGTTCATGATTACTTTGCTAGTTTGCCTGAAGTATTACTGTTTTCATGTCAATAGTAAACTATTGTTTTGAATCTTATGGATCTGAACATTCATGTCACGTGAAAGAAGTTGCAAAGGACAACTATGCTAGGTAGCATTCCACATCAAAAATTCATTCTTTATCACTTCCCTACTCGAGGACGAGCAGGAGTTAAGCTTGGGGGTGCTTGATACGTCTCCAACGTATCTATAATTTTTGATGGTTTCATGCTATTATCTGGTCAAACTTTGGATGTTTTGCATGCCTTTTATTTTTTTTTTGGGACTAACTTATTAACTTAGAACTTGGGAGCCAAGCCAGAGGAGCTCCTGGGCCCCACAAGCCCCCACCCCGGGGCCAGGGGGGCCGCGCCATCCAGGCTTGTGGGCCCCCTGGAGGTCCCCAGACCTAGATCTTTCGCCTATACTTTTCCTCCGCCGCAAGCTTCTGTCTCCGCAAGATCCCATCTGGGGCACGTCCTGGGGCCCTTCCGGGGGTGGATTCGGAGACGGAGGGCTTCTCCATCAACACCGTGACCTCTCCGATGATGCGTGAGTAGTTCACCATAGACCTACGGGTCCATAGCTAGTCACTGGATGGCTTTTTCGCTCTCTTGGATCTTCAATACAAAGTTCTCCATGATCTTCATGGAGATCTATCCGATGTAATCTTCTTTTGCGGTGTGTTTGTCGAAATCCGATGAATTGTCGATTTATGATAAGATTATCTATGAATCTTATTTGAGTTTCTTCTGATCTCTCTTATGCATGATTTCATATCCATGTAATTCTCTTCGAGTTGTGGGTTTTGTCTGGCCAACTAGATCTATGATTCTTTCAATGGGATAAGTGCTTGGTTTTAGGTTCATACCGTGCGGTGACCTCACCCAGTGACAGAAGGGGTAGCAAGGCACGCATCGTGTTGTTGCCATCAAGGGTAAAAAGATGGGGTTTTCATCATTGGTTTGAGATTATCCCTCTACATCATGTCATCTTGCTTAAAGCGTTACTCTGTTCGTCATGAACTCAATACACTAGATGCATGCTGGATAGCGGTCGATGTGTGGAGTAATAGTAGTAGATGCAGAAAGTATCGGTCTACTTGTCTCGGACGTGATGCCTATATGTATGATCATTGCCTTAGATATCGTCATGACTTTGCGCGGTTCTATCAATTGCTCGATAGTAATTTGTTCACCCACCGTAATACTTGCTATTTTGAGAGAAGCCTCTAGTGAACACTATGGCCCCCAGTGTCTACTACACACCATATTTTCAACCTTACACTTTTTATTTCGTTGCACTTTCCGCCTTGAGATCTCACTTTGCAAACAATTTTGAAGGGATTGACAACCCCTTTGAAGCGTTGGATGCAAGCTTGTTTGTGTTTGCGCAGGTACTCTGGACTTAACGAGACCCTCCTTCTGGATCGATACCTTGGTTCTCAAACCGAGGGAAATACTTACTGCTCCTGTGCTGCATCACCCTTTCCTCTTCAAGGGAGGAACCAATGCAATCCTAGCCTTTGTCAACGAGTCAACTTCTGGCGCTGTTGGCTGTGGGATAGCAGTGCCATCCATCAGAACTATAATATCTTCAAATTCTGGCTGAAGAGGCAAATGAGGATGATCAAACTCTTCAATGTCAACAAGATTGAAGTTTTATCTCACATGGGGAAAGAAATTTTCATTGGATTTGATGTATTCCCAGTCGACATATCTCATGTCACTGACTGTTGGACTCTTGTCAAATAGAACTGTCTCATAGAAGTATTTTGTTCCGTTGTGTGAAAGCGGGGATAAACAACAATTCTTCTCCTCACAGCATATGGATCAATAGCTCTCCACTTCCTCAACCCTGCATCTCTTCTCTTCTTCATGTCTTCAGCAATTGGATGATCTTTATTGTGAAGTGGCAAATGAGGTTTTAGCTTCATGAAAATAGGTGCATCCTCATGTTCTTCCTCTGCAGCAAAGGCTCTGGAAGCAGTGTGTTTCTCTTTAGGAGCTGCAAGTATTTCCTTTGTAGTCCTCTTGGGAGCTATAGGCTTCTTAGGAGTTGAAGGCTTTGGAGCAGATTTCTTATGCATGGCATCAGCCATGAGCTTCTTCTTCTTTGGAGGAGGGGCCTCAGCTCGTATCTCTTCCTCCTCATCATCAGCATCAACAGTTTCTCTGGGATCTTCATACATGGAGGTTTTTCTTCCAACCACATGAATCACCCTCTTCCTGGTTCTCTTCACACATGGCTTCTTAGTAAGCCTAGCCTCAGAAGATTTGGTGTACTCCTTCCTCACTACCTTCCTGATAGCAGTCTTCTCTTTTTGCTTCTGGGGAGAAGGAACTTCAGGAACAAAATTAGAATCTTCTTCATCATAATTCAGCTTCTTCCTAGCCCTGGTAACTACCTTGGGCATGCCATGGGAGCTGGGGGTACATGGATCAGAAGGGGTCCTCTCAGGACTAGTGCCTGAATCAGACTCAGCATGGGGCTCATTGAAGTTGTTGTGAGTATCATCGGAACCTGACATCTTGCAAACCAAAATTGCAGAAGTTTTTTCAAACTTGAACTCTCAAAATTTACTTTTAACTTGCAGCAAAATTAGATTTCGGTTCCACCGAGTTAAAAATTCCGGATCCACCGAGACACATGATCTCCTTAACATAAACTTCGCACATATTTTCGGTTTCACCGAAAAGAAGAACTCGGTTCCACCAAGACCATTCTCACCAACCCTAAAACAGAAACTGGTACTGCCAACATTTTCTACTCGGTGGCACCAAGATTCAATCTAGCGGATTGTTAACCCTAAAATATTCATTGCTCGCTATGCTAAAGGATTTTTCTTCTGGATAGAATACTTGCAATTGTGGATAGAAATAGGAAGAACTTAATTTGTGCAAGAATCAGATGGAGAGTTTAAAAAGTAATCGAATCCATACCCTAACTCGGTTTGGATCTGCTACGGAGGGACGACGGTGAAGATTCCGTCGACGGCGTGTTCTCCAATGGCGAGGGCGCATAGGAGGATCAAGTTTGATGTACGGAGACTAGGGCATGACACCAGGGGGTGCGGTGAGGCAATGTTTGAAATAAGTTTTTCAAGAGTCGGGTCCCCGGATATATGTATCCCCTCACTGTCGGTGACACCGAGTTGTGATTTTCAGAGCCACCGAGTTCCATAACTGTCACTAACAGGGAAACTCGGTGAGGCCAAAAAGCCAAACTCGATGGTACTGAGATGAACAAAACTGATCAACCCTAGGCTTTGGTGGGACCGAGATTTGGAGGTTGGTCACACCGAGATGCACTTTGGGAGGTTTTGGAATTCAGCTCTTGTCGAGACGGATCTCTGAGTGCTCCTCACACAGAGTGTCTCTAATGTGCTTGCTCAAATTTTGTGATGTAGCATGAATAGAATTTGAGACAAGAAAGAATAGATAGCTAGAGTAGGGTACTTAGGCATTCTTGTATATCCAATTGGCCATAATAAATAGAAAGGCAAATAAAAACAATTGGATATCCTCGAATGAGCAAAATATGGATACCAACATGCTCAGACAATAAGATGCCAAATAAACATGGTGAACATGCTCAAGCATTCTAGCATCTATCAAGCACTTTGGCGATGACGACGTCATGTATATATGAGTATATTGACTTAGGATCCATGTAAGAATACTTGATCATAGGTCATACTCATCGATTAAGCACAAGTGGGGTTGCCACTTTTACGTAATGCATTAATGTGATCATATCTTTAGGAGATGCTTATTCTCAAGTCTTAGAGTAAAGCTCCCCCTAGATGTGACATTCCCCCTAAGAGGGATCAACTAACCATGGGTTTTGTCGTAGAATACTTCAAGTAGGTGAAGTAGTGGTGGATTCTCATTGTTAATGAAGTTCATCTTGAGCTGGGAGCAATCCTTGTTGTTTCTTACTCTTCTCACCTACATGGGTTAGTCCCAAAGGAAAATGAACAAATGCAAGGATATCTATGGACATTGAGTGAAATACATGGAAGTTGATGTCCAAAGATGCATTAATTATCTTGTACCTTGCTCACCTTTGAGGGAATGTGTGACACCTTGAACTAATGCATAAGGTTGAGGTTGATTGCATATAGTTCTTGCCGAAATGAATAAGAGTGAATTTCATTGGCGGAGTCGCCCCTCAAGAACCTTCTAGTTCTTCCTCTTGGGGACCCACATCACCTTAATGGGCATCCTTGGAGTTGTGGTAGCAGTAGATGAGGTAGTTCTAGAAGTGTCCTTGGGAACCCACTTGTCACATCCCTGACACCTTAAGTAAGTTAGTCTTGTGCTCATGTCTTCTTTGCATTTGCATCTAAGAATTTTCAACAAGAACAAGAAAGTGGCAAAGGAAAAACTCAAAACCCTAGCCACTACTTTAAATAAAGGAAATCTCAAACTAGTTAAAATCAATGAACCCAAAATGGCCTCAAGAAATGTTCAAACTTTCTGATAAATCATGAAAGTAAATGAGCATTGGAGAAAACTATTTTCTGACACTTTAAGCATTTTAAATAAATGCAAAAGCTACTGGTTTCAAGTTTTAAATTTGAAATCAGAAACTTTAAATTTTCAAAAATGTTGAAAACTTTGGAAATAGTTGGAAATATTCCAAAAAATATTCTAGGGTGCTTAACATAGCTTTTACAATTTATTTGGGAGTTGAAATAAATAGAAAATCAGTGAAATAGCAAAACAGAAACAAAAACAGAAAAAAGGGAAAAGAAGTTACGTGTCGCTCACCTGGCCCGGCCCATCTCAACTCCTGTCGTCTTCCTCCCCCACGAGTGGGCAGCAGGAGGTGGCCGCCGCGTTCTCCGGCACGGCCACGCACCTGTGCGCCTGCCTGGCCGCCGCCTCGCGCTCGCAAGGCCGGCGATAAGCTCCCCGAGCCCGTGGCTATCCATTCCCAGTGCCAGTTCTCCCCCTCCTCTCGGATCTCTCCTCCCTCCTTCTGCCGCCATTGGAGCCCGAGCAGAGCTCGAGCTTGTCGTCGTTCTAGCCGACCTCCCTTCCTTCTGAGCCGCGCATTAGCTCCGCCGCAACCCCCTGAAGCTTCCTAGCCACGAGCTGGACGCCCAGATGCAGTGAATCGACGCGCAGCAGTCGTCTTCTTCCTCGGGTCACCGAAGATCGCCGCCGACGTTCTCCCTCTCCAGGCCGTCCCCGAGCAAGCTAGCGCCACCACTGCACTCCCCGTGAGCATGCGGTCATTTCCCCTAAGATCTCCCCATCGATCCCCTCCTCTAGGCCTAGTTTCGCCGGAGCCCGACAAGATCCGCCGCTACAGCTCGTCGCCGGTAGCCCTCCGGTGATCAGCTCGTCCTTCCGAGGGCACCAGCAGCTTCAGGCCGTCGCGTAGATGCTGTAGGAACTAAGAACCGTGCGTAGTTCCCTCTGTATCGACGACCTCGATGACGCCCGAACCTTGGCCGCCGCCAAGCTCGTCGCCGGCGTCATCTCCGGCCAGTTCAGCCCCATCTAAGTGCAGAAATGGAGCTGCGGGACATGTGCCGTTCTTCTAGTGCTCTCCGCGCAACGTTTGGCCTCCTGTGCGCCATTTCCGAGCCCCTCCGCCGTTCTGGTGGTCGCCGGAGGCTGCCCGCCGGCGAGGACGACCTCGCCGCCGATGGATCTCGGCTGGCCTGAGCCACTGACTGGTGGGGCCAGCCTCTGGCATGAGTAAAGATAACAAAAATAAATCAGATAAGTTAATAAGTCACTGACATGTGGGACCAGTAAGTTTAATCAACTAATTAAGTTTAAACTTAATCTAAAATGGACCAGAGAGACTGACCAGTGGGTCCCACTGGTCAGGTTTGACTTTCAACGGCCAGATGGACCTGCTGATGTCATGCTGATGCAATAAAAGTATTTTCGAGTATAAAAATAATTCCAGAAATGTTTAAAACTTCAAAAATTCATAGAAATTAATCTGTAACTCCAATGAAAATAATTTATATATGAAGAAGTATCAAAAAAATTCAAGGAATCTGAATATGCTACTTTCAATCATGTTTGAAAAAGTTACAGAACCCTAACATGTAGAATAATGAATAAGTCAATCCTTATAATTAATTTATAAATGGAATTTGGAAAATATTTAAATTTCATTATGCTTGACATGATCAAACATTAATATAATAACAAACCAGTACCTTAACATGACATCTCATGCATGCTAACATCAAGTTGATCTGAGCATCAGGTCGAATCAATTAAATCGGTATCCGAGAATACCTCGTTTCAATTGATATTCGAATGTGATTCAAATCAACTCTAAACCTAATACATGTTGATTATAATAGTTTATCACCTTGCATTCTCATGCCATGCTCATGCATCATCTTGCTTGCATATGATTGTTATTGATTGTTGCCATTCATCTCGGTAGGCTCCGCACCCCCGGATTCCACCGAATATCCGTCTGACGGATCTTGTCCCTCCTCTGAGCAACAAGGCAAGCAACCCTTTTGATCATCCTGATAATTCCCATGTTCTGGCTCCTGCACTTATTTATTGCATTAGGATCAAATGCTTCGACTGCTTTTGCCACGTTAGCTGAACCCACTTCCTTTGCATGACCTAACCTTGTCACAGTAAATAGCCGAACCTTGCAACCTAGCATAACTGGTAGTTGCTTGAGCTATGATGTGCCTTATCCTGCTATGCATGCTATTCTTAGAGTTGTGTATGGTCTGTCATCTGGGAGATGAACAGAATTGTGAGAATGTGTTCGGTAAGCAAAGGTTGTGTGTTGAACCTGACTTGGTAAAGGTACCGGTGAAAGGCTATGTAGGAGTACATGGCGGGTTGTTTCATTGGAACCGTCCATAGGAACTGAGTTCCGTGTATGTAATCCAAGACTAGATACTACCACATGCTGGGCCCTGAAATATGACCCCGCTCGGCCTATTAATCGCTTAGTACTCGGTCCAGGAGTTGCAAGTAGTTTCTGGTGTTTATAGTAATGCTGGAGGCCGTGCATGGTGCTGACCTGAGAGGTGGGCCGTGATGCGGTAGGCAGTGGCACGGTGTACCAAGTGGCACCCGGACGGTGGGCTTGGGAACCCTGCACACATCATTTGAGGCCGTGGCGGAAACCTCGGCCGGACTTCCGTACGGGTTACTCTCAGATAGGCGATAAACCTGGACTAGGTACTAGTGTGGTTAACGGTCGTGGCCGACTCCCTCGCTTGGCTTCCGCTTGAAGGTTGCCGAGGTGCATGACGTGCACATGGCGATAAGTGGTGAGAGCGTGTGTGACGAAGTACACCCCTGCAGGGTTACGATCTATTCGAATAGCCGCGTCCGCGGATATGGACTACTTGGAGACATATGTTGTTCATAGATAACTTAAATGGCTACTCATAAAATTGCCAAGATAAGCGTGAGTGTCGTGGATGGCATTTCTATATGGAGACGAAATGATTCCACGATGGTGTATTGTTGTGGTGTTAGTGGACTCGTGTGCGAGAAATCAAGTTGTCAAAATTATTTAAAAATGCAAGTTGTCTAGCCACGAGTCAGATGCTCGCTTTTCACATGAAACCCCACAATACCTTTTTGATACCTTGCATGAGTAGTTAGTTATCCTAAAGTCTTGCTGAGTACCTTCGTACTCATGTTTGCTTAATAAATGTTGCAGAGGTTGCTAATGACCCTAATGGAGGGTTCTTCGTAGACATCGACGACGACGAGTAGCTGGTGTCCCAGCTACGATCTGGCCCTACATTGGATTTGTAGTATAGTCAGGCCATGTGCCTTCTAGTTGACCTGTCTGTACTCAGACAGTTTAAACTCTTCCGCTGGCTTGTAACTGAATGACTGCTATTATGGGTCGTGAGACCCTTAATGTGTAATATTATGTGTGTGGCTCTTCCGAGCCTTTTAAATAAAGGTTGTATGTTTATGGTTATGTTGTGATGCCATCGATGTATCTATACATATCGGTATGCCATGCGTACGTGTGTCGTACTTGATATGTATGGGGTTCGATTACTTAGTCGTGAACTTTAGTAGCACTCCTTACAAGGAAATGCCCCTTTGTGATCCAATGAGCCTTGGTAGTTCGCTACTGCTCTGGACACATTGGTTGACCGACATGTGTCCTTCTTAGCTGCTGTGTCTGTCCCCTTTGGGGAAATGTCACGCGATGTAATGGAGTCCTTGTAGCTTGCTACGACTCGTCTACATTCGCTGATGACCGACACCTGCTTTGTTGGGTCATGTATGCCTGTCCTTGTGTGGTACTGCCACTTTGGTTTATGACTAGACATGTCGATCCGGGTTCTTTGACATTGGAATGCTAGCGACACTATTGCATACGTGAGTCAAAAGACGCAAACGGTCCCGGTTAAGGTAAGGCTGCAGCCGTGGAGTTAACCGTGCGTGAGACCGCAAAGGGATGCGATGTGTTACAGGCTGGATTCCTATGGCTTAGGATCGGGGTCCCGACACCACTCAACCTTGCCTGGGGGTTCTTCTTCAAATGAGTCAATGTCCTCTTGAAGCTTTCCCTTACCCTTGTGGTCTTGTGGTAGAAGGCCATCTTGTGAGCTTGTTACCTTGCGAGGAGTAGGATCATACCTGTCCTCTTGGAGAACAAACTTGGGAATGGGATATGGACCTTCTTCCCAAACATCTCTGTTGATGTTGAACTAGCGAACACCTTGCTTCTTCCGATGTCCTCCTTGCTTGCACACAATTTCCTCAAATTGCTTACTTTCGGCAAGACTCTTGAATACATGTCTCTCTATAATACCTTTCAATAAATCGTATTCTTGCACAAGTGTAACTTGGCTAAGAGAATCATTAGTGGAATCAAGAGAGCTACTTGCAACGTCATAATTTGGTTTAGCTTTAGCATTGTTGTTACTAGATGAAGAGACTTTCTTGCAAATTTTACTAGTGTTCTTAGGTTTAACTTGTGGAACAAAAGTAGACAAGAGTGATCGTTTGGCTAGATAAGAGGAACTCTTGTTTTGAAGATCATCATTGATTCCTTTTAGGAACTCATGCTCTTGCTCTAAGTTTAGCTTCTCGAAGGGTAGCTTCTCAAGAGTTCTTGCAAGATCTCTTTGATCTTCTAGAGTAGTTTCATGAGCTAACTTAAGAGTGTTTAATTCTTTACTTAGTCGTTCAATCTCTTTCTTAACATCATCATTCAATTTCTATTGACTAGCATGAATATTCTCAGGATTATCACTAGACTTATCAAAGAGCAAGTCATATTCCCATAACAAGTTATCCTCTCATCACTATCAAAGTCAAAATACTCGGGGTGTGATACCTTGGGGCCTTTTTCCATGAAGCACTTTCCAATCCCTTCATTTGGTGAATCAAATAAGCCATAGGAGTTGGAGGAAACAAGTGCAATGTCGGCAACACCTTCATCTTGACTATAGTGAGAGTTGGAGTGATAACATCTCTCAGAGTGGTTGTCGGACTCGGAGCCGGAAACCCATTCACCAACATGAGCTTGATGTATTCTTCATGAACTGCTCTTGGTGTACTTGTCCTTCTTCTCTGATTCTCTGCCTCTCCGGGAATGCCTTCGTTCATAATTGTTAGGGCATAGTTTATGCCTAAGTAATTTTGGTGATTGATGACAGTACCGCAAAGGACTAACCGTGTGTGTTAAGATTTCAGATAACACACGTCAACGGCACAAGACGACTCGCCACCTCTTTCATTGAAAAGAAGCACGGTGTTCTCTATGATTCTCTTTATTTGATTCATAGGAAAGCCGTACTATTAAAAAGGGAACCGTAGTGGAAAGGTTTGGGTGGAATCAATCTTGCACACGCACACTACACCTCTTTTCCCCCTTGCCGGCAACTTTGGAGTGGCTCCCGCCTTTGTGTTTCTCTCCTCTTTGCGAATGGTCCCTCAGCGGTAGTACCGCTGGGCCTCGCAGTAGTACCGCTGGGCCTAGCGGTAGTACCGCTGGAGTGCTAGCGGTAGTACCGCTGCAGCCAGCGGTAGTACCGCTAGCGGGCGGTAGTACCGCCCCTGGTCAGCGGTAGTACCGCTCCAGGTACTTAGTACCGCCTTCCTAGCGGTTGTACTTGGACGGACCTTTTTGCGAAGACTTTCCTAGCGGTAGTAGTGCTTATGCACTACCATGGGCCCAGCGGTAGTACCGCTGCAGCCAGCGGTAGTACCACTGGAGTGCTAGCGGTAGTACCGCTGCCTCTAGCGGTAGTACCGCTAGGCACGGGCTGTGAATGGGAAAACGGTTGGATTCCCCCCCCCACTATATAAAGGGTTCTTCTAGCTGTGGAACCTTATCTCTTACCCTCCCAAGCTCCATTGTTGCTCCCTAAGCTCAAAAGTGCCCGATCTCTCTCCCTAGCCAATCAAACTTGTTGATTCTTTAGGGATTGGTTGAGAAGGCCTAGATCTACACTTCCACCAAGAGAAAAGTTGATTCCCCCACCAATCCCTTGTGGATCTTGTTACTCTTGGGTGTTTGAGCATCCTAGACGGTTGAGGTCACCTCGAAGCCACATTCCATTGTGGTGAAGCTTCGTGGTCTTGTTGGGAGCCTCCAAGCTTTGTGTGGAGTTTGCCCCAACCTCGTTTGTAAAGGTTCGGTCGCCGCCTTCAAGGGCACCTATAGTGGCATCACGGTACCTTGCATCGCGCGAGGGCGTGAGGAGAATACGTTGGCCTTAGTGGCTTATTGGGGAGCATTGTGCCTCCACACCGCTCCAATAGAGACGTACTTCCTGACAAAGGGAAGGAACTTCGGTAACACATCCTCGTCTTCATTGGTTCCACTTGTGGTTATCTCTAACCTTTACTTTGTGTATGCTTATGTTGTTGTCTATCTCTTACTTGTCTTAGTAGCTCTCGTTGTTAGCTTCATTACGGTTCACCCCATTGTTGTTATATTTGTGAACCCGTATGTTGTTTACTCTAACTTTCTAAGATTAATTAAAAAGTGGTCGTTGCCTATTCACCCCCCCTCTAGTCAACCATATCGATCCTTTCAATTGGTATCAGAGCCACGTCTCTTTATTAAGGGTTTCACCACCCAAAGAGTATGGAAGGCGAAGAGGGAATTAACCATGGGCAACCCGAGGCCATGGACTTGACTTCGGTCACAAGGGACGACTTGAATACGGCTATGGCCGCCCTCAAGACGTCCTTGACGAACGAAGTCAAGACCATGCTTAAAGAGTTAATTGAGGGACTTAAAAGTCCACCTGAACCGGCGTTAGTGGTTAAACCCACCATCACCGATTCGGAGGCCAATTCCTCTAAGGAAGCGGCTAAAGGTATGCGACCTTCCTCATCTCACGAAAAGGATGGGACTGGAACCTATGCCTCAGTTCCACCCCCCATGGTCTATGGAGGATCCGTTCCCACACCGCGTCTAAACCCTGTTGGTCCTCCTCCTAAGCTTGTGAAAGGTGACTTTGCTAACTGGGTATTTTCTATTAAGTCTCATTTGAATCACAGCTCAACAAATTTGTGGAGAATCATCGAGCAAGGATATTATCCCCATGATCCAAGCAACCTCACTCCAAGAGAAGATGCAGACAATCAATACAATCACTCCGCTTTGTTCATTCTCCAGTCCGCAGTGCCACCTGAAGATCTTCCTCACCTGCGTCCCTTCACTTTGGCTAAGGATTGTTGGGAGCATATTATGGTGTTGTACAAGGGAAGCTCAAGCATTCAACGATCCAACTATGAAGTGATACTTGATAAGGCCGATGAGTTTGTGATGAAGGAAGACGAGGACCCTCGTGATCTCTATCGGAGGGTGACTGCTATTGCTGTGGCACTCAAGGATCATGGGAGCAAGGATGTGGATGATACATGGGTCAAGCGCAAGTTTCTCAAAGCCATCATGCCTTTTAACAAAGCCATGTCATCTGTCATTCGTCAGCGGCCAGACTTCCACTCCTTGTCTTCCAGTGAGGTGTTGGATGAATTTATTGCAATGTCAATCATGAACGAAACAACTGACAATGCACTTTCTCGTGTTTGCTCAAAGACAAATTCACCCAACCTTGCGTTAAAAGAAAAAGCAATGTTTGAAGAAGAAGAAGAGGATGAGGAAGAGGAGATCTGCCCTGAAGACACGAAGTATGCCTATCATGAGCACATGGCTCTTGCGTCAAGGCAATTCTGGGGCAACAAGAGGAACTCAAGACCCACCTTCACCAAGAACAACTCGAGTGGATTCAAACCCAAGCAACGAGTGAGGACATGTTATAACTGTGGTAACGTGAGCCACTTTGTGGCCGAATGTCCCTATGAGAAAAGGGAAGACAACGGGGGCAAGCTCATTCGCAAAGACAAAACCAAATCATTTCCAATCAAGAACAACTTTGTGAAGAAACCCCACCCAAAAGGGATGGTGGTCCTTGAAGAGTACCCTTCCGATGATGATGATGATGATGATACAGTGGCAACGGAAACTGTTGCTATTGCCACTACCTCTCCCCAGAAGGTGTCTCTCTTCAACCACCCCAACGAGAACCACATCACCAAGTGCCTCATGGCAAAATGTATCAATCAGGTAACCCCCATCATTAAGACCAACATCGCTACTGCTCCTTCATTGTTAAATTGTGTTGATGATAGTGATGTTGGGGAACTTAATGAGCATGATCTTGACAAGTTTCTGTGCACTTTTAAGGGAGAATCCAAGAAGCACTTTGTTGCTCTCTTGGAACAACTGGGTGAGGCCAATGATCTCATTGAGTCTCATGAGGAGACCATCTACGAGGACACAGTCGTGACTATGCCGATGAAATTGCTGAATTATCTATTGCTCTAGAAAAGGAGCGCACTCTTCGTTTGGCTCTTGAGGAGTCATATAACAATGACTGCGCTAAAATGCAAAATAAACTAGATCATGATGTTGTTCTTACTCGTATGCTTAAGTCTGAAAAGTATGCTCTTGGGGTTGGCCATGACAGACTCAAAGTGGAGTTTGACACACTTGACAAGGCCCACAAGGTCTTGAAAGGTGTTCATTTCTCTCTGAAAGAGTCTCTTGATCAACTCCAAGCAAAGCTTACCAAGGAGATCTATACTTGTCCTCCCTTTGTGTTAATTGATAATGCTTGTGCAACTAATCCCTGTTGTGAGCATGTACATCTTGTGGAGGAAAATGCCAAGTTAAAGGAGAAACTTGAGAAGGGCCTTGTGGCATGCATACAAGGTGAGAAGAGCCTGAACGACCTCTTGAGCACTCAAAAAGGTGTTGTAGGAAAGGAGGGACTTGGACTTACCTCCAAGTCAAAAGGTAAAAGGAGGAACAGGAACAAACGATCTCCTACCCTCATGGACATCTTTGTCAAAGAGGGTGAGGGGACTCACAAGGTGAACAGGAACAAGGTGGACTATGGAAACCTCAAGAAGGGCAAAACCATTCCTACTAACACAGCCGACAAGCTCAATTCTTCTTATGTCTTATGTCGTGCTAGTGATGGGCATGTTTATGCCAGATTTGTTGGTTCCTATGATGAGTACATTGAATGGGCTATCTGGGTTCCTAAGACCCTTGTCTCTAACATGAAAGGACCCATTAAAAAATGGGTACCTAAAACCAAGCCTTGATCTATTGCAGGAGTTTGCTTCCGGTGGGGTGTCATGGTTGCTCGATAGTGGAGCAACAAATCGTATGACCGGAAGCAAGCACTTAGTGGTGGATGTGCATCCATCTCCATCTATGCCCACCCGTGTCCAATTCGCCGATGCATCCTCGTCAAAGGTATTGGGATTTGGTAAGGTGGTCGTCTCTCAAGAGTTATCTATTGAGAAGGTCATGCTTGTTGAGTCACTTGCCTACAATTTACTTTCGGTTCGTCAACTTACAATTATGGGTTTTTCCACATTCTTTAATCTTGATATTGTGGTCCTCCTATGGAGCAAGACTCTTAAAGTACCCTATGTTGGATATGTCGAAAATGGTCTTTATGTGGTGAACATCTCAAAGCGACCCACTAAGACCGCGACGTGTTTAATGGCTAAAGTTGATGTGGGCTGGCTTTGGCATCGCCGATTAGCTCATGTCAATATGAGATCTTTGCAAAGTCTTCTAACAGGGGACCATATTCGTGGACTAACAAATGTGAGTTTTGCTAAATATCATGTTTGCAGTGCCTGCATTGAAGGAAAGATTCATGAAACTGCTCATCGTCCAACGACTCTCATCTACACTAAGAGGCCATTGGAGCTCCTCCATATGGATCTGTTTGGCCCTCCATCATTTGATAGTCTTGGAGGCAGAAAGTACTGCTTGGTGATTGTTGACGACTACTCAAGATACACCTGGGTATATTTCTTCAAAAGGAAGAGTGAAGCTCAACAAACTGTCATCAACTTTGCTAATAAAGCTCAACATCAACATGAAGCAAAGATCTTGATGATTAGAAGTGACAACGGCACCGAGTTCAAGAACTACACCTTGGATGAGTTTCTAGGTGATGAGGGAATAAAACATCAGTACTCATTACCATATACCCCTCAACAAAACGGCATGGCAGAAAGGAAGAACCGGACCTTGATAGACGCTGCAAGGACAGTGATGGCGGAATTCAAATCTCCATGTAACTTTTGGGCAGAGGCCATCAACACAACATGTCATGCGTCCAATCGGCTCTATATCCGCAAAGGCTTGAACAAGACTCCATATGAGATTCTAACTGGAAACAAACCCAATCTCAAGTACTTCCGGGTATTCGGTTGTAAGTGTTTCATTCTCAAGAAAGGTGCACGTTTAGCTAAATTTGATTCTAGAGCACATGAGGGCATCTTTGTTGGTTATGCTACAAACTCTCATGCTCACCGTGTCCTCAACAAGTCCACCGAACTCATTGAGCAGACGTGTAATGTGGAGTTTGATGAAAATAATGGCTCCCAAGTGGAGCAAAGTGGTCTTTGTGATGTAGGTGATGAAATTCCTCCCCAAGCCATAAGAAGAATGGGGATTGGTCAAATACTCCCCATTGAGGAACCCCTTGTGGCCGAAGGAGAAGGACACTGCTCTACTCAAATGGATCCATCACCTCCACAAGGCCCACACGCTTCCGATGAACAAAGAGAAGACTCTCAACAAAATGAACAAGCTCAAGGTCAAGATAAATTGCCCAACAATGATGATGTGTCCCATGATATTCAAGCACTCACCCAAGGCTCCGAACCTGCTCATGATCAAGATCAAGTGCAACCGCGACATCCAGACCAAGTAGAAGCACAAGATCAAGATCAAGGGAAACCACTAATACAAGAACAAACAAGTGAACCTGCTCAAGTCGAAAGTCAAGATGATCAGGATACTGTCTCACAATTCCCTTCCGCAGCACCAACAACCGGTGCCAAGGGAGGCTCAAGACGCAAGGGCAAGCGAAGTAAACAAGTCGATGCTCCCCAGTTATCCAATGAAGAACTCTTGGAGCGTCGAGCAGCCAAGATTGCGAACAAGCTGAGAGTCAAGTCACATCTTATGAAGAATGTACTTGGCAGTTTAAAAAGGGGAGTATCCACCCGTCAACAGATTTGGAATTATTGTGAGCATCACGCGTTTGTTTCGTATTGTGAACCTCAAAAGGTACAGGAAGCGCTCGATGATGAGGATTGGCTTATGGCCATGCATGAAGAACTTAACAACTTCGAGTGTAACCAAGTCTGGGATTTAGTGCCAAGGCCAACGGAGGAACATAATGTCATCGGGACCAAATGGATATTCAAGAACAAGCAAGATGCCAATGGGATTGTGATTCGAAACAAGGCAAGATTGGTGGCTCAAGGCTACTCCCAAGTCGAGGGTATCGACTACGGTGAAACCTTTGCCCCTGTTGCTCGTCTAGAATCTATTCGCATGTTGCTTGCATTTGCTTCTCATCATAACTTCAAATTACAACAAATGGATGTGAAAAGTGCCTTTATTAATGGTCCTTTAAATGAGTTGGTCTATGTCAAACAACCCCCGGGATTCGAACATCCCAAGCTCCCCAATCATGTGTACAAACATAATAAGGCACTCTATGGCCTTAAACAAGCCCCGCGTGCGTGGTATGCGTATCTTACTGAGTTGTTACAAGATCGTGGGTTTGAAATTGGGAAGATAGATCCCACTCTTTTTACTAAGAGGGTTAAAGGGGATTTGTTCATATGCCAACTATATGTTGATGATATTATCTTTGGCTCTCCTAACATTTCCTTCAATGAAGAATTTGCTGCACTAATGACTGAGAAATTTGAGATGTCCATGATGGGAGAGTTGAAGTTCTTCCTCGGGTTCAAGATTAAACAAGGCCTAGAAGGGACCTTCATCAAACAAGCCAAGTACACTCAAGACATGCTAAAATGGATCGAGCTTGAAGATGTCAAACCGGTCAAGTTCCCCATGCTAACAAGATGCAAGCTTGACAGTGATCCCAATGGTAAAGAAGTGGATCAAAAGGTATATCGCTCCATGATTGGATCCCTCCTTTACCTTTGTGCATCTAGACCAGATATTATGTTGAGTGTAGGGATATGTGCACGGTTTAAATCCGCACCAAAAGAAAGTCATTATATGGCTGTTAAGCGAATCTTTCGATATTTGGCTCATACCCCAAACTTTGGCCTATGGTATCCCAAAGGAGCAAACTTCAACCTAGTAGGCTATTCTGACTCAGATTGGGCAGGAGATTGTGTGGAGAGGAAGTCAACTTCTGGAGGATGCCAATTCCTTGGTCGCTCACTGGTAAGTTGGTCTTCAAAGAAGCAAAATTGTGTCTCTCTATGATCCACCGAAGCTGAGTATGTGGCAGATGCAAGTTGTTGTGCACAATTGCTATGGATGAGGCAAACCTTAAAGGATTACGGTGTCACTTGTGACAAAGTGCCTCTTCTATGTGGCAATCAAAGTGCTATCAAGATTTCCCTCAACCCAGTGCAACATAGCAAAACTAAGCATATTGATATTCGCCATCACTTCATTCGTGAACATATCAAGCTAGGTGATATTGAGGTTCACTTCATCCACACTGAAGAGCAACGTGCAGATATTTTCACTAAGCCCCTAGATGAAGCAAGGTTCCGGGAGTTAGGGCATGAGCTAAATATCATTGATTCATGTAATGCGGATTGAAGCTAGGCATGTTGCACCTTATTATGCATTCTATCTTGTTCTAGATGTAGGCATGGACATAGGGGAAGTGTTGTTCTCTCAATGAACTCTTCCTCCCCCCATTATGCATAAATCAATCTAGTCTTTCACTTTAGCCATTGCCAAATGGCACTTGTGCTTCAAAGACGAGCGTTGGTCATGAACCCAAGGATAATTCTTTGCGGTGTCATACCTTTGTATCAAACATAGGTGGCCTCGGCCACCGCCCCCCCACCTTTCTCTCATATGGAAGAAAGGTTACAAAATGACAAGTCAGTATATCTTGCTGGTGCTATCTTCTTATTTTCACTAACTTGTCATTTGCCCACGTTCTTCTCATCTCCTAGGTCCCGTTATGACATTTGCAGCGGTACTACCGCCAGGACCCCAGCGGTACTACCGCTAGGGATAGCGGTACTACCGCCGGGACCCCAATCTACCACGACCTAGCTAGGACATTTTTAGGGCTGTCTCAAGGGGTAGCCGTACTACCGCCAGGGGGAGCGTTACTACCGCTGCAACCAGCGGTACTACCGCCAGGACCACATCGGTACTACCGCTAGCCCGTACCCCTTGGGCTATATAAAGGAGGGGGATCCCGTTTTTCTGCCTCTTTCTTCTTCCTCGTGGCTCCTCCCTCCCCAACCCCGAACTCCCCCTATTTGGATCTCTATCCGTGGAGCCTCTTCTCTCCGTTGAATTGGAGGGTTTGCTCCACTTCTCCTTCCTCCTCCAAGTGCCATGGATCCCGGTAAAGCTCCTCCCTTTCTTCTCTTGGTTGATGTTTTCTTGTTCTAGGGTTAGGAGCATTGGTGGTTTGGATCCATGTCTTTAATATCGTGCTTTGTTCTTGGATGGCATGAAGGAGGTATTCGAGGGGAGTGTAGGTCCTATGAATCTTTGCTTTTATATTGCCATGCCCTAGGATTTTCATGTTTTAGATCAAGCATGTCTTCTATTTTTGGATTAGATCTAAAACTTGCATCCTCTTGCCTAGGCATGTTCTTATTTAGATGGTACTTGTGATCCTCATGTGGTTAGGGCTGTGGTGGAGTTCTTAATGATTATACACAGCCCATGGCCCTCGTAAATTCCATATAGCCATCTCTATGGGTTCTTTTCATGTTCAGATCTGAAAATCAAACCCCAGTGGTACTACCGCCAGGACCCCAGCGGTACTACCGCCAGGGGTAGCGGTACTACCATTTGAACCCCAACGGTACTACTGCCAGGGGTAGCAGTACTACCGCCAGAAGGGTACTCTGTTTCTTCTATTCATTTGCTTGGCAATGAGTGCTTACTTTTATGCCTCTTCTTGTTCATTGCCTTGACTCCTTCCGTCACTCTTTTTCGGTGTGTGTTTTGTGTCATAGGTGGTGCTCGCCGCTCGAACCCCCCACGGGACACATAGTCAAAGCATTATCGCAATCCAGAGGCTCCAGAGGGTTCTGCCACTTCAGGTCTGCAACCCAAAAAGAAGGCATTCAAGAAGGCCGCTCACAAGGACAAGGGGGTCAACGTTCGCACCATGCCCCCTAAGGATTTTCTGCGGTTCCGTATCCAAAACCACTATCTCCAAGAGAGGGTTGTGATCAGGAATGTCGAGCATGTTTGGGCAACGGATCACTGGAGGATCTATCGTGACATCATCAAGCATTTCAAGAAGAGTTTTGTTCCAGTTCAGTGGATTAACTTGGCTCACCTTCAGCGGAACCTGGATTACTTTGGTGACGCTCTCTCTCTGATTGACAAGCTGGGCATTAAGGAGATCATCACCTTCAAGAAAGACTTTGACCCAAATGTTGTTGCCCAGTTCTATGTCACGGTTCACTTCTCGCGTGATGATGAGCGCTACCTGGTTTGGATGACTCGGACTCAGAAGATGATAGGGTCCTGGCGTGAATTCATGGCATTTCTCAAGGTTGATTTTCAGGGAGCTGACACTCCACTTGGGTCGCATCCTCATGCTGCAGCTCCCACTGATAGGGCCCCCGCCAAGGACAGGTTGCAGCAACTCTATGTGAAGAAAGGTGTGCTCCCCAGGCATCTGGATATCATGCATCGGATCTTCCGCAACACCCTCTTTCCTCGCATTGGCAACTTCGACGAGGTACACGGCTCTCTGGCTGAGATGCTTCTGCTCTATGAGGAGGCTATGACTAAGGAGTCTGCCCCTCTCGATATTTCTGATGTGATGTTCACTGAGCTCTGGAACTGCATCATGATGCGCAAGGTTCCCATCTACGGGTCCTACTTGTTCGCTTATATCCGTCAGAAGTGGAAAGACACCTATCCGCTTGAGGAGTTCAACATTCAGGCTGACTACTTTGTGCACGATCCTATCAAGCTTCGCGTCAAGGACAAATGGGCCAACCCATCAACTTCATCCCAGCACATGGACACTGACACAGAGACTGCTGCTGACAGAGGAACCGCTTCTCAGTCCCGCTCTTCTGCCATGCCATCTTGGGCCGTGAAACTGCAGGATAAGATGAAGACTCTCTTCTGTATGCAGGCTAAGGGACAATATCAGACGCACGTGGCCTAGAAGGAGAACCGTTAGAGGCACAAGCGTGTCCTGAGGACACTTGATGTTGACATCTCCAGCGGATCAAAGGACGACACCACTCTAGAGTCTGCTTGGATGCGGGCTCAAGGTTACCAGTGGTCTGATGCCGAGGAGGAGGAGGACAATGAATAGGAGCAGGACGATCCGGATGCTACGGACGAGTCTGGGGATGATGAGGATGAGGAGTGACCACCTTTGGCGTTAGGTGTGCCCCTTTTTGGTATCTTGTGCCAAAGGGGGAGAGAGTCTAGGAGCTGGATTTGATTTGAGAGTTGAACTTTGCTTAGCTTTTGCTTACCTTTCGTGTTTTTTTCGAACTTGGTTTGCTTCTATTTTGCTATCTTTGCTTTGTGTGACGTGAGACATGAACTAGTGTGAGATTTATTTCCATCATATGCTGTGAGTCATATGCTCCGTATTTTCATTTATCTCTATCTTTTTGTTCACATGTTATTCACTGTGCAAATCCGGTATTGTCATCAATCCACCAAAAAGGGGGAGATTGTTAGGGCATAGTTTATGCCTAAGTAATTTTGGTGATTGATGACAGTACCGCAAAGGACTAACCGTGTGTGTTAAGATTTCAGATAACACACGTCAATGGCACAAGACGACTCGTCCCCTCTTTCATGGAACAAAAGCACGGTGTTCTCTACGATTCTCTTTATTTGAGTCATAGGAAACCCGTACTATTAAGAGGGGAACCGTAGTGGAAAGGTTTGGGTGGAATCAATCTTGCACGCGCACACTACACCTCTTTTCCCCCTTGCCGATAACTTTGGAGTGGCTCCCGTCTTTGTGTTTCTCTCCTCTTTGCAAATGGTCCCTCAGCGGTAGTATCGCTGGGCCTAGCGGTAGTACCGCTAGCCCCTAGTGGTAGTATCGCTGGAGTGCTAGCGGTAGTACCGCTAGCTGGCGGTAGTACCGCCCCTTGTCAGCGGTAGTACCGCTCCAGGTGCTTAGTACCGCCTTCCTAGCGGTTGTACTTGGACGGACCTTTTTGCGAAGACTTTCCTGGCGGTAGTAGTGCTTATGCACTACCATGGGCCCAGCGGTAGTACTGCTGCAGCCAGCGGTAGTACCGCTCGAGTGCCAGCGGTAATACCCTTGCAGCCAGCGGTAGTACCGCCGGAGTGCTAGCGGTAGTACCGCTGCCTCCAGCAGTAGTACCGCTGGAGTGCTAGCTGTAGTACCGTTGCCTCCAGCGGTAGTACTGCTAGGCACGGGCTGTGAGTGGGAAAACGGTTGGATTCCCCCCCCACTATATAAAGGGTTCTTCTAGCTGTGGAACCTTATCTCTTACCCTCCCAAGCTCCATTGTTGCTCCCTAAGCTCAAAAGTGCCCGATCTCTCTCCCTAGCCAATCAAACTTGTTGATTCTTTAGGGATTGGTTGAGAATCCACCAAGAGAAAAGTTGATTCCCCCACCAATCCCTTGCGGATCTTTTTACTCTTGGGTGTTTGAGCATCCTAGATCGTTGAGGTCATCTTGAAGCCACATTCCATTGTGGTGAAGCTTCGTGGTCTTGTTGGGAGCCTCCAAGCTTTGTGTGGAGTTTGCCCCAACCTCGTTTGTAAAGGTTCGGTCGCCGCCTTCAAGGGCACCTATAGTGAAATCACGGTACCTTGCATCGTGCGAGGGCGTGAGGAGAATACAGTGGCCTTAGTGGCTTATTGGGGAGCATTGTGCCTCCACACCGCTCCAACGGAGACGTACTTCCTGTCAAAGGGAAGGAACTTCGGTAACACATCCTCATCTTCATTGGTTCCACTTGTGGTTATCTCTAACCTTTACTTTGTGTATGCTTATGTTGTTGTCTATCTCTTACTTGTCTTAGTAGCTCTCGTTGTTTACTTCATTACGGTTCATCCCATTGTTGTTATATTTGTGAACCCGTATGTTGTTTACTTTAACTTGCTAAGATTAATTAAAAAGTGGTCGTTGCCTATTCACCCCCCTCTAGTCAACCATATTGATCCTTTCAATAATGATAATCTCTACTCCTTCTCTCTATGTGAGGTGACTCATTTCTCGAGCTTCATCTTCTAAGTGACTCTTCTCTTTGTTTGTGGGGAGCCGAGCAATCATTGGAAAAGTGTCCAAGCTTTCCACAGTTGTAGCAGTTTCGGTCACGACTAGACGAATGTTTCTCATCATATCTTGAGCTTGAGCTTCTCTCTTTGCCTCTACTCTTGTAGAAGTTGTTGAACTTTCTGACCATGAGGCTGATCTCTTCATTGGTAACAAGGTTGTCACTTGAAGTAGTAGGTGCATCGACTGAAGCTTTGTAAGCACCGCTTTACTTGTTGTGTAACTCATCTTTGTCTTTGCAAGACATTTTATGAGCAACAATCCTTCTAATGACTTCAGTAGGTTTGATATCTTTGTAGTTGGACATCATTTGGATTAATGTGCACATCGTGTCGTATCTTCCATCCAAAGCTCTAAGTATCTTCTTGACGATGAATTTGTCGGTCATCTCTTCACTTCCTAAGCAGACAATATCATTTGTGATGAGAGCTAGCCTAGAATACATCTCAATGAATCCTTCACTATCCTTCATTTTGAGAGCTGACTTTGAAGCACATCCAACTTAGATTCACTGACAGAATCGGTACCTTCGTGCATATCAATCAAAGTATCCCAAATTTCCTTTGCATTATCAAGGCGACGGATTTTGTTGAATTCTTCGGGACACAAGCAGTTGAACAGGATGTTATGGGCTTGAGCATTGAATTGTAGGACCTTTAATTCTTTCGTTGTGGCATCACGTTCTAGTTCTCTTCCTTCTGTGAAGAAATCACCTTCCACACCAACACGAACAACAGCCCAAACGGCAGGATTGTGACCAAGAATATGCTTTTTCATCTTATGCTTCCAACTATCAAAATTAGTGCCATCGAAATATGGACCTCTATGGTGATAACGTCCCTCACTAGACGTCATACTCCCCTAGGTTGTGAAACCAATGTAATGGAGACCAAAGCTCTATGATACCACTTGTAGGATCGAAAGTATATCTAGAGGGGGGTGATTAGACTACTTGACAAGATAAAAACTTAGCCTTTTCCCGATTTTTAGTGTGGGCTAGTTTTAGAAACTATGACTAGTCAAGTACACCCTACACATGCATATCTAAGAGTATAGCAGCGGAAAGTAAAACATGCAAGTGTAAAGTAGAGGGTAAGGTAGGGAGATCAAACGCAAAGGTTGACACGACGATTTTTGGCATGGTTCCGTTAGGTGGAGCAATCGTACGTCTATGTTAATGGAGACTTTAACCAACGGAGGGTAACGGCTGCGAGAGTCTACGGAGGGCTCCACCCACAAGGGGTCCACGAAGAAGCGGCCTTGTCTATTCCACCACGGCTTTCGTCCACACAGGACTAGCCTCACTCACGGTAGATCTTCACGAAGTAGGCGATCTCCTTGCCCTTACAAACATCTTGGTTCAACTCCACAACATGAAGTAGGAGGCTCCCAAGCGACACCTAACCAATCTAGGAGAAACCACCCTCTAAAAGGTAATAGATGCGGTGGAACGATGAACTCCTTGCTCTTGTGCTTATAAAGATAGTCTCCTAAACACCCAATCACTCTCTCACACATTTGGAAGGGGTAGGAGAGATTGATCATGTGGAAAGAAACTTGGGGAGGCTGGAAGTCAAGGTTCAAATGGTTGGAACATAATCTCTTGATCTAAGCACATGAGTAGGTGGCTTTCTCTCAGAAAAATGGATATCGCAAGTGTAAGTGTGTTATGAGTGCTTCCTCTACGAACGAGAGGTAGGTTAAGGGGTATATATAGGCATCCCCCAAAATTCAACTGTTACAACATTATTGCCCAACTCGGTGACACCGAGATGAATCTCGGTGGTACCGAGTTGCACTAAATGTGGCAACTTTTGAATTCTTGGTGAGAGCGATATAGGAATCTCAATGGTACCGATACGATGACCTAGACTGGTTCCCGAACTAGGTGATACCGACTTCAAACTCAGAAATTCCGAAACTTGAAGTTATCTCAACAAAATGTTGGTAACCCAATATTAGTGGCACCAATAGGAATGTTTGTTGTACTGAGATGGTAGGATTGGCATAGGATCTGTGTAAGTGCAAAATCGGTATAGCCGAGTAGGAATTGTTGGTGCCACCGATTTCGCATATTTGTCTTGGGACAGATATATTTTATGGAAAAGTTGCTGAGTATTTTTGGTGTCTATCTGAAAGTGCATTATATCGACTAGAGGGGGTGAATAGGCGATTTTTACAAATTCATCGCTGAGGAAATTCCTAGTGAGGAAAGTCCCGAGTCATGAACTAAGTGCAGCAGAAATAATACTTAGACACGTATGCAAAAGCGACTACAGCAAAGTACTCAACGTGAATTGATAGGTTCGGTTTTTATAGGTCACGTATACAGGATAAGCAGGTGATGAATAACTCAGGTGAAGAATTTGATGTGAGGAATTAGGAGAAAGTCTATAGTCAAATTCTTCACACGATACAGATGAAAGTCTTCAACATGCAATTGAGGAAATGAAAAGAGTTGAAGAAATAGAACCAGTACCTTGATGAAGATAGTGGTTGATGACCTAGTTCCAACTGATGTGATAGTTGTACGTCTGGTTTGGAGCGGCTTTGTATTGAAACCAAAGGACACACAATCCCGGGACACACAGTCTCGGGACACACAGTTTCTACTGTATTCTCCTTGACTAAGGACACACAATCCTCACCCAACACCCGTGGTAAGTCTTCAGGACAGACTTCCAAACCCTCACAAACTCGGTCACCCGACGATCCACAATTGACTGCTTGATACACTAGACCATGATGCCTAACCGTCTCGAGGATGCACAGTTGTGACAGCCCCAATGCAATTCCCCCCTTTGTAATCTTCCTTGTATGGCAACCTTAGCATGTTAATGTTATGTGGTGTGAGCCCAACATGGTGTCTTCATTTCATGTGCATCATGGCATAATACATGGCATCATTTCCTTTTGTCTTTTGTCTTGTGTTGGTTGTCTTGCACCTTGGTGTTTGTGTGAGAATGCATATGATGGTTATGTGTGAGAATCATGTGATGGTTATGTGATTGGGTGCAACAAGAGCAAACTCCAAACCCCTTTGTTGTGACATGGTTTGAAAACCTCCTTTCCTCCATTTATTTGAGGCAGATTTAAAAGTTGCTCTTTTGGCCCATTAAAAAAGGTCCTCCTTTTCTAAAGTACTTCTTGTAAATTGTGGAGGCAACCCCACTAGTTTTATTTTAATTTCCCTTTTGTTTTATTTAAAAATAGAGTCGTATTCCTTTTAAAAGGCATTTAATTTTTACTCTTCAAAAATGCCCAATTTAATTTTATAAGCTGGGGCATGATTGCACGAGCCCAGAAGTATTTTTATTTTTCTTTAAGTCCTTTTTTTTATTTTCCTCTCGCATTATTTCAAAAACCAGCTTTTTTATTATTTCGCAAAGGCTTTTCTTACGTGAGAGAGAGAGAGCAGGCCCATTGCATTTTGTTTTGGCCCATGCCCACCTCCACGACTGTCTTCGTCCTCCTCGCGTGTGTCACCTCTGTACGACGCCATGGTAACCACCATATCAACTTCTCTCCTCCATCAGACAGTTCCTGGCTCGTGGATCGAGGCTATTTAGCCACGCAGTGTCTCCTCCTTGCCCTAGCCTCTTTTCTCCCCCTCTCTTCCCTCTCGCGTCATCAGGAGCGGCAGCAGGGCGCAACCGTGGCAATGGGAGGCTTTGGCCCGAGCACATCACCGGCATAGCATCGCCTCCCCTCCTTTCCCATTTTGTTCAGGAGCAAGCCGACATCATCGGCATCCCATTTTCGAGAAGATCTGGTGCACGGACTTCCTCCACGACGTCCATGACATCCTCTATGGCGGATACTCCTGCGAACTCTTCTACAACACCACCACATAGACCTCCTCCTCGCCCTGTTCCCCATCATGTCCCTCTGTAAGCAGATCGCTCGGCTCTCCTCCAATCCCTTTTCGGTAACTGTCAACATCGTTGCGCCATGTCCGATGCCTGCCGGAGTTGCACCGGCAAGTGTGCGAAGAAGTAGTTGTAGCAGTGCCTTCGAGTCGCGTAGCTGCAGTCGCAGGTACTAGCCGCAACCACCGAAGCCTAGCGGTAGCAGCAGCAGTAGTGCCAAGCGCGCAGCAAACACCCCCACTAGCGTTCCCTATGGTGTGCAGTGTGTGCGTGTGCAAGAGATGCACTGACGAGCTCGTCACCGGCGTCCCTCTGCTCTAGCAGGGAAGATGCCCTGATGCGTAATCTCCTGGGGTGAAATCCCCCATAGCGATCAGATCCCCTTCGTAGTCTGAGTGGTTCGTGCGTTTGGCGACATCCACAAGGTCGTGGGTTTGATCCCGAGCGCCCCCACCTTTTATTATTTTCCTGTTGTATTACTTCAAAGTGCTAGCATGCATGTTTACCTTGTTTGCTACCCCTAGTAGAGCAGCTACCCGAGCCTAGCGAGTGCATGTCGAGTGCGTGATGTAGTAGGAGGTGGTGGGTTCGAGTCCCCCTCTCCCCATTTATTTTTTCTCTGAACTGTGTGCTCGTGTGCCACCTGACAAGTGGGCCCACGGCCCACATGTCAGGCAATAGGACCCCGGTTTCTATGACTAGTGGGCCCTATCTGATAGGTTAGTTGTTATTTTCATTTTCTTCCTTTATTTATTTCTGTTTGATGTGATGATTCCATTTTTTGAATAATTCCTAATATGGAAACTGCCTATTCTAGCATATGCCCAATTGGGCAGGCTCAAGAACAACTCTTGTTCTCGACAATAGTGGAGTTTGATTATGTGCAATATTTCTTTTGTTGTTTGTGGTGTTGTTCTGCATACAAACATGGCAATATGATATATGGATTCGGGGTAGAAAATCCCAAGGAATCCACCAGTTGTACCAGAATCCAGTTTTGAGCATTCCTATAGAGAAGTCACCTTGTGGTGAGGTGGCACTTCTTTATGTGTGTAGGGTGGTTTATGTGCATGATTAGAGGTTGTGCATGCATGCATCATTTTGTTTGTTGCATCATCATTTGCTTGTGTTTATTAGTTGTTTGTTTCCTTTTTTGGGTAGCTACTGGAGCCGGAAACGCGTTCGAGGAGTCGAGTGAGTTCGTGCAGGAAGATCAGGAACAGTTCCACTGTCAAGAAATGACAGGCAAGATGATCCTGACCTTGACATCGTTTCTAGCTTTGTTATGCTTAGTGATTCGTTTCTGTCGTTACATCTCCGCTGCCTACTACATGATATATAGGACATCAAACATTGCCATGAAACCTCAAACACCTCCCCTCCTCGCAAATATTGTTTGGCTAAGTTAGGCTTTCTCAACCACTAATTTATTAGCATTGCTAGTTGCAAGTGCGAGCTTGTCCATGTGATAACATGGGCATTCGATATCATCCTATTTAATTTCTATTTAATTAATGCACATATATACTTGATAAATAGCGGAAGGCCTAGCCTTTTGCTGGGTGATTTGTTCCGCTGTTGCCTCCTTAGATTCGGCTATCGGTGTTTTATTCCATAACTGAGCGCTCCTAACACGTTCGGGGTTGTTATGGGATCCCCTTGATAAATCATTCAGTTTTAAGGCTTGTCTGGCAAGACCCAACTTTGGTGTTAAATTTGCTAACAACATAATAAAAAGCATAGGGAATAGCTACCACAAGGAACGAAATCAACCCCCCCGGGCCAGTGGTCCCGATGAGTGTTGGTCCAACCCAGAGCAGCTTATTAACGCTCCCCGGGGCAACTCGGTGCTTTAGCATGGTAACCATCGCTCATCCGTTGTATCCTGAAAACGAGATACGCGGCTCCTATCAGGTTTGTGGACACGTCGGGAGGTCTTGCTGGACTTGTCTTACCTTTGCGATATATCTTGCACATTGGGATTCTGGTGAGACTGTGGGTCTTCTCGGAGTTGAGGTTTTTTGCTAAGGAATCCGACGAGATCGTGAGTTTCGGGGTCGAGGACTACTATGCATCCTATGGTAATTTGTGATGGACTACTTGCAGCACCCGTGCAGGGTTAAATCTTTCCTAAAGCCGTGCCCGTGGTTATGTGGCAAACATGCATATTTTGTTAACATTCGGTTCTAGATAACTTAAAGTAACTTAAATAAAACCTGCCAACTGTGTGCGTAACCGTGACTGTTTCTTTCAGAGCTCCTTCTCTGATCGAGAACACGGTGGGGTTATGAATGACGTAAGTAGTTGTTTAGGATCACTTAGCGATCATTCTAGACCTCGACCGTCTTACGTAGACCACCATAACTTAATTCTATTCTTCGTAAGTTAGTCACTATATATGCTTAGGATGCTCCAAACTCAAAAATTTAACCCTACCTCACCTATTAACTTAGTTAGACTCGTTACCAAGGTCATGAAATTGTTGAGTCCTCATGGCTCTCAGTTTACTACAACCACGCACAAGTACATGTACTCCAGATGCAGACGTCCCAGAGGATACTCAACTAAGGTGGGAGTTCGATGAGGCCAGTGGCAGGCTATACGTGACGTATCCCGAGGATTAGAGGCGCTTGGTCGTGATCGTGGGACTAGGAAGGCGGGATAGAATTATTTTGTTCTTTATCTTGTCCGTAGTCGGACCCTGTCCTATGTATGAATGATGAATGCTTGTGTGGATTGTAATCTAGCTTGTGTCGAGTGTAAGACGAATCTTATACTCATCTCTCTACTTTTGTAATGGCAATGTTATCATGCTTGCGATATGCTTAGATGCGACCCTTTCCCCTTTTGAGGCCTCGCCCCCAAATAAGGAAAGTGTCGCATTTAAGTCGTTATAAGTTGGTAATCGGAGCCTTACGACCATATGAGCCTTTGATTGATCGAACTTGGCCGAGTCAAGTCTAGCAAAAACTATTTGGAGTCTTAGTTATAATGGAGAGTAGGTTTCTTTTTTCTCCTCTTCTATGCTTTGGTGAGGTTCACGACTTAGGAAATTTTAATTCTACTCCTCTTCTCTCTCAAAAAGAAATTTTAGGATCACGTGGATATTTTGGAATCTATATGATACTGATGTGATGGAGTTCTGTCTTGGTGCCTCCTATTGTGTTGATTTTATTCCGGGAAGTTGAGCTCCAGGGGATTCAAGACCACATCATTGTCATTCAGATTTATTAGTATCTCACGACGGAGGATGTTTGAAATTACTTCAATACTAATAGTGGTGAGATAACCCCGTCATCCCGAGTACTGGTGCAGAGAGTTCAGGGGTACTGCCATACTTTGTATCGTTGTGATTACGAGGGTCTGAGAGAGATGAGTTTCCGAGATCTCTGGTTATGTGTTGACGGATGTGATACACTGGACGGGTTAGTATAGGAGTTGAGTGATATATTACTCCTTGTATATGTGGACTAGATTGCATGACCAGAAATTTCGGGAGTTCTTAGGTGGGAATTCAAGTAGTTACTTATAGTACAATCTTCCAACACATCATGTTGTGAGGTTGGGATTCGACATTTAGTGGATTCATTTGTTCACGGTTGTCTTACAGCGGTTCTTGTTGTGTCTTAAAGAGTCCTTGTAGCTTGCTACGACTCGGGGATGCTTTGTATGTCGTGTGCACTGCCTTGTACATTATGACTACTGTAGGATAGAGCCGTGTGATCCTATTCACGAAAATATCGGATGGAATCTCTGTCATACATTTATTTCGAGCAATCCTAGCTCATACTTGATTTACAAGTGGCTTTGAATCAGATGTTGTCGACAGTTATTTTTAGGAAGCATTCTTACTAATTATAGTTCGAGTGCAATCTCTAAATATTATTGTTCAAATATTTCCATGTGTTGAATCGGCTTATTCTTTCAATTTTCACCTCTGGTCTAACGTTGTTGTCCATCTCCAGGATGGCTCCACCAAATCGCCAGAATCCGGGTCATGAGATTGCTGACCCTCCACCACCCCCTTCTCCACCACCGCCTCCTCCTCCAGAGGCATGGCAAGCTATGATGGCGGCAACCAATGCAAACACTCAGATGTTGCTTCAGTTGTTGCAAGAGAGGAACCAACAGCAGCAGGGTAATTTCAACAATGGTGGACATCAGTTTGCAACTCTGAATCAATTCCTAGCGAACGAGCCAAATTCCTTGACTTCCTTTGACCAGCTATTCGATGCAGATGACTGGATTCGTGACATGCACAAGCACTTCGAGTACAGTAATGTGCGACCAGAGGACTTTGTCAAGTTTGCAACTTTTCAGCTCAAGGGTCAGGCAACAGAGTGGTGGCAACAATTGAAGGATTCGAGAGGAGACAAAATGGTCAGTTGGGATGATTTATGTAGGGATTTCAGGGCTCACTATATTCCAGCAAGTTTCATGGAAGAGATGCATGAGAAATTAAGGCGCTTGAAGCAAGGAGGTTCGCTTGTGTAAAAGTACAATGTGGAGTTCCAGGAGCTGGCTCATTATGCTAAACAGGACATCCTAGATCAAAAGAGCAAGATTTATTAGTTCAAAGGTGGTCTGAAGGAAGACTTGCAGCTGGCTCTTGCCTTGTACGAGCCTCTTGAGTTCGACTAGTTCTACAATTTGGCTCTCGGGGCTGAGGCGGCTTTGCTCAAAGTGGAGAACTCAAGGAAGCGTTTCAGAGATTCCAGTTCCTCGTCCTCAACTCAAGTGGTACACAAGCAACAGAAATATTGGGTGTCTCCTCCTCGGCAGATTCAGCAATTCAAGCAATCTGGTGGTCGTGGTTCTTGCCATCCACCCAACCCAGCTTTCCAGCAGAGGTTTCAGGAGCAGAAGCAAGGGAATCCTCAAGTGCAATTCCGTCCGCTGTCAGAGGTGACTTGTCGCAGGTGTGTTCAGAAGGGTCGCTACTCTAACAAGTGCACCACTCAGCAGCGTCTTCTGCCTCCTCCTCCAATCGAGCCTCCAAGCAATGCTATGGTGAAGTTCAACTCCAAGTCTGCAAGGGTAAACATGGTGAATGCAGCTGAAGCAGTGAACTCCTCAGATGTGATCATGGGTAATCTCTTGGTTAATGATATTCATGCAAAGGTTTTATTTGATTCTGGTGCATCGCATTCGTTCGTTTCCAAACCTTTTGTTGCTAAGCATGACATACCCGCAATTCACTTGGATAATCCTTTCCATGTGGTATCTCCGGGGATGCGAATGAGTTCTCATATGGTGGTTCCCAATGTCTCTATCAAGATGGGCGACTATTCCTTTCTGGCTTCCCCAATTATCCTTGGCAAGTCTGATATTGATTTGATCCTTGGGATGTATTGGCTGGTGATGAACAAGGCGTATATTGATTGTGAAGCAAAAGAAGTCAAGTTGACTCATCCATCAGAGGACGTGATTATCTTCGTTGCTCACGATGGCACAATCCGTCTGTTTTCCCTGAATGAGAAGGGTGAGATCTCTCCAATTTCTCAAGTTCCGGTGGTATGTGAATACGAAGATATCTTTCCAGAAGAACTGCCAGGAATGCATCCGCACCAGGCAGTGGAGTTCGTAATTGAGCTTGAACCGGGAACTAAACCAGTCTGCAAGCGGCCGTATAAACTGGGTCCAGAAGAGCTGATAGAGTTGAAGAAGCACCTTGATGAGTAAGAGCGTCTGGGTATGATCATACCAAGTTCATATCCTTGGGGTTGTGGTGTTCTCTTTGTCAAGAAGAAGGATGGCACGAACCGACTCCGTGTCGATTACCGTCCATTGAATAAGAAAACAATCAGAAACAAGTATCCACTTCCCAACATCAATGAATTGATCGAGCAATTGAAAGGGGCCAAGCTTTTCTCTAAGCTTGATCTCCGGATGGGCTATCATCAGATCCGCATTCGCGAAGAAGATATTCCCAAGACTGCTTTCAGGACAAGCTTTGGCTCTTATGAGTACACAATGATGTCTTTTGGTCTCGCCAATGCTCCTCCGACCTTTTCTTGGATGATGAATTATATCTTCCCCCATTCAAGAATGAATTTGTCTTGTTGTATCTTGATGACATTCTGGTCTTTTCTGAAACTGAGGAAGAGCATGAAGAACATCTCTAGCTTGTGCTTGATAAGCTAAGAGAGCATAAGTTCTATGCTAAGTTTTCCAAATGTGAGTTCTGGTTGAAGGAAGTTGTGTACCTTGGGCACATCATCTCTGCCGAGGGCATCAAAGTTGTTCTTACAAAGGTGCAGGCCATTGTTGAGTGGGAACCTCCTCAGAATGTGAAGAAGCTTTGAAGCTTTCGTGGGCTTGCAAGCTATTGCAGAAGGTTCGTTGAGAACTTCTCCAAGATTTCTAAGCCTCTGTCCAACCTTCTTCAAAAGAGTGTGAAGTTTGTTTGGTCTCCAGAGTGTCAGTTGGCCTTCGACACACTCAAAGAGAAGCTCACTTCAACTCCAGTCTTGACTCCTCCTGATGATTCCAAGCCTTATCAAGTGTCCTGTGATGCCTCTCTCCAAGGTATTGGTGCAGTTCTTATGCAAGAGAAGAAAGTGGTAGCTTATACCACGAGGGAGTTGAAGCCAAGTGAGAAGAACTACCCCACTCATGATCTTGATTTGGCGGTAGTGGTCCATGCTTTCATGACTTGGAGACACCTCTTGTTGGGCTGACACGTTGAGGTCTATACCGATCACAAGAGTCTTAAATACATATTCACCAAGCCTAGTCTCAATCTTTGGCAAACTCGTTGGGTGGAAATGATTTAAGATTACAATTTGAGCATTGACTTAACTCCAGGCAAAGAAAATGTCATTGCAGATGCTTTGAGCGGAAAGGCTTAATGCAACAGTCTCATTCTGGAGCCTCTCCAGCCTAATCTTGGTGAATCTTTCGGGAAGCTCCACCTTCAAATAGTACCTCAGGGATTTCTTGCTAATCTCCAGATTTCTCCTACCCTGGAAGACCAAGTCCGACAAGCTCAACTTCTTGATGCGATGGTGAAGAAAGTTAAGGTTGGCTTGGCAAAGAGCATTCTAAAATATAATTGCGTCCGTGTTGATAACAAAGATACCTTGTTCTTCGAGGGCCACCATGTCGTTCCGAAAGGTGAGCTTAGGAAAGTTATCATGGATGAAGCCCATAATTCCCTCCTCTCGATACATCCAGGTAGCTCCGAAATGTATCAGGATCTGAAGCAGATCTTCTGGTGGACTCACATGAAACATGAAATTGCTCAGTTCATGAACGAGTTTGATGTGTGTCACACACTGAAGACACATCATCAACGTCCAGCAGGTCTCCTGCATCCCTTGCCTATACCCGAGTGGAAATTCGATCATGTGGAAATGGATTTTTCCACTGGGTTTCCGAATTCCAAGAGAGGCAACGATGCCATCTTCGTCGTCATCGACAAGTTGACCAAAGTTCCTCATTTCCTACCAGTCAAAGAGTCTATCTCGGCAGCTCAGCTGGCAGAGTTGTATACATCAAGGATAGTCTCGTTGCACGGTGTTCCTATGCTCATTTCTTCAGATCGTGGAAGCATCTTTACTTCCAAGTTCTGGGATTCCTTTCAGACTATGATGGGTACTAAGATCCGTTTTAGTACAACTTTCCATCCTCAGTCAAGTGGTCAAGTTGAGAGAGTCAATCAGATCCTTGAAGATATGCTCAGAACTTGTGTGATTTCTTTTGGCATGAAGTGGGAACATTGCCCACTGTTTGCCGAGTTCTCATACAACACCAACTTTCAAGCAAGCTCAGGCAAGGCCCCATTCGAGATTCTATATGGCAGGAAGTGACGTACCCCGCTCAATTGGTGAGAGATTGGTGAGCGTCAGATTCTTGGGAATGACATGATTGCTGAAGCAGAAGAAATGTATCATGTCATTCGAGGTAATCTGAAAGCAGCCTAGTCCCGTCAGAAGATCTACTACAATAGCAAGCATCATGACATGACTTTTTAGCTCGATGATTTTTTGTATCTGAAAGTGTCTCCCATGAAGGGCACTCAGCACTTCGGCATCAAAGGAAAGCTCGCTCCTTGATTTGTTGGTCCTTTCAAATTTGTTGGCAAGAGAGGCGATCTTGCATATCAGTTAGAGCTTCCATCCAACTTCTCCAACGTGCATGATGTGTTCCACGTCTCTCAGCTCCAGAGATGCTTCAAGACTCCCGAGCGCACAGTTCTTCTCCAGGATATCGATCTCCAGCCCGACCTATTCTACCATGAGCATCCGATAGAAATACTTGAAGAGACTGAGCGCAAGACCCGCAATAAGTCAATCAAGTTCCTCAAAGTGCAATGTTCACATCATTGAGACAAAGAAGCCACTTGGGAGCGCGAGGGCCACCTCCGTTCCGAGTACCCGGAGTTCTTCCAATCCTAGTCTCGGGTCAAGATCCTCTTGTACTGTGGGAGAGTTGTGACAGCCCCAGTGCAATTCTTCCACCCTTGTAATCTTCCTTGTATGGAAACCTTGGCATGTTAATGTTATGTGGTGTGAGCCCAACATGTTGTCTTCATTTCATGTGCATCATGGCATACTGCATGGCATCATTTCCTTTTGTCTTTTGTCTTGTGTTGGTTGTCTTGCACCTTGGTGTTTGTGTGAGAGTTCATATGATGGTTATGTGTGAGAATGCATGTGATGGGTTATGTGATTGGGTGCAACAAGAGAAAACTCCAAACCCCTTTGTTGCACCATGGTTATAAAACCTAATTTCCTCCATTTATTTGAGGCACATTTAAAAGTTGCTCTTTTGGCCCATTAAAAAGGTCCTCCTTTTCTAAAGTACTTCTTGTAAATTGTGGAGGCAACCCCTCTGGTTTTAATTTTATTTTCCTTTTTGTTTTATTTAAAAATAGAGTCGTATTCCTTTTAAAAGGCATTTAATTTTTACTCTTCAATAATGCCCAATTTAATTTTATAAATTGGGGCATGATTGTAGGAGCCCAAAAGTATTTTTATTTTTGTTTAATTCCTTTTTTATTTTCCTCTGTCATTATTTCAAAAATCAGCTTAATTATTATTTTGCAAAGGCTTTACTTACCTCACAGAGAGAGAGCAGGCCCATTGCATTTTGTTTTGGCCCAAGCCTACCTCCATGACTGTCATCGTCCTCCTCGCATGCGTCACCTGTGTACGACGAAATGGCAGCCACCAGATCGACTTCTCTCCTCCATCAGATGGTTCTTGGCTCATGGATAGAGGCTATTTAGCCTCCCTAGTGTCTCCTCCTTGCCCTAGCCTCTCTTCTCCCCGTTTCTTCCCTCTCGCGCCGTTAGTAGCGGCAGAAGGGCGCCGCCATCGCCATGGGATAGAGCACGTCACCGGCATAGCATCGCCTCCCCTCCTTCCCCGTCTGGTCCAGGAGCAAGCGGACGTCGCCGGTGTTCCATTTTCGAGAAGATTGGGCACATGGACTTCCTCCACGACGTCCACGAGTCCTCTACGGTGGCTACTCCGGCGAGCTCTTCTGCAGCACCACCACGTAGACCTCCTCCTCGCCCTGTTCCCCATTGTGTCCCTCTATAAGAAGATCGCCCAACTCTACTCCGATCCCTTTCCGGTAGCTATCGACGTCGTTGCGCCATGTCCGATGCGTGTCGGAGTTGCACCGGCAGGTGTGTGAAGCAGTGCCTTTGAGTCGCGTAGCTGCACCAGCAGGTACTAGCTGTAGCCACCGAAGCCGAGCGGTAGCAGCAGCAGTAGTGCCAATAGCGCAGCAACGCCACCCCCCCGCTAGCGTTCCCAGTGGTGTGCAGTGTGTGCTTGTGCAAGAGATGCACCGACGAGGTCGTCGTTGGCGTCCCTCTGCTCTCGCAAGGAAGACGCCTTGATGCGTAATCTCCTGGGCTGAAAACCCACATAGCGATCAGATGCCCTCTGTAGACCCGCTCGTTCATGCGTTGCGCGATGTCCACAAGGTCGTGGATTCGATCCCCAGTGCCCCCACCTGTTATTCTTTTCTTGTTGTATTCCTTCGAAGTGCTAGCATGCATGTTTACCTTTTTTGCTACCCCTAGTAGAGCAGCAACCTGAGCCTAGCCCAGTGGATGTCGACTGCGTGATGTAGTAGGAGGTGGTGTGTTCAAGTCCCCCTCTCCCCATTTATTTTTCTCTGAACTGTGTGCTGGTGTTTGATACGTCTCCAACGTATCTATAATTTTTGATGGTTCCATGGTATTATCTTGTCAACTTTGGATGTTTTGTATGCATGAATATGCTATTTTATATATTTTTTGGGACTAACCTATTAACTCAGTGCCAAGTGCCAGTTTTTGTTTTTTTCCGTGTTTTTGACCTTTTTCAGAGAAGAATATTAAACGGAGTCCAAACGGAATAAAACGTGTGGAATGATTTTTTCCATAACAGAAGATATGTAGGGGACTTGAGAACTAAGGCAAAGGACCCCGGGGGAGGTCACAAGCCCCCTAGCCGGGGCCTGGGGGGCCACGCCTAGCAGGCTTGTGCCCCCCCCCCCCCCCGTGGCTCCTTTGCCCTACTTCTTCCACCTATAAATGCTGTAAAAATCGAAAACTGCCAGAGAGAGCCACAAAAATACTTTTCCGCAACCGCAAGCTTCTGTCTCCGCAAGATCCCATCTGGGGCACGTTCTGGTGCCCTGCCGGAGGGTGGATTCGGACACGGACGACTTCTTCATCAACACCATTGCCTCTCTGATGATGTGTGAGTAGTTCACCATAGACCTTCGGGTCCATAACTAGTAGCTATATGGCTTCTTCTCTCTCTTGGATCTTCAATACAAATTTCTCCATGATCTTCATGGAGATCTATCCAATGTAATCTTCTTTTGAGGTGTGTTTGTCGAGATCCGATGAATTGTGGATTTATGATCAGATTATCTATGAATATTATTTGAGACTCCTCTGATCTCTTATATGCATGATTTCGTATCCTTGTAATTCTCTTCGAGTTGTGGGTTTCGTTTGGCCAACTTGATCTATAATTCTTGCAATGGGAGAAGTGCTTGGTTTTGGGTTCATACCGTGTGGTGTCCTCACCCAGAGACAGAAGGGGTGGCGAGGCACACATCGTGTTCTTGTCATCAAGGGTAAAAAGATGGGGTTTATATCTATTGCATGCATTTATCCCTCTACATCGTGTCATCTTGCTTAAGGCGTTACTCTGTTTGTTATGAACTCAATACACTAGATGCATACTGGATAGCGCTCGATGTGTCAATTAATAGTAGTAGATGCAGACATTATCGGTCTACTTGTCTCGGACGTGATGCCTATATGTATGATCATTGCCTTACATATCATCATGACTTTGCAAGAATCTATCAATTGCTCGACAGTAATTCATTCACCCACCATAATACTTGCTATCATGAGAGAAGCCTCCAGTGAACACTATGGCCCCGGGGTCTACTTCACATCATATTTTCAGCTCTACACTTTTACTTTGTTGCCACCTGACCACATGTCATGCACTAGAACCCTGGTTTCTATAACCAGTGGGCCTTATCTGATAGGTTAGTTGTTATTTTTATTTTTTTCCTTTATTCATTTCTGTTTGATGTGATGATTCCATTTTTTGGAATAATTCCTAATATGGAAACTATATATCCTCGCATATGCCAAATTGGGCACGCTCAAGAACAACTCCTATTCTGGACAATAGTGTAGTTTGATTATGTGCAATATTTATTTTGCTGTTTGTGGTGTTTTTCTGCATGCAAAAATGGCAGTATCATATATGGATTTGGGGTAGAAAATCCCAAGAAATCCAATAGTGGTAATGGAATTCAGTTTTGATCATTCCTGTAGAAAATTCACCTTGTGGTGAGGTGGTACTTGTTTATGTGTGTAGGGTGGTTTGTGTGCATGATTAGAGGTTGTGCATGCATGCATCATTTTGTCTGTTGCATCATCATTTGCTGGTGTTTATTAGTTGTTTGGTTCCTTTTGGGTAGCTACTAGGGCCGGGAACGAGTTCGAAGAGTCCGGTGAGTTCGTGCAGGATGATCAGGAACAGTTCCACTCTGAAGAAATCACATGCAAGATGATCGTGACCTTGACCCCGTTTCTAGCTTTATTATGCTTAGTGATTCGTTTCTATCGTTACATCTCCGCTGCCTACTACAGATATATAGGCCATCAAACATTGCCAATAAACCTCAAACACCTCCCCTCCTAGCAAATATTGTTTCGCTAAGTTAGGCTTGCTCAACCACTAATTTATTAGCGTTGCTAGTTGCAGGTGCCAGCTGGTCCATGTGATAACATGGGAATTCTATATCATCCTATTTAATTGCTATTTAATTAATGCACCTATATAGTTGGTAAATAGCGGAAGACCTAGCCTTTTGCTGGCGATTTGTTCCGGTGTTGCCGCCTTAGATTCGGCTACCGGTGTTTTATTCCATAATTGAGCGCTCCTAACACGTTCGGGGTTGTTATGGGGACCCACTTGATAAATCGTTAAGTGTTAAGCCTTGTCTGGCAAGACCCAAGTTTGGTGTTAAACTTGCTAACAACTTAATAAAAAGCATAGGGAATAGCTACCCCGAGGAACTTAATCACCCCCCCCCCCGGGCCACTGCTCCTCATGAGTGTTGGTCCAACCCAGAGCAGCTTATTAACACTCCACGGGGCAACTCGATGATTTAGCATGGTAACCATCGCTCCTCCGTCATGTCTTGAGAACGAGATACGCGACTCCTATCGTATTCGTCGACACGTTGGGAGGTCTTGCTGGACTTGTCTTACCTTAGCGATATATCTTGTGCATTGTGATTCCGGTGAGACTTTGGGTCTTCTCAGAGTTGAGGTTTTATGCTAAGGAATCCGACGAGATCGCGAGTTTCGTGGTCGAGGATTACTATGCGGCCTGTGGTAATTTGTGATGGACTAGTTGGAGCACCCCTACAGGGTTAAATCTTTCGGAAAGTCATGCCCGCGATTATGTGGCAAACATGGATATTTTGTTAACATCCGGTTCTAGATAACTTAAAGTAACTTAAAGAAAACCTGCCAACTGTGTGCGTAACCGTGACTATTTCTTTGAGAGCTCCTTCTCTAATCGAGAACGCGGTGGGGTTATGAATGACGTAAGTAGGTGTTCAGGATCACTTAGTGATGATTCTATACCTCGACCGTCTTACATAGACCACCATAACTTCATGTTGTTCTTCGTAAGTTAGCCACCATATATGCTTAACATGATGCAAACTCAAACACTTAACCCTACCTCACCTATTAACTTAGTTAGACTCGTTACCAAGGTCATGAGATTGTTGAGTCCTCGTGGCTCACAGTTTACTACAACCACCCACAGGTACAGGTACAGGTACTCCATATGCAGACGTCCCAGAGGATACTCAGCTAAGGTGGGAGTTCGATGAGGTCAGTGGCAGGCTATACGTGACGTATCCCGAGGATTAGAGGCGCTTGGTCGTGATCGTGGGACTAGAAAGGAAGGATAGCATTATTTTGTCATTTATCTTGTCCGTAGTCGGACCCTGTCGTATGTACGAATGACGAATGCTTGTGTGGATTGTAATCTAGCATGTGGCGAGTGTAAGACGAATCTTATACTCATCTCTCTACTTATGTAATGGCAATGTTATTCTGCTTGCGATATGCTTAGATGCGACCCTTTCTCCTTTTGAGGCCTCGCCCCCAAATAAGGAAAGTGTCACATTTCAGTTGATATAACAATCCTCAAAGGTAACAAGCATCGGTTCCACACAGGAACAATCTCTTCAGTGATGCTCAATCACTTTGGGTTTTGAGTTTTGTTTTGGCTATTTGTGCTTTTTCCTCACTTGATGATTTTCGCTCAAATTCCTCAAGGAATTAGGTTGCTGTAAATGACAAGTGTCTGTTACTCTCGGAGCACCCAACCAACTACTGGTTGTGGGGGGCTATTTATAGCCTGGGAGCATCCCAACATGATATGACTTTAATGCTCCCAATGATATGACCGTTGGGTAGATAAGACTGAGGACAGGTGACGCGCAGCGCGGCAACGGCCAGAACTTTCATCTGTGAAAGTCCTCATGTCTCGCATATTCCTCACGTGGAGGATCTGGTAGGTGTAGGTTTGAGTTGTGCATCATGAGGAAATTATTTCCTTAGTTTTACCTCGGCCCCCTTTAATAGTACGGTGTTCCTATGACTCAAGAAAAAATAAAATGAAATAGAAAGAATAAATCTTCAAGCTTCAAAGTCTTGAGATCATTTTCTTTGGGACACACCGAATTCTTCATCTTCAATGTCTTAATGAGGAATATCAATTTCTTCGTGATCAAAGTCTTCAAGGAATGACCAAAGTTTTCAACCGAATACATACATTTTTAGGAATAACTCAAACTCCTAAGCGACTTATAAAGCGCGTGTACACTCACAAACATATTAGATCTTAACCTATAAGTCTTCAACCCAACAAAATCACTAAGGGGCACTAGATGCACTTAAAATCTCCCCCTTTTTAGTGGTTAATGACAAATATTTAAGTTTTCAACGAGGATAAAAATATAAAGTGTAAGTACATAGTTTGAGAAATTTGATTGCAAGGTATAGAGAAACTCTCCTTGAAGATGTGCATGTTTGAGGAATTTGCTTTGGACTGGAAATGCACATTGATGATTTATATCATGGAGATCTCCCCCTATATCTTGTAATTCATGCATGCATTTAACTTATAGTATGAAGAATTTGAAATGCATGATGACAAATGATGTGTGATGAATTTCAGCATGTGTGCATTAAATCAACTTGAGGAATAAGCATGCAAGGAAAAACGTTCAAAAGAGTAATACCACAACTGGGCTTAAGTTACAACTCATTACATAAAAAACTTTAGAAGAACGAGAGTTTGTAACTCAATAAAGTTTATAACAGCTCATAAAATACACCCGCTTGAAGACTAACTCAAATTTTCCCCCTTTGTCATCAAGTGAAAAGGGATAAAAATGAGGACCAACGCCACTGAAGAATTTCAACTTGTTGATGGAGGAGGAGTGCTAGTATTCTTCGGGTCGATTACTCTGGTTGGAGCAGCAGTTGTGTCATCAATGTGTTCATCTTCATCAGCAGAGCGAAATGAAGAAAATGAGTTGTCCTCCAAGTTAGGAACTGGGATCTTCTTGAATTTCTTCTTCGATGGCCATGACCAGTCGAAGTCTTGAGTGAACTCCATTTCCTTTATTTCCTCTCAAGTCTTGAGGTGTGACAGTATGGCCAATGTGCAATCAAATACTTTGTGATGATAGTAGTGGTTTTTATTCACAACATTCTGAGTTGCATTGAGGGTTTTCACAATGGAGCCAAACTGGCGCTTAACCCACTTATGGTTTCTATCAATTTTTTGATGAAGACTATGAAGAAGCTCTCGGTTAGTCATCACCCGAGGAATAGTTGGACTTGGTGGTTTTGCTCTCCCTTCAGATTCTTGTGTGGCATTGTCATCATTGGTAGAGTATGATGTAGCTTGGCGAAATTGACCATCCAGTGGTCTAGGTCCTTCACCAATCACAAACTTGCCCTTGCCCTCAATCTGTGCAAAAGTTTTCTTGATGAATTTGAGAGGAGGCAGATAACTGAGGTGATTCTGAAAATCAGCCTAATAATGGATTGAGGATCTCTTCCTCATGAATCTCATAAGCCATGGCGCATATATCTTGAGCTCAAATGGCGACAAAGCATTGTTGGACAATGTCCTCAAGAAGAAATCGTGAAGATTTATTAAGATTCCATGGACAATGTTGAACAACATGTTCTTCATGATCCCCACAACATCTTCTTCAGAATCATGCCCTTTCATAAGAGCAAATGAATATGACAATATTCTGTAGAGTGTCCGTGGCTCAAATTTTAATTCCTTCACGAGGAATTGAGTCCTTGGAGGTTTGCCATGAGCTAAGGGCTTCATGAGGACTTCCATCAGATGATTTGGCAGCTCTTTTCATCATATAAACATCTTGCTTCTTCTGAGGGAATTGGGACTGGCAAAGCTCGAAGCAATTCGGTGTCTAGAGCTGTAAAGTGAGTGTTTTTTGTCATCCAGTCCAAGACCCACGAGTTGATGTTTTTGGGGTCACCTGAGATGTGGAGAGTAGCATAGAACTGAAGAATGAGATCTTGATTCCAATCACAAATACCAGTGCAGAATTGAAGTAGCCCAACATCTTGAAGAACACACAAAACTGGGGTGAAGCGAGGAATTTCTTCCATATCACCATGAGGAATATGTGTGTGGTGGAATATCTTCTTCTTGTCTACAAGCACATCATCATAGTAGTTTGGTTGTATCGTGGTCCAGAACTTCTTGTGCCTAATGCGAAGTTTGTCATATGGATTTGCACCAATGAAGAAATGATGTTCATCATAATAATTCCTTTTGAAACTTCGACCTCTTGGTGTATGGTGGACATGGCTTTCGTTCAAGATTTAGCTGAGGATTTGCATTAGCGTGAGGGATTTGGGCCACCACAACAACCGACTGAGGATTTGCAATGAGTGGTTCATCTGTTGTTTCTTCATTTTGTGTCGTGCCATTTTTTCAGGCACATTATCTTCAGTCTTAGGAATTTACTAACATATTGTAATAGTTGCGGGCACAATAGTTTCTTCAGCATTTGAATTGTCATCAGCTGATGCAGCTGATTCTTGTTCTAGGGCTGACTTCAAAGGAGAGATATTTTCTTCACAACCGGTCAGAACTTCAGTGGTAGCAGGGGATTCAGGGATTTGAGGAATTGGAGGGACCATTGGTGAATTTGGATGAGCCTTTTCCCGGGAATCATCATGGATCACTCGTGTGTTGCAGCCAATGTCCACCTCATCCTCCTTTTCTTCAGCAGTCATCTCAGGGTTCTCAGGAGGAGGTGTTGAGACTTGAGGAATTTGATCAGCTTGAAATTCATCATCTATGGGTGTGGAAGTTGCAGACCGATTTTCATCAAATTCCTCAACCCTTTCTTGAATGACATGGTCTTCACCAAATGGTACAACCATGTATGATGGTGCAAAACTGAGAGGAGTTGCGTCAACTGGAGCATATGAATAAGTAGGCAAAGTCTTCACGCGTTTTGCCTCTGAAGACTTTGAAGGTGTTGATGCCTTTCTCTTCATGGCTTCTTTTTCAGCTGCTCTTGTTTTCTTCACTTCTGATGCAGAAGGAAGTGTCATTTTCTTCACTTTTGAACATTGTTGAGGAAATCGTTAACTGGTAGCTGTTCGGTTGGCTAGCGAGTAGGGGATTAATAGGCTAATCAACAAGTTAATCGGCCATTTAATGAGTTAATCGGGCGATTTATCAATTAACCGGTTACTTGGTGACCCAACGAGTAGGGATTAATCGGCAAGTTAACTGGTTAATCGGACGCATTCTTGAACATGGCTTTTGAAGACTTTGGGGAAGGAGCATTTTCTTCACGCATTGCATATGCAGTTGTGGGCCTTGCAGATTCTTCAACAGATTGATCAGCAGCGAGCTCATCAACAGCAGGTTCATCAGCAGCGTGTTCTTCATTTTCACCAGCCACGTGCACAGTGTAGTTGGCCTAAGGAATAGATGGTTGCGTTGGGGTTGCAACCCTATTGTTGTATTCAACTATTGCTTTAGTAGTGGCTTTGACGAACCTCACTTTGATGCCCTTACTGTCTGCTTGAAGACTTGTGTACTCGTCAGTGAGGGTTTTCAGCTCAGCTTGAGTGGAGACAAGTTGTTCTCGCATCAATGCTAGAAGATTTTGTTGCAAAAACTTGTCCTTTTAAGTCTTTGCTCTCTGAGCTTGTTTGGCTTGCTGAGCCTTCCACTTTTCTTCATTGATGAATGAGTCCACCATGTGACTACATCCAGGTGGAAGGTGTAAGTCATCAATGGGTGTATTTGGATCTTTGTACCTAAGATCAATGAAATTCAGTATCACCTTCGGATCTAGTGCGAGAGGAATGGTGGAACCCTTAGCTTGTGCAACCCTTTCATGCTTGCTCCTGATGATGGCTTGAAGGGTTTCATCATCGAATTCATCAATTCCCTCTAATGCACAGGGTATATTTAGGACAACTCTGTTTGGAATAGGCCTTGTTCCTCTCCCAGCAGTCATCTTTTTCTTCAGTATGCCACGTGAAGATTTGTGTGCTGATCCTGAGGCAGATGACATTTAGGAAATTGGGGTCCTTGTTGGATGCTGACTGGGCTGGGGCTACAGAGGAAGTGAAGACTGTGTTGCAGTTGAGGACTTGGCAGCCGTTGAGGACTTTGAAGCCGTAGTTTTTTATGTGTGAGGAATTTGCTCTCTTGATATTCTTGTTGAGGACTTTGGTTTGAAACCAGATTTCTTCACGAGTGCCTTCTAGGGAGGTTGTTCTGTGACAGAAGCCTCAACATTAGAGAAGGAGGTAGTAGCAACTGCAGCAGCAGAATCCTTATTGAACTTGTTCACAGCTTCTTTGGCCTTTTTCCTCAGTTTAGCCAAATACTTGGCTTCTTCATCAAGATAGTCCTCAATCATGACCATGCTTGAGGGATGGGCACTTTGTTGTTCTCCCAGAGGAGGTCTGGGGCAAGGAGGCTTGACGGCAAAATTCTTGGCATAATTAGGAGTGACATACTTGTATTTCTTCCACTCTTGAGCCCATCTCCTTTCAATCTTTTGAAGCCTGATCTTGCGCTTCGCAGATGTTTCTTTCCCATACAATTCTTCATGAGGTGTGCAATAGTCAGCATAGATGTCATCAGGAATATCAAAGGTAGTGTTCTTTTCTGGCTTCTTGCCACCACTATGTTGCTTGTCATCCTCCATTTTCTTCAGTTGAGGACTATGCTGAGGAATTTGTATTCTGGAGGAATTTGATGACACTAGTATATTTTCTTCAAGAAATGCTGCAAATGAGTTAAGTTGATGAGAACCTAGTGATTCATCAGCTGACATTTTGTACGTGTGAACAGAGTATATAGGTGCGAAGAATTTTGGAGAGGTCATATGTGTTCTCACATTTGAGGAATTTGAAAATTGACTCAAGGTGAAGAATTTGATCAATACAGTGTTGAGGAATTTTGCTAAGCATTTTGATCTTGGGTTTCAAAGTTGTGCAGATTCAAAAATTTACACAATTGAGGAATGTCATGAAGAATTTAGTAACTTAGAGAAACTCATCAAGTGTTCTAGACATGAATGTGTCCATCTGAAGGATTTTCTTAGAAATAACAAATTTCACAGATCTAAAGAAAGTAAATGGACCAACAGGGGCAGTAAAATTAGATTTTAATTACCCTATGCGAAAGAACACAACGAACTGAGGAAGTGAAAACTAAAGCTCGTCGGTTCAGATCTCCAGTGCCCTAACACGCCAACTGAAGAAAGCTACGGCGGCAGCAGAGGGAGATGATCCGCAGTCGACGTGAGTCCAACGACGGCGAGGTCGACGCAGAATGTTGTTCCTCACCGGCGACGAAAATTTCTAGCGGTGGCGCTAGGGTAGAGCTCGATCAGGGGAAGATGAAAGCGAGAGGAAGACTTTTCACTTGAGGGGTTAAGGGACTATTTATAGCTCAGGTGAAAACGGTCCGAAGCAAAACTTTTGGACTGAATTGTCCCTGCCCTTTCCTCTCGGCATGATAGGTGCTACCCACGTACGAAGTGGTGGAGATAGTGGAGATCGTGGTTATCCTATCATGAGTAGTGGGTGCAGTTAGAGCGGTAACGGCAGAAAAAATAAAGTTTGAATTTTTTTGAGGATTTTTAGCAAAGTCTTCAGCTGACTAGGACTCAGTGAGGACTTTGAACTAGTATCAATTAGAACGCATATGAAGAATTGAGAATAGTTTGGGTTGAGCTTAGCATAGAGGGGAGATGGGTTCGATCACATTCACTTAGGCAAAAATCCAACTTGAAAACTTAGCAATAAGTGAATGCTATTGAGGACATTGAAATCTCATATATATATAGTCTCTGAATATCATCACAGAAAATTTTGAAGACTTTGAAATTTTGACGAATTTGCGAAAAGTCTCAGATTTGAAGAATTTCAACTTGAAGAACTTCAACTTTTGGTGGTGGCGTATCCCACCGTATAGGAATGATGATTTCACGCGCCGCGTACAATTGTTGTAGGGCCCTGAGAATCAAATTCTTCATTGATTTCTTCACAATTAGAGTGTTATTCTTCATTGATTGAAGGAAAACGTTACTTCAAGTATTGCGCATCTAAGTCATCAATTGTTTAAGGTGTTAGGATGTGTGCAATTTTATAGAACATTCGAAGACTCTAGGATATTTAGCTCACACCGCAAATTGCAAAACCTTTTCTCATCCAAGGGCTTAGTGGAGATATCAGCTAGCTGGACTTCAGTCTTCACATGGTTGATGATGATGTTGCCCTTGAGTACATGATCACGAAGAAAATGATGATGAATCTGGATGTGCTTAGTTTTCGAGTGTTGTACTCGGTTGTAGGCGATCTTGATTGCACTCTCATTGTCGTAGTAGAGGGGCACATTTTTCATATTGATGTCATAGTCCTTGAGGGTTTACTTCATCCACAACAGTTGAGCAAGCAAGAACCAACAGCAATGTATTCTGCTTCACTAGTGAAGAGTGATACTCGGTTCTGCTTCTTTGAGGACCAACAGACAGAGGATTTTCTGAGGAAATGACATGTGCCAGATGTTGACTTGCGATCCACATGGTCACCAGCATAATCAGAATCATAATATCGAAGTGTTGGTTAAGATTTGAGCCCTTGGGGTACCATAATCCTAGTGTTGGTGTGTGAGCTAGATATCGAAGAATATGTTTCACGGCCTTATGGTGTGACTCCTTCGGTTTTGCTTGGAAACGTGCATAGATGCAAACACTAAGCATAATGTCTAGACTAGATGCACATAGGTACAATAAAGAGCCAATCATAGAGCGGTATACCTGCTGATCGAAATCTATACCATTTTCGTCAGTGGAGAGGTGACCATTGTAGGAATTTTGACGCCTCTTCATTCAACCATGCCGAATTTCTTCAGGACATCCTTGAGGTATTTCTCTTGAGAGATGAAGATGCCATTACGTTGTTGATGAATTTGAAGACCTAGGAAGAATTCCAGCTCCCCCATCATAGACATTTGATATTCTTCACCCATCATGTAGGCAAATTCATCACTGTAACGTTTGTTAGTACAACCAAATATAATATCGTCCACATATATTTGGATATACAAACGGTTCATTATCATAGGATTTTGTGAAAAGAATGGGATCGAGTGAACCGGGTTTGAAGCCTCTCTTCATTAGAAATTTGTTCAATGTGTCATACCACGCCCGAGGGGCTTGCTTGAGGGCATACAATGCCTTTTTGAGTCTGAAGACTTTGTCTGGATGCTTCGGTTCCTCAAAACGTGGGGGCTGAGCAACATATACTTCTTCCTCAAGCTTACCATTGAGGAATGCACTTTTCCCATCCATTTGATATAGTGTAATATTGTGATGGTTAGCATAAGCAAGCAATATACGAATAGCTTCAAGTCTAGCAATAGGTGCAAAAGTCTCATCAAAGTCAATTCATTCAACCTGTGTGTAGCCTTGGGCTACAAGTCGTGCCTTGTTCCTCACAACCTGACTATCCTCATCTTGCTTGTTTTGGTAGATCTACTAGGTGCCGATGATATTGTACTTGCGAGGATCAGGTCTTTTGACGAGCTCCTAGACATCATTTAGCTTGAACTGAAGAAGTTCATCTTGCATGGCTTGAATCCACTCAGGTTCCTTGAAGGCTTCATCCACTTTTGAGGGTTCTGTGATAGACACAAAGGAGAAATGCCCACAAAAGTTAACTAAAGGTGAAGCTTCTGAGCGAGTGAGGGGACCTAGTGCATTGATGTCATCGAGGATTTTGTCAATCACCACTTCATTTGCAATCCTTGGATGCGTTGGTTGAAGACTTTGATTGGGCTGAGTAATTTGATCTGGAGCAATTTCCTCAGGTGCGCTTGCTTGAATTTGATCATTGTTGGGGACGAAGACTTCAACAGGAGGTTGTTCCTCAGTAGGAATGATATATTCAGTAGCCTTGTGCTTGATAGCTTCCTCGGGAGTCAATTTATGTGGTACACGAGGCGGTTGCTGTCTTTGCGAGCCATTAGTTTCATCGAACCGCACATTTACAGTTTCGACAACCTTGGTCTGATAGGTGTTGAAGACTCTGTAGGTGTGCGAGTCCTTTCCGTAACCGAGCATAAAACCCTCATGTGCTTTTGGTGCAAATTGTGACCTATGGTGAGGATCTCTAATCCAGCATTTTGCACCGAAGACTTTGAAATAACTTACATTGGGTTTCTTGTCAGTGAGGAGTTCGTATGAAGTTTTCTTGAGGAATTTGTGAAGATATACCATGTTGATGATGTGGCGAGCAATGTTGATTGCTTTAGGCCAGAAGCAACAAGGAGTTTGACATTCTTCAAGCATTGTTCGTGTCATTTCAACCAGAGTCCTGTTCTTGCGCTCAATGACGCCATTCTCTTGAGGAGTATAAGGAGCAGACAATTCATGAGGCATACCAAGTTCATCAAGATAATCATCAAGGCCTGCATTCTTGAATTCTGTCCCATCGTCACTCCTCATGTGTTTGATCTTGACGCCGAAGTTCGTCGAGGCCCTTGAGGTAAATCGTTTGATGACTTCCTGGAATTCAGTTTTGTAAGCAATGATATGCACCCAAGTATAACGAGAATAGTCATCAATGATGACAAAGCCATATAGAGATGCTAAGCAATGATATACACCCAAGTATAACGAGAGTAGTCATCAATGATGACAAAGCCATATATAGATGTTGCATTGGTTAGAGTAGCATAATGAGTAGGTCCAAATAGATCCATGTGGAGCAATTCAAACGGACGAGTAGTGATCATGATTGTCTTCAAGGGGTGTTTGGATCAGGTCATCTTTCCAGACTCGCAGGCCCCGCAGAGATGGTCCTTGAGGAATTTTGCACTCTTGATGTTAATGACATGCTTCTTCTTCGCCAGTGTGTGCAAGTTCCTCATGCCTGCATGACCAAGTCATTGATGCCATAGCCAGACCTCTCAGGTTTTTGCTCGTAAACACGTGGTTGGCTGAGGACCTATAGAAAAATCAACAATGTATAGATCTCCTCTCCTTAAGCCTTCAAAGACTTTGGATTTGTCAGATTCCATGATGACTACACATCTATATTTTGCAAAGACAACAATCTTATCAAGATCACAAAGCATTAAGACTGGCATGAGGTTAAACCCAAGGCATTTGACAAGCATGACTTTGTCCATGTGACGGTACTTAGAGATAGCCACTTTGCCAAGGCCCAATACCTTGCTTTTACCTTTGTCAGCGTAGGTGATGTGCTTCACTGGTGATGGAGTCGGTGGGATATTCATCAATAAGCTTTTATCACGAGTCATGTGATTTCTTCATCCACTGTCAAGAACCCACTCTGTGTTCTTGGGTTGATCATCCTGCAGATGAGTTAGTACTGATCACCATCTCAAATGCTTCAAATTTAATAATATGATATCAATGTCATCACACTTGAATTTCATCACATAAAGTAAATTTGAGGACATAATGAGGACGTGTGAAATGAAAGGCCATTTCATCTTGTTTTATCTTGCGTCCTATCAAGCAAGTTCCTCGGGTCTCCCGCAAATTCTTGAGATGATGACTTTCATTTGGAGACGTGACCTGCAGAAGTGATTAGTTTGATTTCTTCACCACCCACATCTAAAGGGGTGGTAAAGACTTCATCATCCTGCAAGCACCATATGAGAATGGCGGCATTGATGCTCATGCACTTCTTCTCACAGTAGGGGGGTTAGAGTACTCAAATGAATAGGCACAGAAATTCTTTGAGCACTTATGAACATAGTGATTTGAGGAATAGTGCACATATTCATGTTCCTTGTAGTTTCCCTGCATATCAGAAGCAATAGTGCGAGTACGAGCATAATTTTGACCATTTGAGGAATTTGATCGTCGTGAAGATTTTGGTCTGCCTGTGGAATTTGATCTGGGGTTCCTGTTCTTCACTGGTGGTGTCATGAGGACATTGGGCTAAAGACTTTCCAAACGGTTTTTGGGAACCCAAATTTTCCTCACGGGTGGTCCATTCCTGCAGTTAGTTCCAACATATCGAGCAAATACTTCACCAGCTTGATTTTTGAACAATTTATACTTGGAGTCAAATGACTCATCAAAGGAATAAGACATAGCACATGCAAAGCCTATTAGAGTGGATGGATCAATGGGAGGTACTTTTGCAGCAACCCATGAGGTTTTGGGGTACTTCTCAGGTTTCTAGTATGACCCATCAACGTTCAGTTTCCTCTCAAAGGCAATGCCTTCTTTCCTTGAGTTCGTATTCCGAATCTCCTTTTTGAGCACATCGCCAAGGGTCTGATGCCCTTTGAGACTTTTGTATATGTCTGTCACATACAATTCCTTCAATCCTGCATTTTCTTCAGTAGCATTTGTGGTTTCCTTAAGTGAAGAATTTGATACCACATGAACAGTTGAAGAGTTTGTAGCGATAGAAGCATTTGAGGTTTCAGGTGAAGAATTAGCAGTTTCATGTTCGATACATTTCAGACATGGTGGAATGAATTCTTCCTGAGTGGTACTGATCTGATGAGCAAGCAATGAATCTTCCATTCAAATACCATCATGGGACATTTTCAACTTCTCAAGATCTAGCTTCCTTTGAAGAAATTCATAGGAAAGCTTCTCATGGTCAGCCAAGAGTGTACCATAACGATCTTGAAGACTATCAAATCTAGACTGAACACTTTGAACATCTTCAGTGAGAATTTGAGTATGATTCATTTCATCATTCAATAGATCATCGCTTTTGTCTAGCAGTTTCTGAAGCTTTTCAATAGCACTTTGTTGCTTACTGGCAATGTTGGCAAGTTTATAGTAACTGGGTTTTTTATAATCATCAGGTTCACACTCACTAGAATCAGAAGAGGATGTGTGGCGTGGTACCTTGGAACCTTTTGCCATGAAGCAATAGGTGGGAGCGAAGTCATCATTATATTCATTAGTGTTGTTGACGTTATCATTTTCTTCAAGGTTGAGTATGGACTTGTTGACGAATGTGGTAGCAAGTGCCAGACTTGCCACACCAGACTCTGACTCCAATGCAGAACCTTCATCTTCATCACATTCCTCAGATTCTTCTTCAGAATCCATTTCCTCGCCAATGAGTTCCCGAGCCTTTTTGAAACTCATCTTCTTGTGCGATGAGGACTTTGAAGATTTCTTCTTTTTCTTCGAGTCGTCGGAACTTTCATCCTTGTACTTCTTCGTCCTTGATTCCTTCACCCAGCGAGGACAATCAACAATGTAGTGACCAGATTTCTTGCATTTATGGCAGGGTTTTTTCGTGTAGTCTTGTGGTGAAGATTCTCATTTCCTCATATCTCTTCTTGAGGACTTCCCGAACTGGCCACGCTTTGTGAACTTTTGGAATATCCTCATGAGCATAGCAAGTTCCTGACCAAGTTCTTCTGGATCACCAAGACTCTAGTCAGATTCTTCGTCTTCAGATGAGGAAACAACCTTTGCCTTCAGCGCATGAGGTCTTGAGTAGCTTGGTCCATAAAGGTCTCTCTTTTCGTCTTGTTGGAATTCATGAGTATTGAGTCTCTCAAGTATATTAGCGAGATCAAGCATCTTGTAGTCTCTTCGTTCTTGGTTCATTAGAACCAGTGTGTAAAATGGTGGATCAAGATATCGTAGCAGTTTCTTCACGACTTCATGGTCTGTGATGTCTCTTGCTCAAAGAGCGTGAAGCTCATTTGAGATGTCAATGAGGCGATCAAAGGTATCTTGACAGCTTTCATTATCCAGTCTCTAGAAGCGGTTGAAGAGATTGCGAAGAACAACAACTCGAGAGTCATGTTGTGTGGAGACTCCCTCATTGACTTTGGACAGCCTTTCCCAGATAAGCTTCGCACAGCCCAAAGCACCCACTCTACCATACTAACCTTTGCTTAGATGGCCACATATAATATTCTTCGCTTGCGAGTCAAGTTGCTTGAATTTCTTCACATCAGCGACAATGATAGTTGAAGTGACAGAGGGAACACCATTTTCCACGATTTACCAGAGATCGTTGTCAATTTCTTGAAGATGCATTTGCATCTTGTTCTTCCAGTAGGGGAAATCCTTTCCTTCGAAGATAGGACAACCCACAGTAACCTTGATAATACCTCCGGTCGACATAACTAAAACTCCAGGCGGTTAAACCAAAACCACACAGAACAAGGGATAACCTTGCTGTGATACCAATTGAAAGTGTAGTATATCGACTAGAGGGGGGTGAATAGGCGATTTTACAAATTCATCACTAAGGAAATTTCTAGTGAGGAAAGTCCTCAGTCATGAACTGAGTGCAGCGGAAATAGTACTTAGACAGGTATGGAAAGCGAATACAACAAAGTACTCAATTTGAATTTATAGGTTCTGTTTGCATAGGTTATGTATACAGGATACGCAGGTGATGAATAACTGAGGTGAAGAACTTGAGGTGAGGAATTAGGAGAAAGTCTTCAGTCAAATTCTTCACACAATACAGATGAAAGTCTTGAACATGCAATTGAGGAAATGAAAATACTTCAAAAAATAGAACGAGTAGCTCGATGAAGACAGTGATTGATGACCCAGTTCCAACTGATGTGACAGTTGTACGTCTGGTTTGGAGCGGCTTGGTATTGAAACCAAAGGACACACAGTATCTATCGTATTCTCCTTGAGCTATGGACACACAATCCTCGCCCAACATTCAAGGTAAGTCTTCAGGGCAGACTTCCAAACCCTCACAAACTCGGTCACCCGGCGATCCATAACTGACTACTGGATGCACTAGACCATGACGCCTAACCGTCTGGAGGATGCACAGTCCTCCAAGGTAACAAGTGTTGGTTCCACACAAGAACAATGTATTCATTGATGCTCAATCACTTTGGGTTTGGGGGTTTGGTTTGGGTGTTTGGGGTTTTTCCTCACTTGATGATTTTCGCTCAAAGTCCTCGAGGAATTGGGTTGCTCTAAATGACAAGTATCAGTTTCTGTCGGAGCACCCAACCAACTAGTGGTTGTGGGGGGCAGCTATTATAGTGTGGGAGCATCTCAACATGATATGAATTTAATGCCTGCAATGATATGACCGTTGGATGGATAGGATTGGGGACAGGTGGCATGCAACGCGGCAACGGTCAGAACTTTGAACTGTGAAAGTCCTCATGTCTCTCATATTCCTCACGTGGAGGATCTTGTAGGTGTAGGTTTGAGTTGAGCATGATGAGGAAATTCTTTCCTTAGTTTTACCTCAGCCCCCTTTAATAGCACGGTGTTCCTATGACTCAAGAACGAAGAAAATGAAACACAAAGAGTAAATCTTCAAGCTTCAAAGTCTTCACAACATTTTCTTCGAGACACACCGAATTCCTCATCCTCAATGTCTTCATGAGGAATATCAATTTTTCGCAATTTCTTCGCGATCAAAGTCTTCAAGGAATGACAAAGTCTTCACCCAAAGGCATACATTTTTAGGGGTCGATATTCATCGAATAACTCAAACTCCTCAGCAACTTATAAAGCATGTGTACACTCACAAACATATCAGTATCTTAACCTATAAGACTTTCATCCACCAAAATCACTAAGGGGCACTAGATGCACTTACACTATCTCTAAGCACTTAAGAAACCAAGTCATCATAATACCTCGTACCCTTTTTAATAATATTGGCTTTCCTATGGACTAAAAGTGATTTCTCACAAAGTGTAAAATGAAGAGTCTTCTTGCTTGAAGCTTTAGCCAATCATATTCCTTCCTTGCATCAAAGGGGCATCTCCACACAATCCTATAGCCGAAGCATCTTTGAACTTCTCTGAAATGTACTTGAAAAACTCATTAGTCCAATGATGCATATGTTGTGATTAATTACCGAAACCAACTTAGCAAGAAATTGTGCTTTCAATGCAGCACACGGGAAAAGAGCACTTCCCATTCAGGTGTAAACAACACCCGGTCAAGCATCCTGCGTACAGGCCTTAGTTGTTTATTAGTCCAAGTAAACCTTGCTAATGTGCGAGCGGCTTCATGTAACATTGCCGCCACAATCGCATTGTTAAACATGGACACCCTAGCCTAGTCCACATTGCCATTGTTCTTGTCCGTCCCCGAGCGGATCAAGTTAAAATCACCGCCCACGATCCGAGGGAGGTTTGTCGCCCCTTTGACCCCGACCAAATCGATGAGCTCCGAAAGAAATTCGGCCGATCTAGTATGATCCGCAGGGCCGTACACACACCCAACCACCCAAGATAAACCAGAAACATGGTGTCTAACAGTCGCAACAATGAAGAACACACCGTATTCCCACACAATTACATCACAAGCATCATGAGTACAACCCATCCGGAGGCCACCCAAGTGACTGGTGGAAGCAACCCAGTGCCAATCAAGACGTTGAAGAGGATCAATAGCAAGTAAATCTTTGAAAGTAAAGTCGGCCTTAATCGTCTCTTGCAACGTTACTACATTGATGCATTCTTTCTTCATGTACTCTAAGCTGAATACGACGCCCTACGTGTCCACACCCCTGAATATTCCAAAATAAATAACTCATTATATGATTTGATTCCTAAGGCGGACTCCTCGGGAGCTCACCGCTTTAGCCACGTGCTTCCTAGCCGGGCCACAGTTGAAAGAAGGGATATCGGAGGCATCCCTCGCCTCTGTATCCCCATTGGGCAAAGTTCCAAGATAGTTCCCAACTCGTGTCATAGACCCCTCAGTTGCAGCCATGCATCTAGCCGCCGCGGCAAGCATGGCCCGAGCCTCCTCGTGCGCACGCACCAGGGAAAGGATAGCACTACTACTAGCCGTCACCACCACGCCACTATCATTCAAAATCGAAGCCAGGTGCTATTCCTGGAAGGCATTTAGAATCCTAAAAGAGGGTAGCGGATTAAGTGATGCTTCCATGTTCTTGTCGGCGAGGCAGAGCTTGGCGCTCTCCATGGACGTCATGTCACCGAGCTTGGCCTTGGCCCTGACACTGGGTGCCCTCTACACCACCGGGGTCACCTTGGAGCGCCTCGCCTTGGCACCTGACCCCGCCATCGCCACGAGCGTCCCAAGCTCTCCCCTTAGAGATGTCAACGGGATAGGAGATGAAGGGGTTGCCCCCTTGAAGCATGTCTTCCTTCCCGTCGTCTTCTTGCGCTGCCTACCCAAGCCACTTGAGCCTCACCTCCCTGATGAAGGCGTCATGTCAGATCCTTCATTCAAAATACATCCTGAATCAACACCCATAGCCATTAGGGACGTGGGCAGTAGGGATCCCCTACTTACCCCTAGGTGTTTCCACCACCATAGGAATAGCACCCATCTCCGGGACCGGCAACGACAGGTAGGACCATATTCATCAAAGGCTCCTGCCAGAGTGCATGCCACGGGAGGGACACTCACTACCGTGTCCTGGTTCACCACCACCTTGGCTCCCACTCCCAAAGCTCCCAGCTTGTCCCAGGTTTCAGTGTCAATGGACGTGTCTTGAATAATGTCCTCCTATTCGTCCTCCTGCACCCCCATCTCCACATCGACATTCTCATCAGAGCTATGTTTCCCACCAGCATGACCTATGTCCTTACCCACTGTGCCATCACTTTGCTTGCTGATGCCACCCGGCGGGAGGGTGCGACCTGCCTTATCAGAATTGCCTGGGGGTTGTTTGTCTGAGGGGTCGGGTCCCTAAGCACCACAATTGCCCCCTCACTTAGGTAGATGTTCGAGCTCCACCTTAACCTGGTAGCCTTCATGGTTGAACCACACTTAAACTGTGTCGTTAAGCTTCTCTGGCACTTAACACGTTCTCACAGGCCACAACCTAATGAGAGAGAGCTCGTCGACTACAATCGGACGACCCAACATCTTAGGCCTCTCCATGATGCGATCCACCCTATGGTGTTTCTTGGGGATGCCATGCAGCTTGACCCATGCCTCGGGCATCATCATAGTCTTAATCTTTCCATGCAACATGTCACGCACCCTAGTCGTGATATCATTGATCGGGAGGAAAAGCTTACCACTGGATTTGACCATGTGTAGCAGATCAGTGGAGGGAAAGACCAGTAGGAAATCATTGTTCCCTACTTCAGTCACGTGCCAATCCCAATCCCCGGCCACAATGTGCTTGATATCTTGTTGAAAAATATGAAAGTTGAGCTTGCGAGGATCTGTCGAAAGAATGGCCGCATTCTCGACCCTGAGGTCCCCCGCCCCGTCTGCCTCTGCATCTTCGTCGAATTGTAGGGAGAAGAAGCCCTCGCCTGAGATGGAGCTTCCCATTATCTGGAGTTAGAGTGGTCGCCCGAGGGTCGGGCCATTGGCAGAGGCATGTCCTTCCTCTTTGCACAACACGCACAGTGGCTTGAAGGTGCATTTGGACTAGAAATGGCCCTAGTGCCCGCACTTGAAACTCTCAACTTCATGCCCATCCTCGACCAGAATGGGCTCGCCCACTGTCCCTTTGGAAGAAGACGGAAGTACCGCCGTGCGTGGCTCGGCAAAAGCTCTTGTCTCCTTGGCAAGCGGATCCCCATGGCCACCACCACAGAAAGGGTGGTTTGTAGGCTTGCGATCGAGCTCACGGTGTCGCTGGCCCACCTTCTTCTTCCTCTTCTTTTCCTATTCATGGATCCACCATGGGGGAGGAGGACAACAATCCCCCTCGCGCCCCAACTTCTCTTGCGAGAAGCCGTGTGACTCCCGCAAAATAAATTTGTTTTTTTTCTCAAAAGCAAAATGATTAGAATCACTTGGCCGATCTATGCCTCACGATCCATCACGTCAAAACTGACGGTTTGTAAGAACCTACATATGAGTTGTGATCAACAATCCTTTGAGAGACCTTGTGAAAAAATATCCTTTGAAAGTTCGCTACAATATGTGTGTTATAATGGTGAAGTCAACCTATGCGTATCTTCGTCCGCTCGAAAGACCAACCTATTGAGAGGCCCCGGTCTCCCCTATTCATGTTCTGGAGGGCTTGCCGGATGCTCTCATTGGTCGAATATACACTTGAATAAGCTAGCAGCCTATACCACGACGGTATGCTCGCTCGTGGCACGCGTGCACGAGTGATGATGGCGTCCTTCCAGGGCTTAGTGTTATCCTACAGATACTTAACCTTCTACTCCAGCGCCCACTAGACTATAGAAGAACAAGGCAACTATGCGTAAACTGCACGCGAATCTCGTTGTGCCACTCGTCGATGACTTTGTCCACATAAAACCCGACGAAGGAGGCATAGACAAGGGCTTCCATCCCGTGTGCCCGGATGAGGGTCTCCTCTTCCCGGAAACCTCCATGCATCCTCCCGGGAAAATCCCGCGAACGAATACCACCTTCCGTACAACGCCCCTCATTGGTCCAAACTATACAGGGTGATACCTATTGGGTATTACAAAATCCTTTAGAGACAGGATTCTGCTCCATGGAAGGCATTCGACTTGTTTGTTTAAATCCAGCACGTCAGGCTGCCACAACCCAAGTGTTCTTACTCCGATAGTAGCCCATGGGCCTGTCTCCCACTTGTCTAATGATGGTGGCAAAGAGGGAGATGGGGGCCAAACAACACAGAGATGTCGTATGTGGCAGCTAACCTTCCCGTCGGCGGCCAGTGATAATGAACCTTGTTCTGTCACGAGGACATGAGTCAATTGAGTGCCTTCATGAGAAAATAGGTTGTCTCCTAGGAATCCATGCTGCCCTTAATGTCCTTCATAGGTAGCAAGTCACCACGTGTTTGGGCGCCCTCTTGCCCATCCAGCTGATAAAAGGGGACGGGAAACCCAACGGCGTCAAATCGTCGTCTTTCCCCATTCTTGCCTTCCATTGTCAGTCACAACTTCTCTGATCCATCATTTTCATTCTCCTTCGGCCATGGCGTCCTGTGACCCACCTTCGGTGATGAAAATGGAATATAAGGGTAAGGAGGTGGTTCAGGAAGAACCTTTACCCGCCTTGCTTGAGCCTTCCTTCCTGATAATCCCCAAGTGCAAGGAATCATCGCAGCAATTTCCAAAGATGGAAGTGGTATGTATGGAGTGTCAAACCCACAAGGAGCAAAAGGTAAGAGCAATATTCTCTCAAGTATTATTTGACATCGATACGACTCTACATACATCGAACGTTTGCTTCTATCTAGAAACGAGAAATCAAATTGTGTTGTGGGTATAAATAGGGTAGCTTTGCATGATATTGTAGATCAAAAATATGAACATAGTCGCTACCTAAATAAATTTAGAATATATTACAATATATAACAAATAGCGAGTGTGGAATAATGATGGTATGGTGGTCAGAATCATCCTACGTAATTGATAACAAGATCAGTAATCGTTCTTGCAATTTTATATGAGGGAGAGGCATGAGCTAAAATACTTACGTACTTGGATCATATAAACTTATGATTGGATCTCTAACAAGCATTCGCAACTAATAGAAATCATTAAGGTAAACCCAACTGCTACTTCTCGAGCTTGCGTTGGTTTTTCCCTTGAAGAGGAAAGGGTGATGCTGCAAAGTAGCGATAAGTATTTCCCTCAGTTTGAGAACCAAGGTATTAATCCAGTAGGAGTATCAAGTTGAGGCACCAATGTTCATGCGCAAAAACAAACAAACTTGCACCCAATGCTATAAAGGGGTTGTCAATCCCTTCACGATTATTTGCAAGGTAAGATCTCAAGGTGAAAAGTGCAACAAAGTAATTTTGTAGATCTGAAAATATGATGTGAAGTAGACCCCGGGGCCATAGTGTTCACTAGAGGCTTCTATGATGATAGCAAGTATTACGGTGGGTGAACGAATTACTGTCGAGCAATTTTTAGAATTGCGCAAAGTCACGACGATATCTAAGGCAATGATCATACATATAGGCATCACGTCCGAGACAAGTAGACCGATACTTTCTGCATCTACTACTATTAGTCCACACATCGACCGCTATCCAGCATGCATCTAGTGTATTGAGTTCAGAACAAACAGAGTAACACCTTAAGCAAGATGACATGATGTAGAGGGATAGATTCATGCAATATGATATAAACCCCATCTTTTTACCCTTGATGGCAACAACACGACGCGTGCCTTGCCACCCCTTCTGTCACTAGGTGAGGACACCGCACGGTATGAACCGAAAACCAAGCACTTCTCACATTGCAAGAATTATAGATCAAGTTGGCCAAACGAAACCCACAACTCTGAGAGAATTACAAGGATGCGAAATCATGCATATAAGAGATCAGAGGAGACTCAAAATATTCATAGATAATCTGATCATAAATCCACAATTCATCAGATCTTGACAAACACACCGAAAAGAAAGTTACATCGGATAGATCTCCATGAAGATCATGGAGAACTTTGAATTGAAGATCCAAGAGAGAGAAGAAGCCATCTAGCTACTAGCTATGGACCCGAAGGTCTGTGGTGAACTACTCACGCATCATCGGAGAGGCAATGGTGTTGATGAAGAAACCCTCCGTGTCCAAATCCCCCTCCGGCAGGGCACCAGAACGGTCCGCAGATGGGATCTTGCGGAGACAGAAGCTTGCGGCGGCGGAAAAGTATTTTCGTGGCTCCCTTCTTTGGTTTCGGGATTTTAGAGAATTTATAGGCGAAAGAGTTAGGGCAAAGGAGCCACGTGGGGCCCACAAGCCTGCCAGGCGCGCCCCAGGCCGCGGTTAGGGGGCTTGTGACCTCCCCCGAGGTCTCCTGCCTTGGTTCTCAAGTCCCCTGCGTATCTTCTGTTATGGAAAAAAAATCATCCTGCAGGTTTTATTCCGTTTGGACTCCCTTTAATATTCTTCTCTGGAAAAGGTCAAAAACACGAAAAAAACAAAAACTGGCACTTGGCACTGAATTAATAGGTTATCCCAAAAAGATATAAAATAGCATATTCATGCATATAAAACATCCAAATTAAGTTGACAAGATAATAGCATGGAACCATCAAAAATTATAGATACGTTGGAGACGTATCACCAACCATATCATTAAACATCAAGCCCCATTTACTCCCATACACAAACAACTCCCTTACTTGGTTGTAAGCTTCTGTCACTCTCGCCACCCACTATAAGCGACTCATGAACATATTGCAAACCCTACAGCGATAATTCTCTCGCATGTGCGCGACACGAAAGGCACCATAGGACAACACCAAAATAAAACATACACTCAAATCAATCAAGATCATCAATGAACCCAAAGGACAACATAAATCTACTCAAACATCATAGGATGGCAATACATCATTGATTAATAGTATGTGGGATAAAACACCATGTTCAAGTAGGGAATTACAATGGGGTGCAGGAGAGTGGACCGCTAAAAAGACACGAGGAAGGCGATGAAGATGATGATGTTGATGAAGACGATCATAGCACCAATGGTTCCCCCAACCGACGACACTCCAATGCCACCGGGAGAGAGGGGCAGAGAGTCTCCCCCTTAGGTTTCCTCCTCCGTGGCCTCTCCCTAGATGTGGAGAGGTACTCCCCTCTAGTCCTTGTCCTCCATGGCTACTGGAGGGGCGAGATCCCCTCCGAGATTGGATCTCTCTCTCTCTCTCTGTGTTTGTCTCCTATTTTCGCTATTGTTTTCTCTCCAGATTAGTTTTCCTTTAATAAAAATATTTGAGGCAGCGAGGCGGAGAGTCTCTCCTAGTTTTTAAGGGTTTCTTTGTTTATAGGATTTTTTTGGCGTTGGAATCACGCAAGGAGTTACGAGGGGCCTACAAGCAATGAGGGCCCGTTGAGCCTTCCCCCTCAGTACGCCCTGATGTCTTGTGAGAGCCTGGTGGCCCCCTTTGGTGATTCTTGCTCCGATGTCGCTCATATGTTCCATAAAAAATCACCAAAAAGTTTCAGTCGATTCCGAGAACTTCCATTTTCTGCACACAAAAATGACACCATAGTAATTCTGCTGAAAACAACGTTAGTCCACGTTAGTTCTAATTAAATCATAAAAAGTGCACCAAAGCCATATAAAAGTATTATAAACATAGGTGAATATGGCATAAATACTTCTTAAATTATTGATATGTTGGAGACGTATCACTTTCCAGACGCGTGAAGCTTGCGAAAGTTTCTTTTGCTGGTGGGAGGCATGAATCACTCATCGAGGCCGCCTGAGCTTTGCTCTATGGGTGACGCAGTAGAGAGCAACACTTTGATCCCTATTTTTCTCAACTTTCTTGCTACCAGTTTGGACCATCCCTTTTTAAACTTCTTCATGGCAGTCTTGGAACATTTTTGCCTACACCTACTCCTTCTCCAACCCAACACCGTGTTGGTTATGTCGATTTTCTCCCACTTGTGCGAGGGGTTTGTATGTGTCACACCATCCTTGGAGATCTTCCCACATTTCTTCTCTGCGTGGCAAAATCCTAATCGCCACAACTCTCACGGTGTGTCCTTTCTTTTCGCAGGGGAGAAGGCTAGAACTTATTTCACCCCCCTACATCTTCATAACTCACCACACGAGTGGTGCCTGAATTGGATGCTCATTGATGCCCGGTGTGAGTCTGCCTGACTACATCTGTCGGTCGCTTTGGCAGAGGAGAGTAGCGGGTGGGCGAGCTGCCCAGCCGGAGATGCCTTTGCTCCAGTCCTTAGGCGTATTAAACGCCCTGCAAAAGAAAACCTTGACGAACAGATATTATCCCTTAGTTTGTTTCGGATGAGGGTAGCCCCCTTGGAGTGTCAACAACTCCCATTGTGATCGTACCTAGGACCTATGGACCCGAGCCGCCTTCACTTGCCAGTTATTGAAGACACGAGCTCAAGTGGGTTGTGTAGGTCTTGTTTCGCACCAAGAGCGCCCATGGTCTTCCTATTTCTATCCTGAAGCTTCATGTTGACGAAGCATGTGAGGCCATGCTGTCTATATTGCGAGAGTGTGGAAGACAGGGCATGTGAAAACACAACTTCTACCTACGTGGTTTCGGTAATTAATAACAACATAAATTTCATTATATTAATGAATCTATCAAGTATTTTTAGGAAAAGTTCAATGAATGGATTGCCTAGGATTGTGAGGAGATTCCCTAGACGCATGGAGCATCAATTGGCAAAAGCTTCAAGACTCTACATTTTATATTTGTGATAAATAACATTTGAGTCCATAGTAAAGACAATACAATCAAAAGGGGATGAGGTATCTATAATGATATGGTTGCTCAAAGTGCTTAGATACTAGCCACCAAAAAGCTCAAGAAATTCTCCCACAAAATAATCTATCCAAAACCTTAAGTCAAAATTCGATGCCACCAATATTTCCCACATTGGCCCTACCAAATTTTCCTTAGATAGATTCCAAGCCAAATCCTAGCAGCTCGGTGCAGCCAAGTTCCATCTCGGTATAGCCGAAAAAAATGACCAACTCTCTGGTATGACTGGTGCAACGACGTGCTATACAAAGGGTTTATAACCCCATTCTGCGATGAATGTTTACATCGTCGCCTTGCATGTGTGGGAAATAGGAGGGGTCCATCCCACATGACACTGAAAAATCATCGGCAATGGTGAACGATGAACACACACGATCTACCGAACATAATCGTGTGCGATGCACGAACATATCGCACACACTATATTTTGGGTGTACGGGTGGGATTTGGGATCAAGCACAGACGTCTATCATGATTCAAAAGCGTCTGATTGCTCATGGGAAACAAACAGTGTTTGACCTTTTACCATTTGCGACACATTACCTAATCCACAGAGGCCATGCTAGAAACTGTGTGTGATATCTTTATCATCGCACACGAGATTTCCCTCGCAGCCGTCTGCCATGCATGATATCATACCACATGTTTCCCGAAAAATTTACGCGTGGGATCGTCTTTGCATCAGACAAAATTTCGTTTCGACTTGCGTGTGAGATAAGGTGCTATCGTAAATGATTGAGGAGCTCCTATGCACACGTACAAGTGCTGCAAGTTGTCTCCGATTTCTTATGTATCACCATCATTTCAGTTCATATCTCATGTGCTTTCCGTGTAAATCACACGTGGTTGCGCTATGAGGTGTGTGTGCTTTCTTATTCTGGATCGCACACACTTGTTGCTTGAACCATGTGCACTCAAATGGCCAGGTTATTGTAAAATATCGCATTTAAATCACCCCGTGAATAGCAAATTCGCTAGAATATGCAATCAAACAAATAGTGTCCACATGAACATTCATCATAATTCACCACAATATGCAATTGAACAAATAGTGTCCACATAAAGAACATTCATCATAATTCACGACAATATGCAATTGAGCACATGCTAGATAAATTCCGCAAATGTATGGACATGCGCACTACATAATCATATTGTATGAAATACGAAGACATGATTACATGGAAAATAATGCATACATGCATATATGTTTAGTTGATAACACTCTATGAATGCACACTTATTCTTGGGGATATGAATACTAAAATATTCGACATCTTTTGTGGTCTTTATATAGTGTTTCACAAAGAAGGTGTTGATAAATTTTCGCACACACAACAATTCATCTGCAGAGAGCGGTTCGAAGGTCATCGGTCCAAAGATCAATTGCAAGATTTTTAGATCAGAATGTGGCATACCTATGGAGTAGAATATAGTAATTAAGAAACAACATGACTGGTTCAATGTTTTCAGCATCGACACCACACAGAACATGTCTGCATAGGTTCATCATGTGTGCACATATGTAGTATTCACATAGGTTGGTCCTGTGACACCCACGATTTTGATCTTACGGTAATCATACCTGCAATGCGTGTGACCAAGATTAGGGATGCACGGGAAGATACCACAACACAAATCTAGACATGAATAAAAGTCATACAAGCTTCACATTACAAGCCACGAGCCTCAAGGGCTCAAATACATAAGCTCGAAAACACACGAGTCAGCAGAAGCAACAAATATGTAAGTACATACATAGAAACAAGTTTATGCCTTAGAGAAGGCTAGCAGAAAAGATACATAGATCGAACGAGAAGACGCCTCCTGCCTTTGAACCTCCTGAACTACTCCTAGTTGTCAGCAGCCTCCGTTTAGTAGTAGGCACCATCGGGGTAGAAGTCATCGTAGGCGGGATACGCCATCTCATGGGCTCCATCATCTGGTCACAGCAATCGTATCAAGGGGAAAAGGGGAGCAAAGCAATGGTGAGTACTCATCCAAAGTACTCGCAAGTATAACATCAGAACTATGCTAAGTATGCATCAATATCAACGGAATGGGGGTTATATATGGACTGACTGCAGCAATGCAAGAATAGAGAGAAGGGACTAGTCCTATCAAAGACTAGCATCTCAAGTGTCTTGCAGCACTAGAACAGTGTAGAGCAATAACACAATTATATAGTCATATTGTTGCAGCAAATTTATTTAAGTCACGTCCAAAGATTCTTCCTCGACTCCGTGCGAGAAAGCAATCTTGGAGCCAAACATTCCGGTTAAGTAACAGTTCTAGTTGTATTAGATCGAGATACAAATCCAAGTCATCCTGTAACGATGGACAAAACTATTCGAATAGTTAATTTTCATCCCTACAGGGGTGCACCAAATTACCCAACATGCTTGATAAACTCTAGCCGGACACACTTTCCTAGGTCATGCCCATCCCTGGAAAATCAACACGTCGTGGCCCTACCTAGGCTCAAAAGAGGGGCCAGCCTGTCGGTCTAAATCCTAATCGTGCAGGGGTCATCGACCAATCACACTCTGCACTCCTGCACGATGTGTGGGCAGCCGAGGTCAGTCCTGGCACCTCTAATACAAGACCAGTGTTTACGCGGACCACTCGGGCGCGCTCTAATCCATTGCTGGCGTCCGAAGAGCTTCGACTGATACTACGACGTCGAGTACCCATAAATTCTCCCACATGAAGGTTAGTGCAAAAAGTTCAACGACCAACTCAGATCAAATACCCAAATACCATTAGAATTTTAATTAACACTGCTGACGGGGTTGTACATTAGGGGTAGGCCAATTGACCTATCCCCTTAGGCCTACCTAGGGCCCCTTACGGACAGGAGTGTCCTTCAAGCCACCGGTACAACCTCGACCTCACGCGGTTCACCAACCGTCACTCGGCCTGCCCGGAGTCACTCGGACCACAGCAAGGTGAAGGCGTCTAAGAGGCTGCAACGGCTAAGGACTTAATCCATCACATGAAGTGCAGTGAAGACTCACGTTACGACTAACGTGAGGGTTAAAGCTAATGTTTCTAGTAACTTCCCGCTTTATTAGCATTAATTGCCTTGTAAGGAAGCTCGGCTGGTCATGGCTACTACTATATAAGGCACTCGCAGGCTCCAGCTCAAGGGTTCAGCACTTTGTAATCTTATACACCCCCCATAAGAAAACATCAGCCTCGGGGCTCGAGACGTAGGGTTGTTACCACTTCCGAGTGGGGCATGGACTCGAAACTGCATCCGCTATGCCTAGTTAGACTCTGCCCCTTCGTTCGTACCCCTAGGTACCATTGTCAGGGTCATTCCCACGACAGTTGGCGCCCACCATGGGGCTGCGTGTCTAGCAAATCCAGCGCAGTTGGAGATTTTTCACATTTTCGCCAACAAGATGACACTCGGCAGAGAGATCCTCTTCGGTTCCCTCAGCTTCATCGTTGATAACTCGGCGTGGCTGCAGGATGCGCCTATGGACACCGATGCCCTCCATGCATGAGGTACGTCGCATCTCAGGCAGTCGTGCACGGAGTCCTGATCCGGCAGCCATCGGTGTCGTATCACTCGGCCTCCCTGCGTCCTACAGTTGTTCGCCGCAAACGCTCTGGGCACACGCGTATACAGCAATGGATCAAGCACGCCATGGCCAACCAGGACATTTCTAGACAGGTGGCCATGCTCAACTTTGATGAGCCCACCGTCAGCCTCTTCCCTTTGTCGAGCGAGGAATCACACAGTGACTCTAACTGCGATAGCAGTAGGGGTGCAGCCGAGATCCTGATGGCCGACACCAACACGGGAGACAAGACACGCTATGCCACGGAGAATTCTACTGAGCGTGACGATGGAGAGTGTCGCCACGGCAACGGCGGCCACCACATTCTGTAGCCGCTCACCGAGCAGCAATGGGAGGAACTCCGGCAGAGGAGCGATCAAGTCCTCCACACACCCATCACCGGGAACACCCAGGAGCAAATCGCGTTGGAGAACGCGCGATTGCAAATTGCTCCTGACTCTTCCTATCCGCTCGACATGTATCACCCATGCATTTAGCGGTGGAGTTAGTGGAGATCGTGCTTTTCCAAGCATGGGTAGTGGGAGCGGTTTGAGTGGCAACGACCAAAAAATTTGAAAAAAAAATTGGAGGATTTTTTGGCAAATTCTTCAGCTGACAAGGACTCAGTGAAGACTTTGAACGGGTTTCCAATAGAACGCATATGAAGAATTTGAGAACAGACTGGTTTGACCTTAGCATAGAGGGGGAACAGGTCCGATCGCATTCACTTAGAAGAAAAACCAACATGAAAACTTAGCAATAAGTGAATGTTGTTGATGATTTGATAGCCCACTAATCAATATATAGTCAATGAAGAACACATGTTGAAAATTTTGAAGAATTTGAACTTTTTGAGGAATTTTCAAAACTTGAGGAATTTGAAAATCGGAATAATTTAAAGATTTGAAGAATTTGCAAAAATCTCAACTTTGAAAATTTTCAACTTGGATTGGTGCCCACCGTACAAGAATGATGATTTTAGACACCGCGTACAATTGTCATAGGGTCCTAAGTATCAAATTCTTCATTAAATTTTTCACACTTAGAGTGTTATTCTTCAATGATTGAAGAAAAAATTACTTCGTGTGTTGCACATCTAAGTCACCGTTATGCATAAGTGTTAGGATGTGTGTCCTTTCGTAGAACATTCGAAGATTCTAAGATATTTAGCTCACATCGCAACTTGCAAAATTTATTTTCATCCAATGGCTTAGTGAAGATATCTGCTACTTGTTCTTTAGTCTTCACGTGGTCAAGGAAGATGTTGCCCATGAGTACATGATCATGAAGAAAATGATGAAGAATCTGGATATGCTTCGTCTTTAAGTGGTGTACTGGATTGTTTGCAATCTTGATTGCACTCTCATTGTCACAGTAGAGTGGCACTTTCTTCATATTGATGTTGTAGTACTTGAGGGTTTGCTTCATCCACAGTAGTTGAGAACAGCATGAACCAGCAGCAATATACTGATCTTCAAGAGTGGAGAATGACACGATGTTCTTCTTCTTTGAGGACCAACAGACTAAGGATCGTCCGAGGAAATGGCAGGTGCCTGATGTTGACTTGCGATCCACACGGCCACCGACATAGTCAGAGTAAGAATATCCAACAAGATGAAGATTTAAGCCCTTGGGGTACCATAAGCCAAGCATTGGTGTGTGAGCTAGATATCAAAGAATATGCTTGAAAGCCTTATGGTGTGATTCCTTTGGTGTTGCATGGAAATGGGCACACATGCAAACACTAAGCATAATATCTGGCCTAGATGCACATAGGTACAATAAAGATCCAATCATGGAGCGATATACCTGCTGATTGAAATCTTTACCATTTTTGTCAATGCAGAGGTGGGCGGTAGGCATTGGAATTTTGACGCCTTTGAATTCATGCATGATGAATTTCTTTACAACATCCTTGATGTATTTCTCTTGAGAGATGAAGATGTCATTTCATTGTTGACGAATTTGTAGTCCTAGGAATAATTTCAAGTCCCCCATCTTGGACATTTGATATTCTTCACCCATCATGTAGGCAAATTCGTCACTGTAACGTTCGTCAATACAACCAAAGATAATATCACCTACTTATATTTGGCACACAAATAGTTCATTGTCATAGGATTCTGTGAAAAGAGTTGGATCAAGTGAACCGTGTTTGAAGCCTTTCTTCACGAGGAATTCCCTCAATGTGTCATACGGCGCCCAAGGGGCTTGGTTGAGGCCATAGAGAGCCTTATTGAGTCTGAACACTTTGTCAGGATGCTTCGGGTCTTCAAAACCTAGGTGCTGAGCAACATACAGTTCTTCCTCAAGCTTACCATTGAGGAGTGCAGTTTTCACATCCGTTTCATATAAGGTGATATTGTGATGGTTAGCATAAGCAAGCAATATTCGAATAGCTTCAAGTCTACCAAGAGGTGCAAAAGTTTCATCAAAGTCAATTCCTTCAACCTGTGTGTAGCCTTGTGCTTGTTCCTCACTATGTGACCTTGTTCGTCTTTCTTGTTTAGGTAGATCCACTTGCTACCGATGACATTGTGCTTGCGAGGGTCATGCTTCTTGACAACTTCCCACACATTGTTAAGCTTGAATTGATGAAGGTCTTCTTGCATTGCATGAATCCACTCGGGTTCCATGAAGGTTTTATAACTTTTGAGGGTTTTGTGATAGACACAAAGGAAGAGTGCCCACAGAAGTTAATTAAATGTTAAGCTTTTGAGCGGGCGAGGGGACCTGGTGCATTGATTTCATCGAGGACTTTATCAATTTGCGCTTTATTTGCAATCCTTGGATGCATAGATTGAAGACTTTCATCGGGTTGAGGAATTTGATCAGGAGCAATTTCCTCAGGTGCACCTGCCCGTAATTCTTCATTGTTTGGGATGAGTTCTTCAACATGTAGTGGTTCTTCAGTTGGAATTATATCTTCAGTAGCCTTGAACCTAATGGATTCCTCAGGAGGCATTTCATATAGCACAGGAGGAAGGTGCCCCCTTTGCGAGCTGTTAGTTTCATCAAACCACACATCTATAGTTTCAACAACTTTGTTGTGATAGTTGTTGAAGACTCTGTAGGTGCAAGTCCTTTCCGTAGCCAGGGATAAAATCCTCATGTGCTTTTGGCGCAAATTTTGAGCTATGGTGAGGATCTCTAATCCAGCATCTTGCACCGAAGAGTTTGAAATAACTTACATTGGGTTTCTTGTGAGTGAGGCGTTCATACGAGTTATTCTTGAGGAATTTGTGAAGATATACCCTATTGATGATGTGGCAGGTTATGTTGATTGCCTTAGGCCAGAAGTAATGAGGTGTCTGATATTCTTCGAGCATAGGGCAAGCCATCTCAACAAGAGTCCTGTTATTGTGCTCCACACCGCCATTCTCTTGAGGAGTATAAGGTGCAGACAGCTCATGAGTAATACCATGTTCATCAAGATAGTCATCAAGACTAGTGTTCTTCAACTCTGTCCCATTGTCACTCCTGATGTGCTTGATCTTGATGCCTAAATTTGTCGAGGCCCTTGAGGAAAATCGTTTGAAGCCTTCCTGCAATTCAGTTTTGTAATAGATAATATGCACCCAAGTGTAACGTTAATAATCATCAACAATGACAAAGACATATAGAGATGTTGCATTGGTTAGAGTGGCATAATGAGTAGGTCCAAAGAGGTCCATGTGAAGCAATTCAAAAGTACGAGTGGTGGTCATGATAGTCTTCAAGGGGGCTTGGAGCTGGTCCTCTTTCCACACTCACAAGCCCCACATAGATGATCCTTGAGGAATTTGACACCTTCGATGGCAATGACATGCTTCTTCTCGGCAAGTGTGTGCATATTCCTCATGCCTGCATGACCAAGTCGTCGATGCCATAGCCAGCCCTCAGAGGCTTTTGCAAGTAGACACGTGGTCGGTTGTGGACCTGTAGAGAAATCAACAATGTAAAAGTATCCTCTCCTAAAGCCTTTGAAGACTTTGGATTTGTCAGATTCCATGATGGTTACGCAATGATATTTGCCAAAGATGACAATCATATCAAGATCACAAAGCATTGAGACAGACATGAGGTTAAACCCAAGGGATTCGACTAGCATGACTTCGTCCATGTGTCGGTCCTTGGATATAGCCACCTTACCGAGGCCCAATAACTTGCTTTTTTCCTTTGTTTGCATAGGTCATATGATTTAGTGGTGATGGAGTTAATGGAATGCTCATAAATAGACTCTTGTCACCAGTCATGTGATTTGTACATCCACCGTCAAGAACCCACAGAGTGGTTTTGGGGTTGTCATCGTGTAGATGAATAAGTACTACTTACCATCCCATATGCTTGAGAGTGGAGAATATGATATCAAATTCATCAGACTTGAATTTCGTCGCATAGAGTAGAGTTAAGATAATATGAGGACGTGTGAAATAATAATCATTTCATCATGTTTTGCTTGCGTCCTTTCAAGCAATTCCTCACGTCTCCAGCAAATTCATCAGATGATCATGTTCATCTAGAAACCCGATCTCCATAAGAGGTTAATTCAATTTCTTCACCACCACATTTGAAGGGTGGTAAAGAGTTCATCATCCTGCGAGCACCATAAAAGAATTTTGGAATTGAAGCTAGTGCACTCTATTTCACAAGAGGGGGGTAAGTGTACTCGAATGCATATGCATAAAAATTCTTCGAGAACTTATGAACATAGTGATTTGAGCAATAGTGCATATATTCATGCCCCTTGTAGTTTCCCTGCATATCAGAAGCATTAGCACGAGTATGAGCGGAATTTTGACCATATGAGGAATTTGATCCTCGTGAACACTTTGGTCCATTTGAGGAATTTGATTTGAGGTTTCTATTCTTCACGGGTGGTGTCATGAGGATATTCACCTCAAGACTTTCGAAGCTGCTTTTGGGAACCCTGATTTTCCTCAAGGGTGGTTCATTACTGTAGTTAGTTCCAACATATCTAGCAAATACTTCACCATTCTAATTTCTGTACAGTTTATAGCTGGAATCAAATGACTCATTAAAGGAATAAGCAGTTTCACATGCAAAGCCTGATAGTGTAGATGGATCAACATGAGGTCCTTGATACATCTCCAACGTATCTACTTTTCCAAACTCTTTTGCCCTTGTTTTGGGCTCAAATTTGCATGATTTGAATGGAACTAACCCGAACTGACGTTGTTTTCAATAGAATTGCCTTGGTGTTATTTTTGTGCAGAAATAAAAGTTCTCGGATTAACCTGAAAACTTACGGAGGATGTTTTTGGAATTAATAAAAAAATATTGGTGAAAGAATCAACTCGAGAGGGGCCACCACCAAGCCACAAGCCTGCAGGGCGCGACCCCACTAGGTCGCGCCCCTGGCTTGTGGGGCCCCTATGGCTCCGCCGACCTCGTTTTCACTTTTATATATTCCTATCTTGGGAGAAAAACCAAAGAGAATAGTTCATCATGTTTTACGATATAGAGCCGCCGCCACCTCCTGTTCTTCCTTGGGAGGGAAAATCTGGAGTCTCATTTGGACTCTGGAGAGGGGAAATCGAGGCCGTCGTCATCACCGACCATCCTTCATCACCAATTTCATGATACTCTCCGTCGTTCATGAGTAATCCATCGTAGGCTTGCTGGACGGTGATGGGTTGGATGAGATCTATCATGTAATCGAGTTAGTTTTGTTAGGTTTGATCCCTACTATCCATTAAGTTCTTAGATTGATGTTGCTATGACTTTGCTATGCTTAATGCTTGTCACTAGGGCCCGAGTGCCATGATTTCAGATTTGAACCTATTCTGTTTTCATGAATATTTGTATTTGTTCTTGATCCTATCTTGCAAGTTGTAGATACCTATTACGAGTTATGATCCGCATCCCCCAGGGTGACAATAACTCAGATTCTTTCCGATGATTACCGTAGTTTGAGGAGTTCATGTATTCAGTAAATGCTAATGCTTTGGTCCGGTTCTCTATTAAAAGGAGGCCTTAATATCCCTTAGTTTCCATTAGGACCCTCTTGCTATGGGAGGGTAGGACAAAAGATGTCATTAAAGTTCTTTTCCATAAGCACGTATGAATATATATGGAATACATGCCTACATTACATTGATGAATTGGAGCTAGTTCAGTATCACCCTATGTTATGATTGTTGCATGATGAATGTCATCCGACATAATTATCCATCACTGATTCATTGCCTATGAGCTTTCCATATATTGATCTTTCCTAAGTTACTTTTCCGTTGTTATTGTTACAATCACTACAAAACTGCTACTGTCACGTTTGCCACCTTTACCGTTATTTCCATACTACTTTGCTACTAAATACTTTGCTGCAAATATTAAGTCTTTCAGCTGTGGTTGAATTTACAACTCAGCTGCTAATACTCGAGAATATTCTTTGGCTCCCCTTGACCTGAATCAATAAATTTGGGTTGAATACTCTACCCTCGAAAACTATTGTGATCCCCTATACTTGTGGGTTATCAAGACCTTTTTCTGGCGCCGTTGCCGGGGAGCATAGCTTTATTCTTTGAGTCACTTGATTCATATCTACCCCTCAAATAAATTTATATCTGTTCATCACAATGAAGAATCTGAAAGACACTAAAACCAAGATCTACCCCTCAACTACTAGGGCGGGTAAGGAATGACCATCTAGCTCTGGACTTGATACACGGTGTGTTATGAGTAAATTTGCGACACCACCACCTGCTGCTGAATTTGATATGTCGCAAGTAATTTATGATGCTACTTCTGATATGCATGATGCTTATGATGATAGTTTTCTCGATACTACTATGCTACTTGGTGAATTTCTTGATGACCAAATTGCTAGAGTGAATGCTGAAACTGATGATATTGCTAAATCTGATGAAATGGAACACTATGATAGACCTAGCTCTCCTAGATATGAATTGCCTAATATACCTGTGGGTTATGTTATGGAAGGAGAAGTAGCTAGGGACTTTCTTGCTTGTAAGGATAGAGATTATCTTAAGAAATTTCTATGCAAGTGGAAGGAAAAATCTTTGAATGCTAGAATGCAATATGATCCCAAGTTTGCTGCTTCACCTATCTGTGTTACTGATAAGGACTATGAATTCTCTGTCAATCCTGAGTTGATTACTTTGGTAGAATCTGATCATTTTCATGGTTATGAATCTGAAACTATTGTGGCACACCTTACTAAATTGAATGACATATCCACCCTATTTACTCATGCGAAAAAAATCGTTACTACTATATTCTTAAGCTGTTTCCATTCTCATTAAAAGGTGATGCTAAGATATGGTTTAATTCTCTTGCTCCTGGTTGTGTTCATAATCCCCAGGATATGATTTACTACTTCTCTGAAAAGTATTTTCCTGCCCATAAGAAACAAGCTGCCTTGCAGGAAATATTTAACTTTGTGCAAATTGAAGAAGAGAGTCTCCCACAAGCTTGGGGCAGGCTTCTCCGGTTACTTAATGCTTTCCCTCATCACCCTCTCAAGAAAAATGAAATACTTTATAATGAACTAACCCGTGCTTCTAGGGACCACCTACATAGTTGTGTTGGTTGTGTTTTCAGGGAACGAACTGTTGTACAAGCTGAACTACAATTGAATAATATATTGAGCAATGATAATGATTGGACTATTCCCGAACCACCTCCAAAACTAACTCCACAGAAAAGAGGTATTCTATTCCTCAGTCCTGAAGATATGCAAGAGGCAAATAAATCTATGAAAGAAAAAGGTATTAAAGTTGAAGATGTTAATAATCTACCACCTATGGAAGAAATAAATGGTCTTGATAACCCAACACAGGTAGTAGAGGTAAATTATCTTCGTAGATTTGATGAAGGTGACATTCCTTATAATAAGTCTGCTAGCCAATGGTTGGATGAATTTGATAACTTTGTTGTTAAACAAGAATATTTCAATGCTTATGTTACTAGACAATTGAAAAATAGTGCTTACATGCGTCATCGCTTGGGTGATTATATGAGTAGAACTACCAATGATCTTAGGCTTATTAGTAAACATGCTTCCATGGTAACTACTCAAGTAGAACATGTACTTAAGGCACAAAATAATTTGCTCAATGAGATGATTAGTAAGAACAATGATCATCTAGTAGAGTTGTGACTTGAGGTGGTAGAATGACTCAGGAACCTTTGTATCCCGAGGGCCATCCTAAGAGAGTTGAGTACGATTCTTAGATAGTTAATATTGACATACCCGGTCCTTCTAATAAAAAGAAAAAGAATGATGATAGGACTTTGCATGCTGCTAGTGAACCTATTGTAGAGTCACATGAAAACCCAAATGATGTCTCTATTTCTGATGCTGAGACACAATCTGGTAATGAACATGAACCTAGTGATAATAATAATGATGATATTCATGTCGATGCTCAACCTAGTAATGACAATGATGTGGAGATTGAACCTGTTGTTGATCTTGATAACCCACAACCTAGGGATAAGAGATATGATAAAAGAGATTTTGTTGCTAGGAATCATGGTAGAGAAAGAGAACCATGGGTTTAGAAACCCATGCCCTTTCCTCCTAAACCATTCAAGGAAAAGGATGACGAGGATTTTGAGCGCTTTGCTGAAATGCTGAGACCTGTCTTTTTACGTATGCGCTTAACTGATATTCTGAAAATGTCTCCTTATTCTAAGTACATGAAAGATATTGTTACAAATAAAATAAAGATACCTGAAGCTGGGATTTCCACCATGCTTGCTAATTATACTTTTAAGGGTGGAATACCAAAGAAACTGGGAGATCCCGGAGTACCTACTATACCATGCTCTATTAAAGGAAATTACATTAAAACTGGTTTATGTGACATCGGAGCTAGTGTTAGTGTTATGTCATCATCTTTATATCATAGACTTGATTTGCATAAGTTGACACCTACTGAAATCTCTCTGCAAATGGTTGATAAATCAACTGCTTTACCCATCGGTATTTGTGAGGATGTGCATGTTGTGGTTGCAAACGTTACTATCCTAACGGACTTTGTTATTCTTGATATTCTCGAGGATGACAGTTTGTCGATCATCCTTGGTAGACCCTTTCTGAATACTATAGGGGCTGTTATTGAATGCAACAAAGGCAATGTCACTTTTTACGTTAATGGTAATGAGCATAAGGTACACTTTTCGAGAAAACAACTTCAAGTCCATAGTATCAAATCCATTGAAAAGATTGCAACATTTACTATTGGAGACTTTGAGTTCCCTCTCCCTACTGCCAAGAAGGAAAATGATATATTTATTGTTAGGGACATGCATATCCCTATTGAGGTAACCTAGTGTTATTCTAAAATTCTCTAGTTCCAAGTCATTCGAAAAAAGTTTGTCAATAAGACTTGATCAACCTTATTGATGGATTCTTTTTTACGGGCATGAGATGAATGAATTTAGAAAGCACAACCTTCTGTACCCAGCCTTTATTTTTTGTTCCTTAGTTTCAATTTAGTCAAAATGCTATTATTTCTCTCTTTTTCCATTTTATCCATGCAATAGAAAAATGACCTGAAAATAAAAGTTCCCAGAACGTCCTGAAAATTTAGTATGATTTTTTCTGGATTATTTAAGATTTTTTGGCCCTCGGAATACATCAGGAGACTGCGCCAGTGGGCCACAAGCCTGCAGGGTGCGGCCACCACCCTAGGTGCGCCCCTGGCTTGTGGGTCCCACATGGGGCCCCTTCACTTATTCCAGTACCCATCTGTCGGTGCACTAGAGACTGGGGTCCCTTGTGCCTGAGACTTGTGCACGGGCATCGGCGACGCCCCTAACAGCAGTGCACACGGAAGAACAACAAGAAGGCAATTCAAGACCCACCAAGGCCACGCCCTTCCCTCTCTCGAGGGGCGTGGAGTACAAGGGCTCCAGATGCAAGGCCCCGGCAAGCCCTCCTTGCCGGGAAGATTCCCAAGGCCCCGACAACCCTCCTTGTCGGGAAGATTCCCAAGACCCCGGCAAGCCCACTTCGCCGGGAAGACTCCCAAAGATTAGCAAGACCCCGACAAGCCTCCCTTGCTGGGAAGGCTCGCACACACTAGCGAGGCCCCCGGCAAGCCCTCCTTGCCAGGAAGGTGTTCAAGACCCCGGCAAGCCCTCCTTGCCGGGAAGGTGACCAAGTCATCCGACAGAGACTCCATGCCAGCAAGCCCCTTTCGCTCGTCAGGTGTCCTCCCCCGTTTCTACCACAATCCGACTGCTCCAGCAGATCCCTCATAACCAGCAAAAGACCCAGGTGTCGATTCACTTGGGTACGTGTCGCGACCACCTTGCGGCAGGTAAGGGGTTAGACAAGGCATTTACTGCCCCTGACACCACTAAAGAAGATGAGCAGTTAACACTGTTCACTATGCACCCCGTGAGCACACAGTTGGTGACCCCTTTGCCTATAAAAGGAGGCCCAAGGCTCATTCTCAGGGGTTGGACTTTTTTGGCATCGGAGACTTCCTAATCACCCTACTGTAAGCACACAATACAAACTAAGAAGGAGTAGGGTTTTATGCACCAAGTGAACCGAGCCTGGGTAAAAGACCTTGCCGGTGTTGATCGCTAGCTCCGCTCTCGACGCCATACCTCTCTCTCCTCACCGAATGATCAAGGGACTCCTCGAGTTTCCCATAGGTGTCGATTTCCCCGACATCTTTGGTGTGCCGGGTAGGGGGAGTGGTGGTTGAGAGTTTTTTCACGGATTCAAGCAAGCTCCACATCAGATCTTGGGAAGTAGCATGCACCACCGCGGTCCCTCGAAGGAGGGTGTAGCTGTGGTCGCTCTACTTCGCCACGGACTCCTAGCGCCTACGCGGGCGCACCGCTGGATGAACGCAGACTAGGGAGACGGAGACCTCGACCTTGAAGGCATCACGCTGAGGCTCCACTCCGGACAGTGCGCTGTTGTCGAGGGTATGCATGGGGGCTCCGGAGAGGCCTCCAGCGCATACTCCGGCCGACGCACCCCCACAAAGGGATGCATAGCCGTCGAGAATGCGCCTACAGGCCCCGAGACCCAGGCACGCACTCCAGATGAAACGCTTCCCCCCCGGAAGCATCACGTCATCGCCAGAGATGCGCTCGGGGGCTCCGTCAGCACGGCCTGGCAAAACAGGAAAATGAGCTATACTCGAGCAACCCCCTTCTAGACGATAGTCAAGAACCGTCGGGAAGTACCTTGCCGGAGGGGAAGTTGCCGGGAAAGTATAGTCTCCTGCTTGCCAGGGACTTGAGACCCTGGCGAAGGACCGAAGCACCACTTGGAGAAGTGTCACGACATGACAGATAAGTGATAAATATTTCAGATGAGATTTTAGAGTAGATAGGTTGTTTGCTTTCTGGAAGATCCCAAACCTTGTTTTACAAACCTGCGCGTAGATGGAACCTTGTCGGGATCAATGCACCTTACTTCCGTTTCGAACTAGTTCAACGACCTGAATGGCCACAGAGCGCCTTCACACTTGTTCAAACCTGTTCAACAGACTAAGCGGCTATACAGCACCTTATTTCGCCTCGAGCCGTACTCGAAGATCTAACGGTTGCACTGAGTGCGGCAAGGAGCCTTGCCGGTAACGACCCATTAAGCGAACTGCTAAGGATCCGTTCCTCAAAGCACTAACGGCAGGACCAGTCAGGCCGGCAAGCTTCCGGAAAATGCAAAAGGGGTATCATACAAGGGGAAGGATCAGACGCAAGGGAAACAACATTTCATTCATTTGTTTGAAACAAACTCATACATATTACATGAATGATTTTTGCTACTCTAACCTATGCTACTGTCTTTTGGCGAGGAACATGCTCGCTGGAAAGAAGTTCAAGAAGACAAAAAGCAGGACGACCCCCGGCACAACCCAGGCTGGTTTCTTCTGGACCAGCACTGCGCGGAGGAGAATGGGGGCGGAGGACAGGGCGACCGGAGGGGGTGAAGAAGCCGGAGCCCGCGATCGCGCCTCCTCAAAGATGAGGCGTCGATGCTGGCTCCGGCAGAATAACCCCACCGAGAGGGGGAGAGGTGTGAGTGGGTCTCGGCGGCAGGGCCGTCAGTCAGTCGAAGCTCGGGGAGTCATACTCCTACTTGACGCTATTGCTGACCTGCCAAGAGCGCCACTACTGCCGTTTTCCTCCTCGTCGCTATTGCTCGAGGAGGGACATTCGGCGCCGCTCGAGCTCTCTTCGCAGTAGCCGAGACGCACACCTGAGCACCCATAAAACTTGATGGATAGCATAGTATACTCTGCTAGATTAAAGCGGAGGATATGCCCATCCTCGAGGCTGTGGGCGCGGGCAAAGGCTTTCCAGCCCCGCCTGAGCAACAAGGCGTGGCGTTTCGGGTACTCCACCTGCACCTGCATAGCACCGTGGGAGCAACCGTACGGCCGCAACCACAAGACAGGAGGCTTGGCGGCCTCCATCGCCCTAGCAAAAGGGCGAGGGATGTGCAAATGGCCCCGAGGAACGCCGTGTAGTTCCACGACGAACTCTAGCGCCGTACTGTCTGAGTGCCCGCCCCATGGAGGAGAGGCCAACCCTGGAGGAGAAGACGAAGGTGCTGGACTAGCACTCCGCCTCCCACGGCCTCGGCCTCCCCGGCGACCGCGACCCCTTGCCCCTCCGCCACCACGGGCGCTCGTGCCGCCCTCCACAGTTGAGTCCCCTGAAGATGTGGCATGATCCGACTGGGATCCCCTTGCCATCCTGGCGGCCGATGGTGGCCTCCCTCGTCCCCTAGACATGGTTAGGGTCAAGCTCCACCTGGAACAAGAGAAGATTCTGCAGATGCAAGCTGGGGTGATGAATGTTTCAAGAGTTGATGGATGAGCAAAACCCCGTCACGAACTTCCTAATTTATAGGGCGAGGCGCGGGGGGCCAGCTCCCCTCACTCCAGAAACCGCTGCCCCTATCTCCCAATCACCCATGATCACGGGCGAACACGGAACCGCCCTGCTGCACCAATGCATGCGGGGGCGGGCCCTGCCACGACTACGGCCTTTATGGCCACGAACTCCACTTGCCTGACCGTTATTGCGCATGCTTCAAGCATGGCAGTAACGCGTCGGGAAGTGGGGAAGCTACTGTGCGCGTACTTCTCCACCTCGTGTGCTTGATGCGAGACGTGGGGAAGGGCCGTCTACAACGGCTCCGAAGCTACAGAGTCCCCTGCCAAGGAAGCCCGTGCACTACTTTGGAGCTGGCCCAGTAACTCCCTGCGCGTGCGTGGCCCAGGCCCTGGGGCTCCTGTCGATGCACTACAGACTGGGGTCCCTTGTGCGCCAGACTTGTGCATGGGCATCGGCGACACCCCTAAGAGCAGTGCACAGGGAAGAACAGCAGGAAGGCAATCCAAGACCCACCAAGTCCACGACCTTCCCTCTCTTCAGGGGCGTGGAGTACAAGGCCTCCAAATGCAAGGCCCGGCAAGCCCCCCCCCCCCCCCCTTGCCGGGGAGATTCCCAAGCCCCGGCAAGCCCACTTCGCCGGGAAGACTCACGAAGATTAGCAAGATCTCGGCAAGCCTCCCTTGCCGGGAAGGCTTGCACAGAATGGTGAGGCCCCAGGCAAGCCTTCCTTGCCAAGAAAGTGTTCAAGCCCCCGGCAAGCCCTCCTTGCCGGGAAGTTGACCAAGTCGTCTAGCAGAGACTCCAGGACAGCAAGCCCCTTTCGCTCGCCGGGTGTCCTCCCCAATTTCTACCACAATCCGACCGCTCCAGCACATCTTTTATGCGCCAGCACAAGACCCATGTGTCGATTCACCTGGGTATGTGTTGCGACCACCTTGGGGCAGGTCAGGGGTTAGATCAAGCATTTACTGCCCCTGACACCACCAAAGAAGAATGCTGGTGAACACTTTTCACTATGCACCCCATGAGCACACTGTTGGTGACCCCTTTGCCTATAAAAGGAGGCCCAAGATTCATTCTTAGGGGTTGGACTTTTTTGGGATCGGAGACTCGCTAATCACCCTACAGTAAGCACCCAATACAAACTAAGCAGGAGCGGGGTTTTAAGCGCCAAGCGGCCTGAACCTGGTTAAAAGACCTTGCCGGTGTTGATCGCTAACTCCGCTCTCGATGCCATACCTCTCTCTCCCCGCCGAATGATCAAGGGACTCCTCGAGTTTCCCTTAGCTGTCGATTTCCCCGACATCTTTGGCGCGCCAGGTGGGGGAGTGGTGGTTGAGAGCTTTTTCGCGGATTCAAGCAAGTTCCGCGTCAGATCTTGGGAAGTAGCGCGCACCAAGTTGTCCCTCGAAGCAGGGCGCAGCGGTGGTCGCTCTACTTCGCCACGGCCTCCTAACGCTTGGGCGGGCGTCCCACTATGCGAACGCAGGCTAGGAAGATGGAGACCTTGAGCTTGAAGGCATCAGGCTGACACGCCGCTCCGGGACAATGCGCTATTGTCGAGGGTCTGCCTGGGGGCTTCGGCGAGGCCTCCAATGCATACTCCGGCCGACGAACCCCCACGAAGGGATGCATAGCATCAAGAATGCGCCTACATGCCCTGGAACCAAACGGTTTCCACCTCGGAAGCATCATGTCGTCACCAAAGATGCGCTCGGGGGTCCGTCAGCACGGCCTGGCAAAACAGGAAAAGGAGCTATACTCCAGCAACCCCCTTCTAGACGATAGTCAAGAACTGTCGGGAAGTACCTTATCGGAGGGGAAGTTGCCGGGAAAGTATGGTCTCCTGCTTGCGGGGGACTTGAGACCCCGGCAAAGGACACAAGCGCCATGGGGAGAAGTGTCGCGTCACGACAGATAAGTGATAAATATTTCAGTTGAGATTTCAGAGTAGATAGGTTGTTTCCTTTCTGGAAGATCCCAAACCTTGTTTGAGAAACATGCACGTAGATGGAACCTTGTCAGGTTCAGTACGCCTTAGTTCTGTTTTCAAACTAGTTCAACGACCTGAACGGCCACGGACCGCCTTCAAACTATTTCGAACCTGTTCAACACACTAAGCGGCTACACAACACCTTATTTCGCCTCGAGCCGCGCTCGACGATCTAACGGTTGCACTGAGTGCGGCAAGGAGCCTTGCCGGTAACGACCCGTCAAGCGAACTGCTAAGGATCCATTCCTCAAAGCACTAGCGGCAGGATCAGTCAGGCTGGCAAGCTTTCGGAAAATGCAAAAGGCGTATCATACAAGGGGAAGGATCAGACGCAAGGGAAACAACATTTCATTCATTTGTTTGAACCAACCTCAGACATATTACATGAATGATTTTTGCTACTCTAACCTATGTTAGTGTATTTTGGCGAGGGACATGCTCACTGGATAGAAGTTCAAGAAGACAAAAAACGGCAAGTCCCCCGGGGCGACCAGTGCTGGCCCTTCGTGGACCAGCATTGCAAAGTGGAGAACGGGGCCTCAAGGGCTAGCGAAAACGGGAACTAGGCGCTCTCGCGATATGCGACAGTGTCGGTTCTTCCGGCTCGTCGGTCCGGGGTCGGGAGGAGGAGGACCGGTGACTGACGGTGATGGTGCGACCGACGGTTAGTCCGTGGACAGATCCTCGTACCCAGGCTTAGCCTGCCAAGGGTTTGACACATCCTCGCCATCGCTACCATCTGACCCGTCCTCGTCGCTCTCGCACGAGGAAGAGGTGTTAGTCCCACTCGAGCTTTCTTCGCAACAGCCGAGGCGTGTACGCGAGCTCCCATATATTTTGACAGAGAGAAGGTTGTCCGTCATCGTCTTGAAGCGAAGAACGTGCCCATCCCACAGGTCATGGGCAGGGGCGAAGCTCTTCCACCCGCGGCCGAGGAACAGGAGCCGAGGTCGTGGCTGCTCCATGGTCACCGGGACCGCGCCGTTTCCGCAGCCATGCACCCAAAGCCGCAACAACGGGGGCTTCTCTTCGCTCATCACCTTGGCGAAGGCGATGGGGAGTTGAAGCCGGGTCCGAATGCGACCTTGCAGTCTGACAAGAAACTCCAACGTGAGTCCCCTCGGGAACAAGCCTAAGAGAAGTCGGAGGTGCTGGAGTAGCACTCCGCGTCCGCCGGCCTCGGCCTCCGCGGCGACCGCGGCCCCACACCCCTCCGCCAACACGGGCGCTCGTGCCGCCCTCCGCAGCTGCAGCCCCTCAAGCTGTGGCATGATCCGAGTGGGATCCCCTTGCCGCCCTGGCGGCCGATGGTGGCCTCCCTCGTCCCCTAGCCATGGTTAGGGGCGAGCGCCACCTGGAACTAGAGGAGATTCTGTAGATACTAGCTGGGGTGATGAATGTTTGAGGACTTGATGGATGAGCAAAACCCCCTCGTGAACTTCCTAATTTATAGGGCGAGGCGCGGGGGGCTAGCTCCCCTAACTCCAGAAACCGCTGCCCCTCTCGCCCAATCACCCACAATCACGGGCGAATAGGGAACCGCCCTGCTGCACCAATGCATGTGGGGGCGGGCCCTGCCACGACTGCGGCCTTTACCGCCGTGAACGCGACTTCCCTGGCCATTACTGCACATGCTTCACGCGTGGCAATAACGTGTTGGGAGGTGGGGAGGCTACAATACGCGCGCTTCTCCACCTTGTGCGCTTGATGCACGACCTGGGGAAGGGCCGTCTACAACGGGTCCGAGGCTACAGAGTCCCCTACCAAGGAAGCATGTTCACTACTTTGGGCCTGGCCCAGCAACGCCCTATGCGTGTGCATGACCCAGGCCTAGGGGCTCCTGTCGGTGCACTATAGACTGGGGTCCCTTGTGCCCCAGACTTGTGCACGGGCATCGGCGATGCCCCTAACAGCAGTGCACAGGGAAGAACGGCAAGAAGGCAATTGAAGACCCACCCACGCCACGCCCTTCCCTCTCTCCAGGGGCGTGGAGTACAAGGGCTCAAGATACAATGCCCCGGCAAGCCCACTTCACCGGGAAGACTCCCGAAGATTAGAAAGACCCTGGCAAGCCTCCCTTGCCTGGAAGGCTCGCACACACTGGAAAACCCCCGGCAAGCCCTCCTTGCCGGGAAAGTGTTCAAGCCCACGGCAAGCCCTCCTTGTGAGGAAAGTGACCAAGTCATCCGACAAAGACTCCAAGCCAGCAAGCCCCTTTCGCTCGCCAGGTGTCCTCCCCGTTTCTACCACAATCCGACCGCTCCAGCACATCCCTCATGTGCCAGCAGAAGACCCAGGTGTCGATTCACCTGGGTACGTGTCGCGACCACCTTGCGGCAGGTCAGGGGTCAGACAAGGCATTTACTTCCCCTGACACCACCGAAGAAGAAGAGCGGTGAACACTGTTCACTATGCACCCCGTGAGCACACTGTTGGTGACCCCTTTGTCTATAAAAGGAGGCCCAAGGCTCATTCTCAGGGGTTGGACTGTTTTGGGATTAGATACTCCTTGATCACCCTATAGTAAGCACACAATACAAACTAAGCAGGAGTAGGGTTTTACACGCCAAGCGGCCCGAACCTGGGTAAAAGACCTTGCCGGTGTTGATCGCTAGGTCCGCTCTCGACGCCATACCTCTCTCTCCCCGCCGAACGATCAAGAGACTCCTCGAGTTTCCCATAGGTATCGATTTCCCCGACATCATCCGCTCCTTCTTCCTCCAGAAAAAATCCCACCATTTCTCAAACCCGTGTTTAAGCTCCTCTTGTTGCCATTTTCGATCTCGTTGCTCAAAGCTCCATTTGCAAAACTATTTTAGGGGATTGTTCATCAGTATGTGACTCCTTCAATGGTCCAGTTAGTTTTTGTACTAGTGCTTTATATATTGCAAAATCTTGCTGCTGTGGTGACTTTGTTCTTGAGCTTGCATGTCAAATTTGTAGGGTCCCAATTAGTTTTTGATGCATGATATAGCTTCTGGGCACTTGAGTGAGTAGTTGATATAAGTTTTGATTGAGTCTTGTTCATTTTTATGTGGAGTCACTAAAAATTTCAGATTTATTTTTCTGAGAAAGAAAAGACGAGGAGATTGTTGAGAGGCTCTTTAAGCCGGGGTTTTAGAGAAAATGAAAACGAGAATCCTAGATAAAATTTCCTCGCACCACGGAAGTACGACCATGTGAATGGCCAAGTGAGGCATTCTTGATGGCGGCCAGAATTAATGATGATTTCTACTATTTAGAAGAAAATGCAGGCATCACCGATTTCCTCAACGATAAGTGTGACCACTATCTCCTACTTACTAATACTTTTGTGCAAATTTTTTACTTTTATCCTAGGAAGAATCCCCCCATGGTAGAATTTCATTTATATGATGTACCTAAGGAAATGTCACTTTACAATTTTTGCAATGTGTGCAAAATACCTTTTGAGGGCAGCATGAGTGAACCACGTCCTAGAGACATGGAGGATTTTATTTCCGCAATCACTATAGGGGAAGAGAGAGGAGTGTCAAAGGCAATGTGGTCAGCATACATTTTCATGTTTTACGTTATTATTCATTATTTGCAGAGAGATGTTTAGTTGGTTGCGGCGAGAGTGGAAGCCTGGGTGCTCCTGACCTCACTATTCAGCGCCACACTTTATTTGTTGATAGAACTTTCAGTATGGGCGTTATAGTGGCCCAACGGTTGAACTTAAACCGTTCGAAGGGCCCTATATTCGGAGGTATCGATGCATCTCGTTTAGCTAAACACTTTGATATAACTATTAGGCTTGACGAGGAAGAGGAAATGCTACTTCCTATAAGATATCTAGATTGTGATAGAATGGTAGCACATGATTTTATTAAGAAAGACAACAATAACAGGCTACTTTATAACTTAGTATTTATTCGGGGTACTTGTGAGATTATATATTCGCCTGCTTCTTCTTTGTTTGATATCCTTTCAGGCAGGTACACTATTATGCCCGAGGGCATTTACAAATATTGGGGCATGTCGCAACCCCCCAGCACCTGAGCCTGCACCAGCCCTCGATTTGTATCACGTTCAGTTTTTCAGTGGGAGCCGCAGGAGCTCGCAAACCAATGGAACCCTCAGTATCCCCTGGAGTATCCAGGAGAGGGTAATTTCCAGCCATGGCCTTAGACCAACTTAGGCCAAAAGCCTAAGCTTGGGGGAGTATGTATTTCTCACCGACATTACATTCATGTCCACACAGTCATTCCTGTTGTCGGTGCTCATACTTTTTCCTTGTACCATCCATGGTAGTTTATTTCTTCCTTTTGTTTTCCTCTTGTGTGTTCCATTAACCTTGAGAAAATCCAAATAAAATTAGTTCTATCTTCAACTTCTAGTTTGTTTAAGTTGTAGTGTTAAAAGAAAACCCCAAAAAAATGTGTTCTTCTTTTTGCTTGTTGGGGGCTTTCCCTTGTAAATAGTTTTCCTTTTTTCTTTGGGTCGTAAGGAGGAGACCATGATGACATGCTGAGTGGCTCTTATATTCATTATTGTTTATCTATCAGAGAGACCATACTACCTTGTCTTCTCCTTTGAGTTATTGCCTGCCGATTCCAGCTTAGTCCAATGCACGTGCTCTCTTATTATTATTTATTTTTTTCACACCGTTCGATTGTGCAAGTGAAAGGCAATAATGACGATATATGATGAAGCGACGGAGGTGGAGAAAAGCTGGTATGAACTCGACCTATTTTGTTTTTGTAAATATGATTAGCTCATCATTCTAGATTCAACTCGTTATGGATTGAACATGTTTGCAATGCCAAATAGAGATTACAGTTACTTATGCCATGCTTAATCAGCTAAGAGTGAATAATGGTTTGTCTTGAGTTCGAACATGCATATTAAAATGGTTGTGATGTAGTATGATAGAATGGTATCCTCTTCCGAATGATTCGAGTGGCTTGACTTGGCACATTCACGGATGTAGTTGAAACAAAACCAACATAGCCTCCACGATGTTTATGTTCATGGTGATTTATATCCTACTCATGCTTTTATTCAATGTTGGTTAATCTCAAAGCATGTTTATGATTGTTGTCGCTCTCTAGTTGGTCGCGTCCCAGTCTCTTGCTAGCCTCCACTTGTACTAAGCGGGAATACTGCTTGTGCATCCATTTCCATAAACCCTAAGTTGTTCCACATGAGTCCACCATACCTACCTATATGCGGTATTTACCTGTTGTCCCAAGTAAATTTGCATGTGCCATACTCTAAACCTTCAAATAAATATTCTGTTTTGTATGCCTGAATCCACTAGTAGGAAAAACCTTATAGGTAGGAGCTTAGTAGTAGCGCTGGAAAATAGCACGCGCTACTGCTACTTAGAAGTAGCGCTGGAAATAGGACGCGCTACTGGTAACTGCCGTAGTAGTAGCGCAAGTTGCAGTTCTAGCACTACTGCTAAACGGGGCCCAACGAGGCCACCCACAGTATTTGTAGTAGCAGCGTTGGATTGTATAAAGCGCTACTGATAAGTTCCATAGAAGTAGCCCTTCCTTGGAACCAACGCTACTTCTAAATGGGGCCCAACGAGGCCACTTGCAGTATCTGTAGTAGTAGCATTGTAGTGTAAACAGCGCTACTCATAAGTGCAATAGCAGTAGCGCTCCCCTGGAACCAGCGCTAGCTAAACGTGGGCATCTTCATTTACACCCCGACACGCCCCCTCTCCCCCTTCCTCCCCCTTTGCCCTCCTTTCTCCTTTCCTCCTCCATTGTTACTTCTCCACCATACTTCCCCTTCTTCTCTCTTTCTTCTACCTATCACCCACACAAACACCCTCTCACCCTTCCTCCCCCATTTGCCCTACCCCCTCCTTTCTCCTTTCCTCCACCATTGTTCCCCCTTTCACCCACACACCCCCCTCTCCCCCTTCCCCCCTTTGCCATATCCCCTCTTTTCTCCTTTCCACCACCACGGTTGCCCTGATTTCACCCACACACACACCCTCTCCCCCTTCCTCCACCCTTTTCCCTATCCCCTCCTTTTTCGTTTCCTCTCTCTAAGTTCTCCACCATTCTTACCTCTCCATTATTTAGCCGTGCACAATCTCTTTCGGGATATTTATATAGGTGAGTAAAAAGTTGTGCATTTGAATAATGGGAATATGTGTGTTTGCGATATGAAGGGATATTGTGTGAGTGACATGACCCGTGAGTTGCTTATGTTTTGCTGAAATGTCGATTTATTTCCGTCTCAGTGAATTATGAGAAAACTCGATATGTCCTATTTTTAGGCAAGGTCATGCCAAATTTTTATATGCATGCATATTTTATGACCCCTTTGCTTGTTATATATACCTTGCAGTCATGAAGGTGAGTGGTAATAAGGTGGAGCGATACTTGCAATCCGCGATTTTGGACATGTATGAAAACAAATGGACTCGAATAAGATGTCCATGTACAAGATGCAAAGAAGGAGTAATTTTGGACCCTTTTGATCGTGGCAGTTTGAAGGCCCACTTGTTGATCAATGGTTTCATGAATGGCTATACTCGATGGATAAGTGAAGATGATGATGAGGATGTCCACATGGCACGGAATACTGACATGGGTCTAGATGAAGAGATGACCGATCGACATGAAGACGATGGCACCGGATACGACGGATGTGAAGTGTCCGAACACGGCGACGGGGAAGAGTTGGGACATGGCGTCGGAGAAGATTCTGGACACGGCGAAGAAGCAGAGCCCGGGCATGGCGGGGAAGAGTCGATGGACACGCCGCAGACTTCGATGCTACTAAGCTCAGTCGTGCAGGACCCTCATGTTTGAGACCTCCTTCGCAAGAGTACGAATAGCGACACAGTTGATTATAGAGAGGACGTCAAGCTGGCACATCTTGAAGTAAACTCGAAGACTCCATTATATGACGATTGCGATCCCGAGGTTACCCGCTTGAGTTTGACGCTCGAACCTCTAAAGACGACGGCCAAAAAAAATGGACAAACAAAAGCCTCGATGAGTACTTGTACTATCTACAAAATAAAGTTCTTCCCGCAGGGAACCTGTGTCCTAATAGTGTTGATTAGGCCAAGAAAACCTTTTGCCCTCGGGATTTGCCACACATTAGATACCACGCATGCACCAATGATTGCATCATTTATCGGGGTGAGCACGCGGAAAAAACCCGGTGTCCAGTGTGCAATGCTTCTTGATACAACAAGGCAGGAAAGAAAGCTCCTCGGAAAGTTGTATGGTACTTTCCGATCACTCCCCGTCTGCAGCGGTATTTCGTAGATCCTAAGGAAGCAAAGCTCATGCGCTGGCACACAGAGAGGAAGAAGTCCGATGATGGAGATGATCCAAAGCTGACACACCTCGCAGATGGTTGCCAGTGGAGAGCACTCAATGCCGAATATCATTTTTTCGGAGAATATGCAAGGAACATCGTGCTTGATGCGTGTACTGATGGCATGAATTCGTTTGGAAACCAGAGCACCAACCACAACACATGGCCCGTCTTTGTATGGATGTACAACAGCTTCCCCCATGGAAGTGCATGAAGACAAAGTACATACACATGAGCATGCTGATTCAAGGGCTGAAACAACTGGGAAATTATATTAACCTATATATGAGGCTTCTGGAAGAGGAGCTAGACACGTTATGGAAATCGCTGGTCAAGACATGGGACTCAAGCACAAGAGATTATTTCTATATGAGAGTTGCACTGATGACAATGGTGCACGACTATCTCGGTTACGGGTACACCTCAGACCAGGTGTGCCACGGATACAGCACATGCACGAGTTGCATGGATGATACAACGTCTCAGCAGCTTACATCAACGGAAGATGGCGGGTCTGGGAAAACCGTGTACATGGGGCATCGTAGATGGCTCAAAAGGGATGAACCGTCGAGAAAACATGGAGATATATTCAATGGTTTGGATGAGCGTCGAGGACCTCCACGTAAGAGGAGAGGCGCCAAAATCAACGAGCTGTTGAATAACTGGCAACAGTGCCCCGCGCCGGGAAAGATGGAAAAGGCGTTGGATCCGCTTCTGAAGGTATGGAAAACGAGGTCTGTTTTCTGGGACTTGGAGTACTGGCCCAATCACGACACACCTCATTGCCTTGATCAAATGCATATAACGAAGAATGTCCTCGAGAGCTTTCTTGGCACACTGATGAACATGTCGGAGAAGACAAAGGATGGGCTGAAGGCAAGGAAAGACTTGGAGGATTTGGAGATCAGGGAGGATCTCCACATGCCCCGTAAAAAGTCGACGGAGGAGACGGAGATGGAGGCAACGACAGGGCCAAGGGGAAGAAAAGTCAACAAGAAGGAGCAGAATTGTTGCCCCCCTTCTTGCTTCACCTTAAGTCCGAAGGAGATCGATCCATTCGTCAAGTGCCTTACGAGAATCAGATTTAGTTCCGGTTAGTGTGGGAAGATAACCAGATTTCTAGACACCAAGAAGAAAAGTTTCAGCGGGATGAAGTCTCATGACTGTCATGTGATGTTGGCGCAGATACTCCCGGCTGCCATTAGAGGGATAATGGACAAGCACGTCCGTGAGACACTTACTGGTCTCTGCAACTTCTTCGACATTATCTCTCGAAAGTTCATTAGTGTGAAGCAGCTACGAAGGCTACAAGAAGAGATCGTTGTCATACTATGTGAGCTTGATATGTACTTACCGCCCTCATTCTTTGACATCATGGTGCATCTGTGTCCACATCGTGGACGATATGATCGACCTCGAACCGACATTCCTTCACAACATGATGCCGTTGGAGAGGATGAATGGGGTGATCAAAGGATTCGTTCGTAACAGGGCTCATCCCGACAGGAGCATCACCTAGGGGTATCTGACCCAAGAGTGCATCTCCTTCTGCGAGAATTATATGGGCAAAGAAGACCGTGTTGTTGGTTTTCCCGTCAACAAGCACCATGGGAGGCTCGGAGGAGAAGGTCACAACAACGGCCGGAGGGAATTGCACATGGACTACTCGGATCGACAGGAAGACTTTGACAGGGCTAACTTAGTAGTGCTACAACACCTAGATGTGGTAGATGATTATGTAACACTGCACGAAGAAATCATCGCAAAGAAGTATCATGATCAAGGGATGCGCAAGACGGACGACGAAGTTACTATAGACCACAACGCCACTTTCTTGCATTGGTTCAAAGAGCAGGCTCGTGCTAATCCCCCCAAAGAGGGCAGTGCGGACGGGTTTCTCATACACGTCTTAGCACAGGGCCCCGCGCCCAAACTCGTGTCCTATGAGGCATACAATATCCATGGGTACACGTTCTACATGGAAGCCAAACACATGGAAAGTGATTACCAGAACTCAGGGGTGACGACTGAATGCGTGACCGACTCCAACGACATAACTGAAAGATTCTACGGAAGGGTTGAAGAGATCTGGGAGCTTAACTATGCTGGAAAGCACGATGCGACGATGTTTCGTGTCAGGTGGGCTAAGGCCGTCATAAGAGAACAAGTATTTCACTACCATGTCTATACCCGACACAAAGAGCGCTACCGTCAACGTTAACGTCATCGCCAAAATTGAGCCATGGATACACGCTAAGCACGCGACACAATGCTTCTTCATAACCGACCCGACCAACGAACAAGAAAGGAAAGAAGCCCAATGTGAGACGTCTTCGACGCAGCTGAGAAACAATCATTTATATATATGTATGCATTTTGTACTACATTCCTAAGAAAGATCATACTCCATGGTTCCGGTAATATTCGCGTAGTGTGGCCGAGAGGGAGACGTTCTCATCGTCGACTGCGTGCGAGGCCGTCGGGATAAAAACAAAAAGGAGAAAACAATACAGAAGATAAACAAAAGTAAACAGAAAATGAAAGGAAAATAATAAAAAGAAAAGAATAATAATAAAAAGAAAAAAAGGAAAAAAATAAGGAAAAACAATAAAGAAAATAATGTTATCACTAGCCCTTGAACCAATCCAGCGCTACTACTAACTTGGTAGTACCGCTGGTTCTGGTCCAGCACTAGTGCTCAGTAGCGCTGGACCAGAACCAGCGCTACTACTAAGTTAGAAGTAGCGCTAGCTACTACTATTGTTACTTAACTGGCCCCAAATTTTCCTCTCCCTCCACTCCCTCCACACCTGCCTCTTCTTCCTCCCGCTCATGTAGTCGATGCCGCCGTCGCCGTTGGACGCCGCCTCCCACTCCTATAGTCGCCACCACCACCACCGCCACTAGACGCTGACGCTCCTCTCTCCTGCTCCAGGTAACCCCTGCCCCTCTCTCCAGCTGGTAACCTACTGATGTTGAAGTAGATGACGAGAAGAACAAGAGGAGGACAGGAAGAAGAGGAGGAGAGGAAGAAGAGGAGCAGGAGAGGAAGAAGAGGATGACGAGAAGAAGAAGAGCTGGAAAGGATGAAGAGGAAGGAGAGGAAGAAGAGGAAGGAGGGGAAGAAGAGGAAGGAGAGGAAGAAGAGGATGAATAGAAGAAGAAGAAGAAGAAGAAGAAGAAGAAGAGGAAGAAGAGGAGGACGAAGGAGAGGAAATTTTGTTTTAGATTAATTCTGTGTTTTTTTTGTTAGAATTATTAGGATTAGTAATATTTATAATTAGGTTTTAGGTTAATTCTGTTTTAGAATTATTAGAGGAAGAGGAGGAGAGGAAGAAAAGGAGGAAAAGAAGAAGAAGGAGGAGAATAAGAAGAGGAGGAGAGGGGAAGAAGAGGAAAAACAGAAGAAGAGGAGAAGTAGAAGAAAATGGGGAGAAGTAGAAGAGGATAAGAAAAGAAGAGGGGGATGAGAATAAAAGAAGAGAAGGAGGAGAAGAAAAGAAGAGGAGTAGGAGAAGAAAAGAAGAGGAGGAGGAGAGGAAGAAGAGGAGGAGAAGAAGAGGAGGAAAGGAAGAGGAGGAGGGGAGGGGATTTTTTTCCGTGTCATTTAATTGCTATTGTTATTAGGTAATCCAATGTGCTCCATTTGTGCTAATTTTGTGGCAAGTATTGTCGGAATGACTGAGTGGCCTATGTTTGGCCGGAATGTTGATTCATTTCCGTTACGGCAAATTCCAAGCGCTCCATATGTCCACTTTTTAGCAAAGGTCATGCCGAAATTTTCCGTGAATTTCGGCATGACTAATGCTAGAAACTAGGACATATGGAGTGCCTTGGAATTGCCAGAAATGGGAATGAAGAGGAGAAGTAGAGGAAAAATAGAAGAAGAGGAGAAGTAGAAGAAAAAGAGGAGAAGTAGAAGAGGAAGGAAAGGAAGAAGAGAAGGAAGGAGAGGGAATTATATTTTTTTGGTTAATTCTGTTTTTAGAATTATTTAGGTTAATTCTGTTTTAGAATTATTCAGGTTAATTCTGTTTTAGAATTATTAGAGGAAGAGGACTAGAGGAAGAAGAGGAGGAAGAGAAGAAGAAGAGACTAATAGTGTTGTTTCAGGTTAATTCTGTTTTTAGAATTATTTAGGTTAATTTTGTTTTAGAATTATTTAGGTTAATTATGTTTATAAATGACATGAACTATTAAAATAGGTCCCTTTTTATTATTCATGTTATTCGGCCTAGATTTAAACTATTATAATTAAATACTCGTAGGAAATTAATATGTCTAGCCACGACGAAGCCGGGGGTTCTGGTCACGCCGGATATGACCATTTTCAGGAAGCAGATGAATATTTCAAATACCTCGACCAATGCAAGCCAGGGACGCAGGGTGACAGTGAGACCAACCCCGACATCGACGCTAGCACCACCACCGACAGTGGCACCGGCACCGGCACCGACACCGCCCCAAGTCTGGTGACGATGTTGACTTAGTCGGTGAAGGACCGAAGACGGAGAGGGCAAGAAAACCAAATGAGCTCAGCACCGGACAAATCGTGGTCACAGTGATGCACCGCACGAAATTAGAGCCAACAGAACCGGAGAAAGCGAGCAACTGCTACAGCAATCAACTAGGATGCATCCTCAGGGAACCGCCAAGATCAATGACGAAAAGTTGAAGAAGATACCATATATGGAGCAAACGCGCCTAACGAAGTTGCACAATAGGTTCATGTTCCCCGGCCGGGATGAAGAGGTAGAACATCCATGGAAGGACAAAAACATGACAAAGATAAACAGCAAGGCAATGGTGACGTTCACCAACGCCTTGCCCGCGTGGAAAGTACGATTGAAAAAACCCATTCTGAAGAATGAACCGTGGTCCAAGATTCATACTGACAATCCGTCAATAACCGAAGAGGACTTTGAAAAAATCAAAGAGACTTGCGCTACAGAAGAAGCCCAGGAAAAGTCAGAGAAAATGAAGGGGCTCCAAGCTAAGAACACGCGTGCCCACCGCTCAGAAACCGTGGTTACGAGGGGAAGAGGAGCACATGGGCCAAGAAGGACGCCGAACGTGAAAGTCACGGAATTCCAAACCCCTTGGCACAGTTCACCGACCCGCTGGAGCGTGACTGGATCAGGGCCAGGCACAAGTGGGACCCCGTCAAGAAGATCTTTTACACGGTCCCGAACACGAGGGAGTTCATGAGACTACTAGTAATTGTTGTATTACCACCTTAATTATATTAATTAGCTTCTAATTAATTCGACGACCAATTTTGTCACTGTAACGACCAAGATGCGGTCCTTTCCAATCTGGGGATCGAGGCCCCGAATTGGAAAGGAGCGCATCTAAGCGTCTTGCAAACACGTAACACAACACATACATAATAATAAAGATAGACAATCAGGGGTTCGATTGCCTTCTCATAAATATATTAGAGTACATCACGCATACAACCAAAGTAGTTCCGCTACGGACTACAAAACATAGAAAGGCTATGCTACCCTGCCTGTAGGCCCACGATCACGACCACGCCTCAATCTTCTGGATAGTTCACGTACAGGCGGTCTGTCTCCTCATCGTACTGCCACGCCAGCTGTGTGCCGTCGGGATCATCTGTCTCTGGGGTACCTGAACCTGTTGGTATTGTGGAGGAATTCGTGAGCCACGGGGACTCAGCAATCTAAGACCTTGGTGCCAGAACTAGTCAAGTTATTAGGTAGGAGAAGGTGAAGTGTTTAAGGTTGCAGCATCCTAAGCTTGACTTGGTGGCTAACTTACGTAGAACATCTATGAAGGTGGTCTATACTAGCGGTCGTGAATACTTGATCACTAAGTGATCCTCAACACCTACCTACGTCATTCATAACCCCACCGTGTTCCCGATCGAAGAGAGATCTTCAAGGGGACAGTCACGGTTATGCACACAGTTGGCAATTTTATTAGCTTTTGTTTAAGTTATCTAATACCGGATGTCACAAAATATTCCAAGTTGCCACATAACCGCGGGCACGGCTTTCCGAAAGATTAAACCCTGCAGGGGTGCTCCAACTAGTCCATCACAAATGTACACAGGCCGCAAAGTAATCCTCTATCACGAATCTCGTGATCTCGTCGGATTCCTTAGAGGAAAACCTCAACTCTGTGGAGAACCAAAGCTCCACTAGGGTTCCTATACGCAAGATATATCGCTAAGGTAAGACAAGACTAGCAGGACCTCCCGACGTGTCGACGACCCTGATAAGAGCCGCGTATCTCAGTCTCACGACACGCCGGATGAGTCACACTACATGTATACCAAACCTCAGGTTGCCCTGTGGCGGCCCCATAGTCTGCCCAGTTTGGACCAACACTCATGAGGAGCACTAGCCCGGGTTGTTGATTAAATTCCTCGGGGTAGCTATTCCCTATGCATTTTATTATTAATTGATTAGCAAATTAACACCAATGTTGGGTCCTGCCGGACAAGTCTTAACACTACGTGATTTATCGAGGGGGTCCCCATAACAACCCCGAACGTGTTAGGAGCGATCAGTATGGAATCAAACACCGGTAGGCGGTAACTATGGAGGCAATAACGGAACAAAACACCCGGCAAAAGGCTAGGCCTTCCGTTATTTACCAAGTATATAGGTGCATTAATTAAATAACAAAATTTAAGATAATGATATCAAGCTCATGTTGTCACATGAGACAAAGCACCTGCATCTAGCAACGCTAACATTAGTAGCTGAGCAAAGCCTACTTAGCCATTCAACTTTTGCTAGGTAGGAATGGTGTTTGGTTTCATCGCATGTCGGGAGGCAATTTAATTCAGTGGTAGGTAGCGAGCAATATGACATGGAAACGCAAACTAGCATAACAAGTCTAGAGATGGAATCAAGGTTATATCATCTTGCCTGTGATATCCTCGGCTTGGAATGGATCTTGTTCGTCCTGCACGTACTCTCCTGACTCCACGTATTCGTTCTCCGAGCCCGATTCTACCCAACATAAGAATAACATCCAATGAACAACAGCACCTCAAGATGCAACAAGCACAGGATGCATGAGATGAATATGAGCATGCATCACTATTTCTATCACTAGCACAAGCAAAAGAAGCTAAAACATGTTCCTGGACAGAACTGCATGCTAACCTATTTTGACATGCATGAGAATGACATGATCAGATGCGTCTCGTGAAAATGATTCAAAACCATATAAAGAACATTACGAACGGAGCTATAGATCAACGGGAATCAACGAAACAAGATGTGAAGACCTACGTATCAAAATCATCAACACACACTCAATTGGCACAACCCTGGTATTTCCAGGTTGCCAAGACATATAACAACCCAACATGGATGGGGTGGAGCACAGAAGAACACCACAACATCAACTAAGCACTCACAATCATCAAAATGACAAAACTACACAATCTGCCATAAACTACATCATAGCACTTTGTGAGCTACATGCAAAGCACCTACAGCCACCCAACTATGACAAATAATATATGTGGCTGTAGCTATACAAGAATACTACCAGCACAAGCAAGAATCACACAAAAAGGAATTAAACACAGGAAGATACAAGGCTGCAAACTTTCCCAAAACCATCAGATCACAGGGACTTAGTGAAAATTCCTGCACCTAACTTTCTGTCTTTGCTCTGAAGCGTTTTGACAGCAGCCAAAACAATACCTACAGGGCTCCAAATGACAGGAAATTTTACAGGGGGCTATAAAAACATATCAGGTCCAACTTTCTAGTTGCAAGCTAGGGCTAGATCACAACACAATGACCAGCACAACCTCATCTACACGAGAAGAAAATATTACCAGATTTTCACTAATCTGGAATTTCAGCCACATGCCTACTTTGGATGGGCACAACTTGCACACATGGATTCCAAATCATGAATTGAAACCAACATGTGGTATAGGGGGTCACCCTCTACTACCACAACCAAGAAACAAATACAAGAGCACATCACCATTCATGGAACCAAGCTCTAAACTTAGAAGAAAATGTAAATATGACTTTTCCAGAAAATGTTCCAATGGAAAAAATGATTTCACCTTTGGATTCCTGGGATCTTTCTACCACAAAAACATATATAATATGTGGGCACTTACTTGGATCAAGTGAGCACAAACTAGAAAAGAAAATCTACATAGAATCCAACATAGTGAATAGTGCAACATTTCATGCAACTCTCACTAGAACAACTATCACATAGCTATGCTCATGTGCACAAAGAAAATATGGACATGAGGGTTTGGACCCCATGTTGGTGTCATGCACATCAACAACCCAAACACTACTACCACATAGATCTTACACACACCTCATGCCCTCTTTCATATGAACATGAGAAGGAGCACAAGTGTTGCAAAGTGGGGCTGCCTCACCACACACATATCACCACCACTACCTCAAGGCAAGCACTTAATCCCAAGAACCAAAATGAAGGGGATCTACTAAACAATATAAAACTTGGAACCATCATATCACCACACTATCTTCACATGCACATGAATCTACTAGAACACACAACACAAGGCTCATCTCAAGTGCTTGTGCAATTGCACAAGCATGTGTGTAGAGCCACACACACACTTGCACACACACTCACCCTCAAGCACTCACACACACACACACTCACACACACATCTACAATAACACACATGAACACACATACATGCTTTCTGCCACTCCTCCAACAAGCAAAAGGGAAAAAATATAATGACACTTGTCACCCATTGATCTAGGCACAAGTATAGCAAACAAAGCAAGGAAAAAAAGAAAGAAGGTAATAAAAGAAAAGGGTTCAGCCTGGGATTCGAACCCCAGTGCCCCTGCATCTAAGCCACCAAGCCAAACCACTCTGCTGCTAGCATCTAGTCGATAGAGAGAGGGGAACAGGCAAGGTAACTTGTTCCCTGCTGCTGCTATGCAAGAGCAAAGCAAAACAAATAAAAGGGTGCCGAGGGGGATCGAACCCAGCACCTCCAACTAGCACACATACACAGCTACCACCACGCTACGATACGTTAACTGACAAAGAAGGAGCAGTAAAATCGAAAAGGAACCCCTCTCTGCTACTCTGCTCTGATGGCTTGCCGGAACAGGGAAGGGGTCTCGCTGGCGCTACTCTGCTGCCGCTGCAGCGCTACGACGGGATGTGCTAGGGCTACGAGGAGGGCACCCCTCCTGCTGCCGTAACCTGCGAGCATCACACCACTCACAAGCTCTGCACCCCAAGCACACACATGCACCACGAGCACCTCTCTGCTACGATACACTTCGTCGGCGAACAAAACAGAGGTGGACGGCGGTGACTACCACGACCACCAACGGCTATACTACGTTGCGGAGGAGGAAGTAAGATCCGCAAGGGATGTCGAAACCACCCTAGTGCCACAACTATCAACGAGCAGAAGCTGATGTCGTCTGCCAGCATTGCACCCTGCTACTGCACCCGAGCGACCCAACGACGAGCTCGAGTCCATGCGTTAGAGAGGAAGGAGCTGGTCTACGTCTGCTCACCGCGGGGGAGACGAGAGAGGAGGGCGATGCGTCGTGGAAGAAGAAGAAGCGGCGACGAGGTGCAGCAGGGACGACCACCGTAGAGGAGGAAGAGGAGGACGACGAGGCCGACGACGTGGTCGCTCCCGTTGCTCACTCTTGACGGGAATGGGCCCCCCTTGACCACCACACCCTCTTGCACTTGTTGGAGCAGGAGGAGGAGCAATGATCCGCCGGCGTCGAGCTCACCTGGAGCCAGCCATGACGTTGGAGACGACGAGGTGATGCCCTGGCGGTGCTGGACGGAGAAGATGAGGGAGAGGAGGAACCCTAGCCACCTGGGGGAGGGAGAGAAGAGCTTATATGAGCCTCGGGGGACGAGCTGGAGCCGCAAGATCAAGGCAAGGACGATCGGGAGGCTGAGACTCGGTCGTACAAGCGTGACGTCGGGAGGAAGAAGAGAGGGTCGCTAGCTGGGCTCCTATGCTGCGAAGAGGAGGGGAAGATGGGCCACCAGAGTGGGAGGAAGCCCACTTAGGCGCCAGATAGAGAGAAGACAATTACCTGGTGCTTTCTTTTTTTACAGGAATTACCAGAGAAGGCAGAAATGCACAAGGAAAACTATAAGACAAAAAAATAAGCTAGCACATCCCTGGTCATGACAAATCATGAACTATTTGAATAAAATGCAACATGAATTTATGGGGCAAATTAATATTTACAAAACAGCCCTCCTTAAAACAACATCTTTTCTTCACAAATCCACCACAAACAAGAGCTAAAACAAGAACATTTTAAAAACAGAAAAGGAAGAGGTGAATCTTGACATAGGAGGAATAGAGAGAGGGGTGAAGAAGATTTGAAACCTAAGCATCCACATGGTATCCTACCAGCACAAGCAACCTAGTAGAGTTGCACCACACCACACATATGTCAACAAGAACACAAACACCACATGAAATCATAAGACCACAATGAAACATCACAAGACATGGGCATGAAATGTTATGTTATGCATGAATGCAAGGGAAGGAAAAGTTAAGGGACATCACATGGAATCATGGCATTGATCTCTCTCATAGCATTGACATGGTGGTCCCACAAGGAGGGTTACAAAAAGGGGAAGCTTTACACTTGGGGCACTACAGTCACATTTGTAAACCATCCACATTCCTTCTGCAGAAAGAGCAGCACCAAAAGGCAGCCGAATGCGACGATTCGTCTCAGTCGTCGGCGAGGCCCAAGTGGGACAACCCGTTCAACCGGGCCCTGAACATACTAAAAAATGTCTCGATGGGCAAACCTCCATCGGTTGGACGTGTGCACGATGTCGGAGATGGCACCTTGTGGAAGAAATGCTACCACGAGAGGCCGAAGGAAATAAAGAAGACACGGAAGCATACTCAACTCACCATCGACGAGAAGGTCGCGCGGGCGGTCGATCAGACCAAAGAAGAGTTGACTAAGGTAGTAGACGATAAGGTCAATGCAACTGTGGCAGATTCCTTAGGCCAATTGGTTCCAAAAGTTTTTGAGTATGTGAGGAGGAATCAAGAACCACGGGCAGAGGACTTTCCACTACTCAGCTCTGTCGGGAGCAATACGGAGAACATCGCACCATCAACACCTGCTCACACAACTGCAAATGCTCCCGTACCTCGTCTTGCTCCGGTTCATAGCAGCCCGTCCTCTGTCTTTGGCGTGCTCGGCGGCGCTTTCTCTTTGGGTGAGCTCGACGCCATCACGGTAATTACGAATCATACACTAGTCACAAGCATATCTATATAGTTTTATGTTTCAATTGCCTTTCAGATGTGTGACGTCGTAGTCATGTCTTCGCAGGCCGACGAAACCCCGTGCACCCTACTGTAATGATATCAACGGTGAGAAGGTGGACGTGGGAAAGGCAACGATAATCAAGCCGAATGACCGCATGCTCCACAACAAGCAGATGCCCCATGGCGTCTTCAAAGTTTGTGTGGCCAGTGTCAAAGCGGGCTTCGAGGATTTGGCTATTCTGGCACCAGCCGGTGATGACGAGACCCCTCAACTGATTGGCGCATGCAAGAACTGGTTCTTGCCTTGGCCGAAGACTCACCTTCGTGTCGAGGCGCCCAGTAGCACACCAATGGCAACTCATCAACAAGGTATGAACACCACCCCACCTACCCAATTACCTGCACCTGGCGTGGGGGGAGATAGTGGACAATGCGGTGAGGGAGAGCCTCCATTAGTGCGAGATGACGTCACCCCCGTTGAAGAAGCAAATGTTGATGATGTCATGGAGGATGATGATGATGAGCACCCTAACCAGTATATCAATACCGGCTGTGACGATGCTGAGCAATATGACTCAGACTATGAGCGTGCAGATGACTTGATGATGCCTGATTTGCCGGAGCCAGAACATACGACGGCTGATTGCAAAAAATCTCTCTTCATGCAATCCTCGCAGGAGACGCCTCCAGATGCTGCCTCTACCCAGCAAGAACAACACACGGGTCGTCCACTGATAATTAGCCCAACGATGATGCGGGGTGTGGTTAGGGAAGGTATGGCGGGCTCACTACCGCCACCCGCCAAGAAGCAAAGGAGGAGAGCAGAAAAGAAAGGTTGTGAAGGCGCCAGAGCTGCTTCAAGCAGCCAGCCGCAGCCCCGGGAGGTAGACAGGATACCAGTCGAAGGTGTGGAGTGTTTCCATGTTACCGGCCATCCGATCCTACCTCAGAAAGCGGTAGAGAGCATAAAGAACAATGATCTAAGGAGACTTCATGATGATGTGCTATCCACAGAGAAGAAACTTCTCAGCTCGAAAAAACCAGGATACCAGCTTTACCCGGTTCAGGTTCCGGGTGCGAGTGGATACGTCAACACATGGCCCGCGGACAAGTTCATCCTGTGATTTGACTACATTTACGACATGTTCCACCTGACCAAGCTGGATTTTCAGTTCATCCGCCTGTATGCCCTGCATCTCAACTACATCATCAAGCGCGAGGACATACAATATATGTGCATCGCAGACCCATACTATATGCATGAGAGCTTGTTGGGAGAGTGCCAAGAGCATCGGGACTCTACAAGCAAGTACATCAGCGACTTCATGCTTGCTAATAAGGACAAGGAAATGATTCTCGTGCCTTATTATCCCACGTAAGTTATCCGCGAATATCCTTTCGTAAGTTTTGATCATTCCTTTGCAAGCATGGAGGCTAATTTGAGCTCTACGTATTTTGCGCAACGGGGGGGGCGTCCTCATCTGTTTGTACCCTCAATACTCCTATGCTCTGTACTTGGACTCATCGATGAACATTGCTACGGAAACAGACAACAACACAAGAAATTGACACGTTGACGGAGATGGGCTTGCGTTAGTTTTTGCCTTGAAGAGGAAAGGGTGATGCAGCACAGGAGCAGTAAGTATTTCCCTCAGTTTGAGAACCAAGGTATCGATCCAAAAGGAGGGTCTCGTCAAGTCCAGAGTACCTGCGCAAACACAAACGAGCTTGCACCCAACACTTCAAAGGGGTTGTCAATCCCTTCAAGATTGTTTGGAAAGTGAGATCTGAAGGCGGAAAGTGCAACAAAGTAAAAAGTGTAAGGCAGAAAATATGGTCTGGAGTAGACCCTGGGGGCCATAGTTTTGACTAGAGGCTTCTCTCAAAATAGCAAATATCACAGTGGGTAAACAAATTACTGTCGAGCAATTGATAGAACCGCGCAAAGTCATGATGATATCTAAGGCAATGATCATACATATAGGCATCACCTCCGAGACAAGTAGACCGATACTTTCTGTATCTACTACTATTAATCCACACATCGACCGCTATCCAGCATGCATCTAGTGTATTGAGTTCATGATGAATAAAGTAACGCCTTAAGCAAGATGACATGATGTATAGGGATAATATCAAACCAATGATGACAACCCCATCTTTTTACCCTTGATGCAACAATGAGATACATGCCTCGCTACCCCTTCTATCACTAGGTGAGGTCACCACACGGTATGAACCCAAAACCAAGCACTTCTCCCAATGCAAGAATCACGGTATGAACCTTCTATAACAAATCCACAATTCATCGGATCTCGACAAACACACTGCAAAAGAAGATTACATGAGATAGATCTCCATGAAGATCATGGAGAACTTTGTATAGAAGATCCAAGAGAGAGACAAAGCCATCTAGTTACTAGCTATGGACCCGTAGGTCTACGGTGAACTACTCACGCATCATCGAAGAGGTCATGGTGTTGATGAAGAAGCCCTCCGTGTCCGAATCCCCCCTCCGGCAGGGCACCAGAACGTGCCCCAGATGGGATCTTGCGGAGACAGAAGCTTGCGGTGGCGGAAAAGTACTTTCAATGATCTACTTTTTTTTGGGATTTTTAGGGAATATATAGACGCGTCCAGGGGGCTCACAAGCCTGCGGGACACGGCCTCCCCCCTGGCCGCGGGGTCAAGGCTTGTGGGGCCCCTAGCCCCCCTGCCTTCCCTCTCAAGTCTCCTGATCTTCTTCCGTTACGGAAAAATTCTTTTCGGGGATTTTATTCCATTTGGACTCCGTTTCAAAATCTCCTGTGGAAGGGGTCAAAAACATGGAAAAACAGGAACTCGCACTTGGCACTGAGTTAATAAGTTAGTCCCAAAAAATATATAAAAGGCATGCAAAACATCCAAAGTTTGACAAGATGATAGCATGAAACCATCAAAAATTATAGATACGTTGGACATGTATCAAGCATCCCCAAGCTTAACTCATGCTCGTCCTCGAGTAGGGAAGTGATAAAGAATGGATTTTTGATGCGGAATGCTACCTAGGATAGTTGTCCTTTTCAACTTCTTTCACATGACATGAATGCTCAGATCCGTAAGATTCAAAACAATAGTTTGCTATTGACATGAAAACAATAATACTTCAAGCAAACTAGCAAAGTAATCATGAACTTTCAAAATAACAAGGCCAAAGAAAGTTATCCCTACAAAATCATATAGTCTGGCTATGCTCCATCATCCTCACACAACTAATGTAAATCATGCACAACCCCGGTATTGGCCAAGTAATTGTGTTCGCACTCTTACTTTCTCAAACTTTTTATAACTATCACGCAATACATGAGCATGAGCCATGGATATAGCACTATAGGTGGAATAGACTGTGGTGGTGGTTGTGAGACAAAAAGGAGGAGATGGTCACATTGACTCGCCATATCAAAAGGCTATGGAGATGCCCATTAATAGATATCAATGTGAATGAGTAGGGATTGCCATACAAGAGATGCACTAGAGCTATAAGTATGTGAAATCTCAAAAGGAAAACTAGTGGGTGTGCATCCAACTTGCTTGCTCACGAAGACCTAGGGCAATTTTGAGGAAGCCCATCATTGGAACATACAAGCCAAGTTATACAATGAAGATTCTCACTAGCATATGGTAGTGACAAAGCAAGAAGCTCTCAATCATGAAGAACATGGTGCTATTATGAAGCACAAGTGTGGAAAAAGATAGTAGCATTGTCCCTTCTCTCTTTTTCTCTCTTTTTTCATTTGGGCTCTTAGGCCTCTATTCTTATTTTTGGGCTCTTTGGCCTCCTTTTTTTTATTCCTCACATGGGACAATGCTCCAATAATGATGATCATCACACTTTTATTTACTCACAACTCAAAATGATGATGACTCTATAGGAAATGCGTCCGGCAGTGTACCGGGATGTGCAACAATCTAGCATGGCGTATGACGTTGAAACATCTCGCTAGCGATCTTACGATCATGCAATGGAAATATGAGAGTGACGTCACAAGTCATGGGATGGAACGGTGGGAGTTGCATGGCAATATATCTCGGAATGGCTATGAAAATGCCATAGTAGGTAGGTATGGTGGCTGTTTTGTGGAAGACATATGGTGGGTTTGTGCACCGACGAGAATTGCGCGGCACTAGAGAGGCTAGCAATGGTGGGAGGTAAAAGTGCGTCTATACCATGGACTCACATTAGTCATGAAGAAATCACATACTTGTTGCGAAAGTTTTTATTAGTAATCTAAACAAAGTGCTAAACGCATACTCCTAGGGGAAGGGTAGGTAGGTGTTAACCATCGTGCGATCCTGACCTCAACACAAAGGATGACAATCAATAGATCAATTATGCTTCGACTTCCTAACATAGCGGTTCACCATACGTGCATGCTACGAGAATCACTAACTTCAACACAAGTATTTCTAGATTCACAACACCCTACTAACATAACTCTTAATATTACCAAATCCACGTCTCAAAACTAATTGAGAGGAATAAAGACTTCTCTTTCTACTCAATGCACATGAAGATGGAAGTTTGTGCATCCTCTTTGGGTACCTATCACATATGATACTACTTTCATAGCTTAAGCCAACTACCAAATCACGCACCCTCGTGCTCTAAAATATATAAGTGAAGCACTAGAGCAAAAATATCTAGCTCAAAAGATATAAGTTGAGCACTATAAGCAAAAGTATCTAGCTCAAAAGATATAAGTGAAGCACTATGAGCATTCTAGCAAAAATCACGATGAGTGCATGTCTCTCTCTCTCTCAAAAAGGTGTGAAGCAAGGATGATTGTGACACAACAAAAAGAAAAGACTCCTAAAATACAATACGCTCCAAGCAAAACATATATCATGTGGTGAATAAAAATATAGCTCCAAGTAATGTTACCGATGGATTGAAGACAAAAGAGGGGATGCCTTCCCGGGGCATCCCCAAGCTTAGTGTGACAGCCCGATGCCGATGCCCTAGAAGATTCCCCTTTATTTCTGTTCCCGTCGTGTGGTTATTTTATTTTGTGGCATCATCATTTAGTTTGCATCTTGGCATCATGCATGGCATCATATCATCTGTGTGCTTGTCTTGTGTGGCTAGTTGCACCTCGTTGTTTGAGTGTGAGCGCATGTGTGTATGTCCCTTAGGGCCTTGCAACGTGATTGGTGCAACAAGATCAAGCTCTTACCCCTACTGTTGCACCATATTTTCAAACTCCTTTCTTTCCATTTAGTTGAGGCAGATTTAAAAGTTCATGTTTTGGTTCAAAACAAAATGTTCCTCCTCTTCAAAATATCTTTCTATTAATTGTGGGGCAACCCCTTGGGTTTCCTTTATTTTTTCCTTTTGTTTATTTTTCAAAACTAGAGTCTCATTTGATTTATAAAAGGGGTTTTATTTTATTCTTCAAAAAGGTTTCATTTTATTTCTTTAAAAAAATGCCCAATCTATTTTATAGTTGGGGTATGTTTTAAAGGAGTCAAAAAATATTTCTTTTATTTTTTGTTAAATCCTTTTCTTTCATGGTGTTTTATATTTTTTTAAAGGCAAAGCAAAGAGGGGGAGAGAGCAGCCGGCCAAGGCCCAGCAGGCCCAGCTGGCCCCAACCCTAGCGACCTCGCCCCCATCCCGATCCCTCTCACTCTTCTCCCTACGCCCTCTGCTTCCCCCTCGCCCGATCCCCTTCTCCCTCTAGGTCCCAGCGCCGCCACAGCCCCGCCGCCAGCAGCTCCGGCCCCGCCACCGTGGCCGCCCGCCCGCAGGTCTCCCGTGCCACTCGTGCTCGCCTCGCCAGCTCGCCTCGCTGTTCCCGCGCCGGTGTCGCACCGCCTCACGCGCCAGCCCCGTGCGCCACCAGCCCCATGGCGCCCCGCGTCGCCCTGGCGATGGCCCTCTGTCGGCGCCGCCCCGCCATGGTCGCCTCCTCTTGCCGGCCTCCCCCCTCGCGAGCTCGCCATGCCAGATCCGGCCGCGTTCCCCGCACCGCCTCCCCGAGATGCGCCGCCACGCCGGTTGCTCGCCTCGAGCCTGTTGGTGCCCGACCTCGCCCCATGCCGAGCTCTCGGTCGCCGCCTGTATGCTGTTGGTATGCCTGCCGTTGCCGATAGCTGCTAGGCTGCTGCCGCTGCATGCCTATGCTTGCCTGCCGTGCCTAGTGCTGATGCTTGTCGCTGCTGCTGCGTGCGTTTTGCTATTGTTGTGCCATGCTGCTAGCTGTTGCTGCTAGCCGATGCTTAGCTGCTATGCTGCTGTCGCCTTGTGATGCTGCTGCTTGCTAATGCTGATAGTTGCTTGCTGCTAGCTAGTAGCTGTCGATGCATGCTAGTGCTAGTTGCTGCTAGGAAGCTTGCTGCGTGCTAGTTGTTGTAGCTGTTGGCTGTTGTTCCTGCTAAGCTTGCATGCTAGTAGATGTTGCTTGCTTGTGTTGCCGCTTGCCGTCGCCGCTTAGACCATCCCCACCAACGTGGGTCGTCGACAAGTTCTCCGACTCCACGACGTCCTCGACGACCTCCGGACATCTTCGGAAACGTGTTCGACTACCGACGCCGAAGACCCGTGTACCGACGCCAAGAGTACGACCACCGCCGACAAGACCGCCGTGCACGACTACTTCCCCTACGAGACGTGTACAACTATGACCACGACGATCTTTGTTCTCCTTCACCGCAACGACTCGAACCGCTCCGATATGCACGATTCGAATGTATACCGATGGGACGTTGTCGTGAACCGAATGCTTATGATGTATGAGATGTATCGTATGTTTGCGCCATATGTTTGCCTGTTGCACCTGTTCCTATTTTGTTGTGCCCCCGACACATGGGAGCCCGGTAACCGGGATCACCCCATCTTTATTTGGCTTGTCTCGCACGCGCTTCCAATTCGTTGTCACCGATATCTCGACGAGTTATCGGGATAGGAACGTTGCCGTGGCATCGTTTCCGTTTTCCCGCCATGGTTCCCTTTCGCTCGCCGTAACGACACTTGCTTCTTTTCTCTTCTTGCCGTGATGTTATGAACTTGCATGCATGACGCATTCATGGCATAATTTCCTGTGTTGCATGTCTCTGGTAACATAGCTCGTTCTAAGTCCCGCGTGTTAACCGACTAGGATGACTTGTAGAATCACCCGCTTCACCCCTTGCCATGTTAACAACATTTAATATTGCCATGTAAATAACCGGGAGTGAACTAAATAATTAAACGTGGAGTTTCATCGAAATGCAACTCGTTGCATATCGAGCTTCAGTTAATGTGTAGTGTTTGCGTGAGGTGAATTGCCATGCCATGCCTTGCATCATTGAACTGATCATGCATCATAGTAGGTTGTGCATCATGTTGTGCATCGTGTGGTGAATATCTGTGTTGATGCTTGTTTCCGGTTTGCTCCGTCTCGATAGAGTTCCGCAAGCGTGTCGGAATGTGAGGACCTGTTCGACTATGTTGGTTTGCCGACTTCATGGAGTTGTTCTTCTTCCAAGCGGGATCTCGGGCAAGACACCCATTTCCCCAGATACCATTACTATCATTGCCATGCTAGTTTTACCGTTTCTATCGATTATGTCTCGTTGGCTACCACATGTTAAATATCAGCCTCTCAACAATGCCATGAAAACCTTCAACCTAGCAAACGACTGATTGGCTATGTTACCTCTTGCTTAATCCTGTGTTAGCGTTGCTAGTTGCAGGTGCAGTTGCTTCCATGTGAAAACATGGGTTCCCTGTTATAACACCATATTAATGCTATTTAATTTAATGCACCTATATACTTGGTAAAAGGTGGAAGGCTCGGCCTTTCTAGCCTGGTGTTTTGTTCCACCTTTGCCCCCTTAGTTTTGGCTACCAATGTTATGTTCCATAATTGAGCGCTCCTAACACGATCGGGGTTGTTATGGGGACCCCCTTGATAATTCGTTTTAGATTAAATCCGGTCTGGCAAGGCCCAACATTGGTACTATTTGCCCAACATAATAATTCTGTTAATTTGAAATGCATAGGGAGTTAGCGCTACCCGAGGAGTAATTCTACATAATACTGGGGGGCCGGTGCTGATGGTGCTGGTCCACAACAGAGCACCATGCGGGGCCAACCCAGGGCAACTCGGGAGATTTCTATCAGGCCACCGTACGCTTCTCTTATCCGTCGTGTCGTGAGAACGAGATACGCGGCTCCTATCGGGATCGTCGACACGTCGGGTGACCTTGCTGGATTAGTTTTACCTTTTACGAGATATCTTGTGCATCGGGATTCCGGTGATGCTTTGGGTAATCTCAGAGTTGAGGTTTTCCACTAAGGAGTCCGACGAGATCGCGAGTGTCGTGATCGAGGATTTCTATGCGGCTTGTGGTAATTTGGGATGGACTAGTTGGAGCACCCCTGCAGGGTTAAATCTTTTCGTAAAGCCGTGCCCGCGGTTATGTGGCAACATGGAAACTTTGTTTAACACTGGTTCTAGATAACTTGAAGTTAACTTAATTAAAATATGCCAACTGTGTGCGTAACCGTGACTATCTCTTTCGTGAGTTTCTTCTCCGATCGAGGACACGTTGGGGTTATGTCTGACGTAGGTAGGTGTTCAGGATCATTCATTTGATCATCAGTAGTCACGTCCGCTATGCGTAGATCATCCCCTCTTATTTCTTGTACTCGTAAGTTTAGCCACCTCATATATGCTTAGCCGCTGCTGCAACCTCACCACTTAACCTTACCTCACCTAATAAGCTTTGCTAGTCTTGATACCTTTGGAAATGAGATTGATGAGTCCCGTGTGGCTCACAGATTACTACAACACTAGTTGCAGGTACAGGTAAAAATTACTTGACGCGAGCGCATTGATTGTTCATTTGGAGTTGCTGCTTCTTCTTCTCCTTCATCAATCTAGGATGGGTTCCATGCCGGCAGCCTGGGATAGCAAGGATGGACGTCGTTCTTCTTTTATCGTTTGTTTTCGTCCGTAGACGGACCCTGCTCTTCTTCGCGATGATTATGTATTGTACTGCAGTTACTCTGATGTAGCTTGTGGTGAGTGTAAGCCAATTATATATATATATATATATATATATATATATCTTCTTTTCAGTACATGTACTTGTAACGATATCCATTCTTGCGACATGACGAGATGTGCTTCTATCCCTGACGAGGCCCCCATGCCAAATTGAGGATAGGGTCGCATCTTGGGCGTGTCACTTAGGCTTTTTGGTGTCCTCGAATTTGGCTTGGGATGCCTTGGGCATCCCCAATCTTGAGCTCTTTCCATGCCTTATCTCTTTGTCCATGAGAACATCACGCAAAATCTGAAAACTTCACAACACAAAACTTAAACAGAAACTCGTGATAACATTAGCACAAGAAAACAAACTACCACTTCTTTTGGTACTGTAGCAACCTTGAATTCTATCTATATTAGTGTTGGGCTACTCTATTCTCACTTTTCCATGGCTAGTACCCCCCGTACTAACCATAGTTTCATAAAAACAAGCAACCAACTCAACAAAAACAGAATCTGTCAAAAACTGACCAGTCTGTAGCAATCTGTATACTTCGTATACTTCTGTTACCTCACAAAATCTGAAAAATTATGACGGCCTGGGAAAAAGTCATATCAACCATCAGCAAAAAAGAATCAACTCAACATATCTTTTTGAATAAAAATGAAAAATCATATCGTGAGCGAAAAGTTTCTATCTTTTTCCAGCAAGATCAAACAACCATTACCAAGACTAGTCATAAAGGTTTTGCTTGGCTCAAACACAAAAAGAAACACAAAAAACACAATCAAAACAGAATTGTGATGGTGTGGACGCAACAAAACAGAAAGAAAAAGATAAATTCATTGGGTTGCCTCCCTACAAGCGCTATTGTTTAACGCCCTTAGCTAGGCATAAAAGCGATAGAATCTCGTATCGTCATCTTTGGTGCTCAAACTATAAGTGGCCCTCATCATGGATTCATAAGGCAATCTTATTTTCTTTCTAGGAAAGTGTTACACTCCCTTCCTTAAAGGAAATTGAAATCTAATTTTCCCTTCCTTCATATCAATGATAGCACCGATAGTCCTTAGGAAAGGTCTACCAAAAATAATAGGGCATGTAGGATTGCAATCAATGTCAAGCACAATGAAATCCACGGGTACATAGTTCCTATTTGCAATAATATGAACATCATTGATCCTTCCCATGGATTTCTTGACAGTAGAATCATCAAGATGCAAATTAAGAGAACACCCTTCAATCTCATTAAAACCCAGAATATCACATAAAGACTTTGGAATCGCAGAAACACTAGCACCCAAATCACACAAAGTCATAGTTTTTTATTTTGATTTTGATGGTAGGTTCCCACTCATCATGAAGCTTTCTAGGGATAGAGACTTCCAATTCAAGTTTCTCTTCAAGATATTTTATCATAGCTTCGACGATATGATCGATAAAGGCCTTGTTTTGTCTATAAGCGTATGGAGAGTTTAACATAGATTGCATCAAAGAAATGCATTCAATCAAGGAGCAACTATCATAATTGAATTCCTTGAAATCCACGGTAGTAGTTTCATTACTACTCAAAGTTTTAACATCTTCTACTCCACTTTCAATGCTTTTAGCATCAAGATAGATGGACTCCGAATCATTGGGGCACTTTTCAACCAAAGTGGATTCATATCCAGCCCCATAATCATTAGGTTTGACACAAGAAAACAAAGATTCAATGGGAGTCACACCAAGCACTTTAAGATCTTCGTGATTCTCATCACGAGAACACGCCTTTTTAAACCATTCATGTCTAGCACGAATTTGGGCGGTTCTTTCTTGGCTCTCAATCATGGAAACACGCATAGCTTTCAAAGTTTCATCCATGTTGATTTTGGGAAGAGCACATCTAACTTTCAAAGCATCAACATCACTAGACATTCTATCAACGCTCTTAGCCAAATCGTCAATTTTGAGTAGCTTTTCCTCTATGGACGCATTGAAAATATTTTGAGAGTTGATGAACTCTTTGATATTACTCTCTAGATCATAGGGTAATCTAATGTAATTTCCATGAGTATTGTTGTAGGAGTTACCAAAATTATTAGAGGAGTTACTAGGAAAAGGCCTAGGAACATAGTTTCCTCTAAAAGCATTGTTGTTGCCAAAGTTATTCCTACCAACAAAATTAACGTCCAAGCTAGCGTTGCTACTCTCAATCAAAGAAGACAAGGGCATATCATTAGGATACAAAGGAGCACTTCTACTAGCAACCAAATTCATTAACTCATCCATCTTAGAACTCAACGAGTTAATTTCCTCTATAGCGTGTACCTTCTTACTAGTAGGTGACCTTTCAGTGTGCCACTGAGAGTAGTTTGTCATGATGTTGTCTAGGAGTTTTGTGGCTTCCCCTAACGTGATTTCCATGAACGTTCCACCTGAGGCGGAGTCCCAGATATTTCTAGAAGTGAAATTCAAGCCAGCGTAAAAGATTTGAATAATCATCCAAAGACTCAAGCCATGAGCGGGACAATTTCTAATCAGTAATTTCATTCTCTCCCAAGATTGTGCAACATGTTCATTATCAAGTTGCTTGAAATTCATGATATCATTACGGAGAGAGATGATCTTAGGCGGCGGAAAATACTTTGATATATAAGCATCTTTGCACTTATCCCAAGAATCGATACTATTTTTGGGCAAAGAAGAAAACCAAGTTTTTGCGCGAACTCGCAACGAGAAAGGAAAAAACTTCAATTTAATCACGTCATTATCCACATCTCTCTTCTTTTGCATATCGCAAAGCTCAATGAAGGTATTGAGATGGGATGCGGCATCTTCACTAGGAAGGCCGGAGCTCTTTCATAACAAGATTCAGCAAAGCGGCATTGATTTTGTATGACTCCGCACTAGTGGCGGGGGCAATCGGAGTACTAATAAAATCATTATTATTAGTATTCGAGAAGTCACAAAGTTTGGTGTTTTCATTCATGGTGACTTCGGCAAGCAAGCAAGCACACAAGCGAACAAAGAGCAAGCGAGAAAAAAGGGCGAACGAAAACGCGAATGAAAAAGGCAAACGAAAAAGGCAAATTGTGAAGTGGGGGAGAGGAAAACGAGAGGCAACTCGCAAACAAAGTAAATGCAAGAGATGAGTTGCGACACCTACTTGGATGAGTTCTTGACTTGATCTTCCTCCCCGGCAAAGGCGCCAGAAATTCTTCTACTACGGCAACGGACAACAGCGCCAGAAATTGACACGTTGACGGAGTCTGGGCTTGCGTTAGTTTTTCCCTTGAAGAGGAAAGGGTGATGCAGCACAGGAGTAGTAAGTATTTCCCTCAGTTTGAGAACCAAGGTATCGATCCAGAAGGAGGGTCTCGTCAAGTCCAGAGTACCTGCGCAAACACAAACAAACTTGCACCCAATGCTTCAAAGGGGTTGTCAATCCCTTCAAGATTGTTTGCAAAGTGAGATCTGAAGGCGGAAAGTGCAACGAAGTAAAAAAGTGTAAGGCTGAAAATATGGTGTGGAGTAGACCCTGGGGGCCATAGTTTTCACTAGAGGCTTCTCTCAAAATAGCAAATATCACGGTGGGTAAACAAATTACTGTCGAGCAATTGATAGTACCGCGCAAAGTCATGACGATATCTAAGACAATGATCATACATATAGGCATCATGTCCGAGACAAGTAGACCGATACTTTCTGCATCTACTACTATTACTCCACACATCGACCGCTATCCAGCATGCATCTAGTGTATTGAGTTCATGACGAACAGAGTAACGCCTTAAGCAAGATGAAATGATGTAGAGGGATAATCTCAAAGCAATGATGAAAACCCCATCGTTTTACCCTTGATAGCAACAACACGATGCGTGCCTCGCTACCCTTTATGTCACTGGGTGAGGTGACCGCATGGTATGAACCCAAAACCAAGAACTTCTCCCAATGCAAGAATCATAGATCTAGTTGGCCAGACAAAACCCATAACTCGAAGAGAATTACAAGGATATGAAATCATGCATAAGAGAGATCTAAAGAAACTCAAATAAGATTCATAGATAATCTGATCATAAATCCAAAATTCATCGGATCTCGACAAACACACCGCAAAAGAAGATTACATCAGATAGATCTCCATGAAGATCATGGAGAACTTTGTAGTGAAGATCCAAGAGAGAGAAGAACCATCTAGTTACTAGCTATGGACCCGTAGGTCTATGGTGAACTACTCACGCATCATCGGAGAGGTCATGGTGTTGATGAAGAAGCCCTCCGTGTCCGAATCCCCCCTCCGGCAGGGCACCAGAACGTGCCCCAGATGGGATCTTGCGGAGACAGAAGCTTGCGGCGGCGGAAAAGTACTTTCGATGATATCCTGGTTTTTTTGGTATTTTTAGGGAATATATAGGCGCAACCTCTTGGGCAAAGGGCGTCCAGGGGGCCCACAAGCCTGTCGGCCGCGGCCTCCCCCTGGCCGCGGCGTGAGGGCTTGTGGGTCCCCTAGGGCCCCCCTGCCTTGGCTCTCAAGTCTCGTGATCTTCTTCCATGACGGAAAAATTCGTTTCGAGGATGTTATTCCGTTTGGACTCCGTTTCAAAATCTCCTCTGAAAGGGGTCAAAACATGGAAAAAACAGGAACTGGCACTTGGCACTGAGTTAGTAAGGTAGTCCCAAATAATATATAAAAGGCATGCAAAACATCCAAAGTTTGACAAGATAATAGCATGAAACCATCAAAAATTATAGATACGTTGGAGACGTATGAAGCATCAAGAAGAAGGATTACACGCACATAAAGATTGTTCTTGATAGTACCATTTTCACCTACAGCCTCACTCGTGGATATATCAAGGTGAAAAAGTACAGGAACAAAGCGCCGACTTTCGGCCATAATACCAACTTCTGGTGCATCCAGCAACCAAACATTAGTAGGGCTGATGGATTTTACCTCATGCATCACATGATCGAGTTCAGAAGGGATAAACAATGCCTTCGCATGTCATCTAATTTCGGTGATGCCGAGATTCTCAGCTAGGCCACAAGCATAGGAAGCACACCGGATCATCGAATCCTGCTGAGTTTTATCACATCTAGTGTGAACTTGCCCAGGTGATCATGAAGCAGGTTGTCGAACAAGGAGATATGTTCTACCATGGGCCAATGAGACGGGAGACTGTCCGAGATGTGCTAGTCGCTCAGGGTCTGGACATGAATCCTTTCAAGAAGCTCGGGTGCCTCATCCCTGAATATGAAGATTGGAACTTCGATGAGGAATAGTGATTGACGATGAAAATGTGTGTGTTCAATTATAATTAATACTACTAGTCTTTATATGAACTATCATACATCGCTCTAGCTAATTAGTTTGTGTATGAGGAACTTCGTTATTTATATATGTTTACTGCTTGTGTTTCTCGAGTACACTATGTTGCATATTATATATCGTTGAATTAATCAAATTACGATGTAGGTACATAGATCAGAGATGGCGAAGGGCTGCTACGTCGTATTCATTGGGAGGGTTCCAGGAGTGTATGACCACTGGCCAGACGCTCAGGCCCAGGTGGACAGGTACCCGGGGGCTAGCCATAGAGGGTTCGAGAGCAGAGCAGAAGCGGAAATGAGTTACTTGAGGTGGATGATGCTACGGCAAGAGACAGAGTGAAACCGGTGCCTCAAGAAGTACTACATAGTCGCACTCTTGCTCATGTTGATGATGAAACTTGTGGGTGTGCCATGACTCGTGTGTATCGCTATTTTCGAGATTTGATGATATTTGTGTTGGATAATGATGATGATGATGGTATAAATGAAGAGACTACTTTATGTGTATGATGTGATGCAAATTATGGATGTTTATTATGATATGATGAAACCACTATATAGAGCATGCACAAATACGTAGGGGGGACATAAATACGACGCGAATTAAATATTAAAAGCAGGAATATTAGCAATAGCGCTGGAATATCAGCAGCAGCACTGGCTTAGCAGTAGCGCTTTATTTATTCGATCGCTACTGCTAATGTGTATACCAGTAGCGCTTGTATTTTCAGCGATACTGCTAACAGGTTAGCTGTAGCGCGATTGCAGTAGCGCTGGCACAAGCGCTGCTGGTAAGGGCAAAACCAGCGCTACTGCTAGCATTTCTCCTACTAGTGATCGCTCATCTAGTGACTAGGGGCTGTCAGTATCTTTCATGCTAGGTGGGTTATTCTCAAGATATATGTTGATTCACTATCATTCACGAGAAAGAGGCTGGTAATCAAGATTCCTAGTTCCATGCTCAATAGTCAAATCAAAATTAAATGAAACAAAACTCCCTCGGGATTGTTGTTTGTATGGACGGTACCCGTGGATTCGGCTCGCTGTGGGGTGTGATAGATTGGTGGAGGGGAGTAAAAACTTTACTATTCTGTTTGGGAACCGCCTATAAGGTATCTAGCATGGAAGATATTGAGATCTCTTAGTTGTTATGTTGACAATGAAAGCATGCCGCCCAAAATTTTGTTTCATCCCTGTTTTAAAAGCTCGAGCTATGGCACCTCTCTAAATCAATGCTTCCCTCTGCGAAGGGCCTATCTATTTTACTTTACTGTTGAGTCATCCTCTTCTTATAAAAAGGCACCAGTTAGAGAGCACATCCGTCATTTGTATGATTTGTTATTAATTGATATTGAATATGAGTATGACTCGGTCTCTTTTACCATGAATTACAATGTCTAGTATGTCCTTGTTCTTCGGAGGTGCTCTGCATTTATGTTTTGCGGTCTCGGAAAGGGCTAGCGAGATACCAGTTTATCATATTGTATTATGATTGTTTTGATAAAATTGTTGTCATATGAAACTTATTATTATTGCTTGCTAGTTGATTAGGCCATTGATATAAGTAAATAGGAGACCTAAATATTATTGTGAATGTTGTTAGTCTATAACCTGAGCTGAAAATATGAACATAAGTTAGACATATTTACAACAACAAGATCAAACAAAGTTTGTAAAAGTTTTCCTTTATCACTTTCAGTTTATCAACTGAATTGCTTGAGGACAAGCAAAGGTTTAAGCTTGGGGGAGTTCATATGTCTCCAACGTATCTACTTTTCCAAACTCTTTTGCCCTTGTTTTGGGCTCTAATTTGTATGATTTGAATGGAACTAACCCGGCCTGACATTGTTTTCAGCAGAATTGCCTTGGTGTTATTTTTGTGCAGAAATAAAAGTTCTCGGATTGACCTGAAAATATACGGAGAAATTTTTTGGAATTAATAAAAAATATTGGCGAAAGAATCAACTGGAGAGGGGCCACCAGCTGGCCACAAGCCTGCAGGGCCTGGCCCCCTAGGGCGCTCCCCTGGCTTGTGGGGCCCATGTGGCTCCACCGACCTCGTTTCCACTTCTATGTATTCCTATTCGGGTAGAAAAAAATCAGAGAGAAGAGTTCATCACGTTTTACGATACGGAGCCGCCGCCACCTCCTGTTCTTCCACGGGAGGACAGATATGGAGTCTGATTTGGGCCCCGAAGAGGGGAAGTCGACGTCGTCGTCGTCACCAATCATCCTTCATCACCAACTTCATGATGCTCTCCGTCGTTTGTGTGTAATTCCATCGTAGGCTTGCTGGACGATGATGGGTTGGATGACATCTATCATGTAATCGACCTAGTTTTGTTAGGGTTTGATCCCTAGTATCCATTATGTTCTGAGGTTGATGTTGCTATGAATTTGCTATGCTTAATGCTTGTCACTAGGGCCCGAGTGCCATGATTTGAGATCTGAACCTGGTATGTTTTCATGAATATATATGTGTTCTTGATCCTATCTTGCAAGTTGTAGACACCTTTTACGAGTTATGATCCACATCCCCCAGTGTGAGAATAACTGATATTCTTTCTGGTGATTACCATAGATTGAGGAGTTCATGTATTCACTAAGTGTTAATCCTTTGGTCCAGTTCTCTATTAAAAGGAGTCATTAATTTCCCTTAGTTTCCATTAGGACCCCGCTGCCAGGGGAGGGTAGGAAAAAAGATGCCATGCAAGTTCTTTTCCATAAGCACGTATGACTATATATGGAATACATGCCTACATTACATTGATGAATTGGAGCTAGTTCTGTATCACCCTATGTTATGACTGTTCCATGATGAATGCCATCCGACATAATTATCCATCACTGATCCATTGCCTATGAGCTTTCCACATATTGATCTTTGTTAAGTTACTTTTCTGTTGCTATTGTTACAATCACTACAAAACTCCTACTATCACGTTTGCCACCGTTACCGTTATTTCCATACTACTTTGCTATTAAATACTTTGCTACAGATATTAAGTCTCTCGGGTGTGGATGAATTGACAACTCAGCTGCTAATACTCGAGAATATTCTTTGGCTCCCCTTGAGTTGAATAAATAAATTTGGGTTCAATACTCTACCGTCGAAAACTGTTGCGGTCCCCTATACTTGTGGGTTATCAGTCCTTTCGCAGCAACCCATGAGGTTTTGGGATACTGCTCAGGTTTCTAGTATGATCCATCAGCATTAAATTTCCTTTCAAATGCAATGCCCTCTTTCCTAGGGTTTCAGTTCAGAATCTACTTTTTGAGCACATTGCAAAGGGTTTGATGCCCTTTGAGGCTTTTGTATATGTGTGTCACATAGAATTCCTTCAACCGTGCATTTTTGTCAATGACATGTGTGGTTTCCTCAAGTGAGGAATTTGTGACCATAGATAGAGTTGAAGAACTTGTAGCAATAGAAGCATTTGAACTTTCAGATGAAGAATTTGCAGATCCAAGTTCGATGCACTTCATGCATGGTGGAATGAATTCTTCCTGAGCGGTACTGATCTATTGAGGAAGCAAAGAATCATTTTCACTTCGAAGATCATCATGAGACGCCCTTAGTTTCTCAAGGTCTTGCTTTCTTTGAAGAAACTCATAAGAAAGCTTCTCATGAACAGCCAATAGAGTGTCATGCCGTTCTTGAAGACTATCAAACTTAGACCGAAGAATTTGAACATCATCAGTCAGGGTTTGAGTCCGATCCATTTCCTCGTTCAACAAGACATCGCTTTTGTCTAGCAGTTTTTGAAGCTTTTCAAGAGAATTTTGTTGCTTAGTGGCGATAATGGCAAGTTTGTAGTAACTGGGTATTTGATAATCATCAGGTTTGGAGTCACTTGAGTCAGAAGAGGAAGTGTGTTTGGGTACCTTGGCACATTTTTCTATGAAGCAATAGGTGGGAGCAAAGTCGTCATCGTAGTTATCAGTCATGCTGACATTGTCATTTTCTTTGAGGTCGAAGATTGACTTGCTGACGAATGTTGTATCAAGGGCTAGTCTTTCCACACTACACTCTGGCTCCTCCTCACATCCTTCCTCTTCATCACATTTCTTGTATTCTTCCTCAGAATCCATCCCCTTGCCAATAAGAGCCCAAGCCTTTCTGAAACTGTTCTTCTTGTGCGATGACGACTTTGATGACGAGGATTTCGAAGATTTCTTATTTTCTTTGAGTCATCAAAACTGTCATCCTTTTACTTCTTCTTCTTTGATTCCTTCACTCATCGAGGACAATTAGCAATGTAGTGACCAGACTTCTTGCATTTATGCCACGTTCTTTTCTTGTAGTCCTCGGTTGAAGATTTTGATTTCCTCACATCTCTTCTTGAAGATTTTCTGAACTGGCCTCGTCTCGAGAACTTCTGGAATTTCCTCATGAGCATAGCAAGTTCTTGACCAAGTTCTTTAGGATCACCAAGACTGCAATCAGATTCTTCTTCTTTAGATGAGAAAACAGCCTTTGCCTTGAGCGCACGAGATCTTCCATAGCTTGGTCCATAGAGATCTATCTTATCATCTTCTTGGAATTCATGAGTATCAAGTCTCTCAAGAATATCAGCACGATCTAGTAACTTGTAGTCTCTTCGCTCTTGAATCATCACAACCAATGTATCGAATGAAGAATCAATAGATCTCAGCGGTTTCTTCACCACCTCATGGTTGGTGATGTCTTTGGACCCAAGAGCCTATAGCTCATTGGAGATATCAGTGAGGCGGTCGAAGGTTTGCTAACAACTCTCATCATCGAGTCTTTTGAAGCGGTTGAAGAGATTGTGAAGAACATCAACTGGATAGTTACGTTGAGTAGACCCCTTCGTTGATTTTGGACAACCTATCCCAGATGACCTTTGCAGATCCCAAAGCAATCACTCTGCCATACTAGCCTCTGCTCAGATGGCCATAGATGATATTCTTCACTTGAGAGTTGAGTTGCTTGAGTCTCTTCACATCAGCATCGTTGATAGTTGGGGTGACACGGGGAACACCATTTTCCACAACATACCACAAATCATTGTCAATTGCTTCAAGATGCATGCACATCTTGTTCTTCCAGTAGGGGTAGTCCATTTCTTCAAAGGTAGGACACCTCGTAGCGACCTTGATCATATTTGCAGTCGACATAAGTAAAACTCCAGGTGGTGAAATCAAAATCACACAGAACAAGGGAGTACTTGCTCTCATACCAATTGAAAGTGTGTTATATCGACTAGTGGGGGTGAATAGGCGATTTTTGTGAATTCGTCACTAAGGAATTCCCTTGTGAGGAAATTGCTTGGTCATGAATCAGCGAGCAGTGGAATAAGTACTTAGGTAAACGTTCAACACATCAACATCATAGTCTTCATGATGAAATGAAACATACGATTCGCACAAGTAGCGTGATCAGGACACGCAGGTGAACAACAAGTGAAGTGAAGAATCTGGCGTGAGGAAATTGTGAAAGTCTTTAGTCAAATTCTTCAAACAATAATGATCAATTTCATCAACACATAAATGAGGAAATAGAAGGGTTGAGGAAATAGAAACAGGTACTTGGTGAAGACAATGATTTGATGACCCAGTTCCAACTACTGTGACATTCCTACGTATAGTTTGGAGCGGCTTGGTATTTAAACCAAAGGCACACAGTCCCAGGACACGCAGTCCTTACCGTATTCTCCTTGATCTAAGGACGCGCAGTCCCCGCCCAACACTCATGATAAGTATTGAGAGCAGACTTCCAAACCCTCACAAACTTGGTCACCCGACGATACACAGTTTACTACTGGATGCTCTAGACCAGTAACGCCTAACCGCGTGGAAGATACACAATCTTCAAAGGTAAGAACCATTGGTTCCAAATAGGAACAATCTCTTCAATGATTCTCAATCACTTTGCAGTTTTTGGGCTTTGGTTTGGATGTTTGGGGTTTTTCCTCCCTGGTGATTTTCTCTCAAAATCTTCGAGAAATGGGTTGCACTCAAATGACAAGTGTCAGTTTCTCTTGCGGAGCATCCAACCAGCTAGTGTTTATGGGGGCGGCTATTTATAGCCTGGGAGCAATCCCGACATGCTTTTACATAAATGCCCCAATGATCTGACCGTTATGTGGATAAGGTTGGGGACAGCTGGCGCGCGGCGCAGCAAGGTTCGGAACTTTCAAGCTGTGTAAGTCCTCATGTATCGCATATTCCTCACTTGTAGGTAATTCACACTAGCGAAATCCTAACTCCGCGGTTAGAGAAAATTCCTCAGAGACCAGAAGATCTTCGTCTCTATCACTGAAGAATTTGGCTAAACTGTAAAAGATTTCCAAAGGCTTCACTCGTAGGACTGGGTGTGTGTAGGCTTGGAGATGAGCATCACTTGGAAATTTTTCCTTAGTTTTACCTCGACCCCCTTTAACAGTACAGTGGTCCTATGACTCAAAAGAAAGGAAATGAAACTACGAAAACAAAGTATTCATGCTTCAAAGTCCTCGCATAAGTTTCTTCACGGACACACCAATTTTGTCACTTTCAAAGTCTTCGAGGAATTACCAAAGTCTTCAGCCGAAGACATTCATTTTTAGGGGTCAATATTCTTCAAATAACTCAAACTCCTCAGCGACTTATAGAGCATGTGTACACTCACAAACACATTAGTCTATTAACCTATAAGTCCTAAATACACTAAAGGTACTAAGGGTCACTAGATGCACTTGTAGAGTTCTATGCCAAAGTGGTCGTACCAGACAAAACACCACCCTAGAGTTCGTTCTTTGTTGGACCACCTATGCCAACAACAAAGTTGGCTATTCAGCGTGAAGCCTACGAAGCCCTTCTCTGCCTTCAAGACCTTCTCCCAGAAATGAAAGAAGAGCAAGCTACCCTCTACCTACCTAGCAAGACTAGACTAGGAACCCCTCCTCAAGTGATGGGGATTCCAGAAGACAAAGACCCAACTCTCAAACTCCAAGTTCGTTGCACCAACGTAGCACATCACCTTATGTGTTACATTACTGAAGAATTCCTCAAGTCCCACCAGGATTTCCCTTCACTCTTGCACTTCCACTGCATCGAGAAGAAGAAGGTAGTCGAGCAAGATAAACATATTGCTACTTTGCACGTCTACATCACCAATCAAAAGCAGCACATTGGGGAACTTCAGGAAACATGTGACCGAGCCCCATGCAGAAGGCATAGGAATAGATTTCCCAATCCACCAGGTGGAGGGCCATCTTCGCAACACCAACGTCATAACCCGAGGAGGAATAAACACCGTTTTGCTCCTGTCACATTCCATGGATGTGGCGAATATGGCCATATTGTTAAAGGTGCTCCAACAAGCAGCCGACAATCGCATAACCACTGGTGCCCTAGGAGGACCTAGAAGCTGAAGACTGAGTGTCCTCTCCCCGAAGCATGAAGCAAGGCACGACTACTTGAGTCTGAGAACCCCTAGGGTAGTATGAGTTGTGTATTCCTTATGCGAAGTCGAGTCCGTGTCATGGTTCATATGAAACCATGTATGCTTGTTGTTTGTGTTTCGATGCAAGTCACACTTTTTTCCTTAGGCATCATGTAAGCGGCTACATTTGCTACCATATCTTAATGAATGTGTTCGTCTTTTTGGCACTTATTTGATTGCACTTGCACTATACCACCCCCTTAGGCACTCCCCTCTATGTTACTTTTCCCTCTCCCCATTTCATCAGATGAAGACCGGCACGACAAGATGCACCAAGGATCCACCTCGATAGATACTTAGCACTAAATACTTTGGCAACAACATGCTCAACCAGACGCAAACCCGTAAAGTTGTGCTCTTCCCTCAAGAACTGGAAACCCCTCCCTATCCCAACCTAGACCTTCGAGGCTATCTCGGCTCAAACCTCTGATCACGTGTTTAATACACGGGTCTACTAGAGTACTTGTTAAGATTCATAGCCCCTGTTTAGAACTGGGTTCATTGTGGAACTAGTGATCATAGTGAACAAACACCTTTCATTCTTAAGTTAGGACCAAAACCCTCATGCCATAGGGAGGATCGTTCTAAGGGCATACGAATTGTAGGCAAATGATTTTATGTGATTACAATAGCTGTCTTGAAGATATAGGTATGACTCTTGGTGGATTATGACATTTTCATAGTAATGGATGGACTTGGCGGATCAAGGTTGATAAAATTAGCATAACCTACATATCCCTAGAGTAAATTTGGATTTAGTAGTACAATTATGATTACGAGCTAAAACTCTTGGTGGTATAATAAATTTTCTATGTTCAGTAATAGTCGTGAATTGATGATGTTACAATAATGACTTGGAGTAGCAAGTAGGAGTTCTCGTTGAACATCAAGTTGGATTTAAATAGGTAATCCTAATAGAGCGTCGATGATAAATGATACCACATGGTCTGGAGTAAATTGGATTTAGTCCAATGATCTTGATCATGATACCATGTTTCTCGGTGGATGGAAAGTAAAAGTAATTGGATGATGTTAGAGATGATTTAAGAATCTATATAAGCTTAACCTTGGAGTTTAGGTGGTCATGAGATTGTACGTTGGTGGATATACTCTGATATAGTCGTTGCAATGATATGTCGATTAAAAAGGACTCTAGGTGATTATGTAGAACCCCATCAATATTGGATTTGTAGGAGAGATGGGTCAATTGATGATTGATGGGAATGATGAACCACTTGGTTGGATCCGTAGGAACGAAACAAGATCTTGGATTGGTATATTACGTGTTTGCTTAGTATAGGGATACATCACCTTAGCCCTTGGATAACTTAGCCGAGCATTTGGATTTATAGTTTTTTAATCAAGCTTAGCAGCTTGAATGCTTTCCCGAGGATTTTTACATAGGGATACACATGGGTTAGATATAGTATACAAGTGAGTTGGATATGGTATACTTATGTGATTTTGGTGTAGACCTTGTCTCAAAACTTGGAGTTGAATAGCATAAGTGATGTTGGAGTTGACTAATATGAGATGGTACTTTTGATGACATTGGATGATTATGTTTAGACAAGTAGGTAGGAATATTGGCATCCAAGAAGTGTGCTCCAGAATAGGATGATAGACGTTCACTCACATCCTAAATCCTTGAAAACTCAAAGCCCATTAGGCCGGCTTGTATGAAGCAAACCGACTACGTGAGGACCCCTTAATACCGGACTCCCTCATTAGCCCCCGGACTAACCTTCAATGCCGATGTGCAGGGTCTTCGGATGCTCGCACCTAGAGTGTTTGTCTTGCAAGGCGAGTTCCCCTGTCTCCTCTGATCACAGAATGATGATTTAGTCCCCGTCTGGCTCATGATTATGAAGCATCGCGGGGCTCATAGCTTTTAATCTACACAAATATCAATGACAATTCTCGATTTTCGCATGATTTAATAAAGGCAAGCACTTTTGGCTATTCCTAACGGAACCGCTCCCTATATCCAGAGGAGGTAATTCCATTTATAAACAAATCAAAATCCATTCCGAGGCTCCATCGCCTTCCTAGTTCCACCAAGAAACCCTAGGGTTCCAGCACTCCAGAGTCATGGTAGGTTCCTCCTCACGCCCCCTCGGTCCCCTTTTAGGGGACTGGACCGGCTGCTCCATTTCCCTTCTCCGTTTGTTTGAACTCGAAACTCAAGGATATCTTCCCCTATCGGACCTCACGCCCACTCGCGCCGGGATGGCCTCTACCAATGGCAAAGCCTTCGCAGAAAACTTCTCTTCCCCTCAAAGGGGAGAAAGGGTGTGCTTTGTTTCCTTCCTACTTCGAGGGGTGGGATTCCCCGTTCACCCTTTCCTGAGGGGTTTGCTGGAGTTCTACGGGCTGCAGCTCCACAATCTTACCCTTGTCTCCATCCTTCATATCTCAGGCTTTGTGGCCTTATGCGAGATGTTCTTGGGTTGCGATCCCCACTTTGATTTATGGATAAAGTACTTCTGTATCATGCCCTGAACTAGAGGAACGACAATTCGGGAAGTGCGTGGAGCCGAAGTATGGTGTATAGCCACCATAGGATACCCGGTCGGGACACCGAAGAAGAGACCGACAAGTGGCCCTCGGAGTGGTTTTATATAGAGGATGTTCCCCTATTCGAACCAATTTGGAGAGGTCTTCCTGAATACTCTGCGGCCCCTTTAAATAAGTGATTCATCTGGTGGTCGAAGAGCTCTTCCCAAGAGGAGAGCTGCGAAGTGAAGCACCTATCCTCCAAGGTTAGGATACTTACTCACAGTGAGCTGACCATGATTGATGTAATGGCCGTGGTGATTACCCAGTGCATCCAACCATTCCAATAGCATACACACCCTTTGTGGTGCTACAGCGGGACGAGCGACTCTACCCGATCTAAACGGTAGGGCCTGAACGATCACAAGGCCCTCGCAGCCGTTCTAGCCGATCTTTTCAAGGGTGAAAAACAAGATTTCGCCAGCTTCACCCCCAAGGACGGCTATTGGTCATCTAACCCCATCGAATGGGTAAGTGTGTTTATATTTACAGCCTGGATATTTATGTCCGTTATTGTTGACCCATAACCCCTACTCCCCCTCCGTAGACTTGGAGGCGCTAGATTGAGACGGTAAACTGTCCTGCACCCAGCCTGAGGATTTCACTCGTGATGATGACCCCCCATTTCACGAGGACCTGGAGATTTCGATTATCTTTGAGGACAGGGTGTTTTATCAAGAGAGCGTTGACGAGCAGAAGGTGGCCCTTCTAGCCAACAACCCTAAGTTCCTTCCATCTTCAGGGAGCGAGAGGAAAATGACTACCCGACGAGGGGTCGTGCCCAGGGTTCGTCGGAACATGCGCCGAACTGCTTCTCGGACTATACCAGCCGGGGTCCCGTCAACGCGAACAAAATCCCCAAACAAGAGGCAGTGGTAGAAAATATGTCACTTGTCCCTTTGGCCAAGAGGTACACAGATCAATCCTTATCCCTTACGGTGGTGGTTGTCTTCTTAAATGTTCATGACCCTTAGCCGATAAATTCAGGAGATGTGCACAACCCTCCCCGTTCGAGGACAACATCGAGGTATTGGGTAGTCGACAAAACCCAATATCTTCAGCTGATGCAGGAGTCCCAAACATGGGCCCGCTCCATGAAGGTTTTGAAGGGTTATCAGTGACTAACTACGAATTCGAAAGCGCGATGAATCATCGGCAACACAAGGAGTCACTGTATCACCCTATGTTTTCCAAGCAAGAGTTTAACACTCTCAACTCGGCTGATGCATACCTTGGAGCTGCACGAGCCGGTCTTAAAGAAGTGGCGGGGCAGATGTCTGCCCATCTGCAAGTGAGTCACCGGTGTCTCCATATCTGATCAAACGTTTGGACCTAGTAGCCCCTGAGACTTAATTTGGGTGGGGCGGCTGAATTAAGGGTCAACTTGACATCCTGCCAATCTGCAAGCTTTAAAGCAGAAAAATGAAAAATTATACAAAGATTTTCAGCTAAGCCAAGCTCATCTACAAGCTAGCAGGGCCGAACTGGAGGATGTGAAAAAATTCATGAGAGATGCACATGGTAAGGGAATTTATTTGTGATATGCTAAATTTAAGTTTGATTTAATAACCAATAGTTTTCTTATAACACGTGAATCAATAGGCCAAATGCAAAAGGATTTAGATGCATCTCGAGATTCTGAGCGGTGTGCCAAATTTTAGCTTGAAGTTGGTCATCGCATATTGAAGCGATGTCGCGAGGAAATAACAATCTCAAAGAAGAGAATAAAAAACAAGCTAAGGAAATTTAGAGTTTGAAAGCTCAATTGGCGCAGAACTGCAAAGAGAATAAAGAATTGAAGGGCGACATATTCTGTAAGTAAAACTCCGACCTGTAATGGATCACAGCCTTATTGCGTTGATCGTGAAAATGTGCACCTCTTTTTCATTAGGTCTATTAACTCGGTGTCCTGAAGAGGAAGCCAGTTCTTTTTGGGGGCCTTGCTACGGTAACAAAAGTCCTTCCTTGGTGCTAGGAATTCTTCTTGCTACTTCTCTTGTTTGCGTCGGTTTTTCCCTTGAAGAGGAAAGGGTGATGCAGCACAGGAGCAGTAAGTATTTCCCTCAGTTTGAGAACCAAGGTATCGATCTAGAAGGAGGGTCTCGTCTAGTCCAGAGTACATGCGCAAACACAAACAAGCTTGCACCCAATGCTTCAAAGGGGTTGTCAATCCCTTCAAGATTGTTTGCAAAGTGAGATCTGAAGGCGGAAAGTGCAACGAAGTAAAAAGTGTAAGGCTGAAAATATGGTGTGGAGTAGACCCGGGGGCCATAGTGTTCACTAGAGGCTTCTCTCAAAATAGCAAATTTCACGGTGGGTGCACAAATTATTGTCGAGCAATTGATAGAACCGCGCAAAGTTATGACGATATCTAAGGTAATGATCATACATAGAGGCATCACGTCCGAGACAAGTAGACCGGTACTTTCTACACCTACTACTATTACTCCACACATCGACCGCTATCCAGCATGCATCTAGTGTATTGAGTTCATGACGAACAGAGTAATGCCTTAAGCAAGATGACATGATGTAGAGGGATAATATCAAACCAATCATGAAAACCCCGTCTTTTTACCCTTGATGGCAACAACACGATGCGTGCCTTGCTACCCCTTCTATCACTCGGTGAGGTCACCACACGTATGAACCCAAAACCAAGCACTTCTCCCATTGCAAGAATCAAAGATCTAGTTGGCCAGACAAAACCCACAACTCAAAGAGAATTACAAGGATATGAAATCATGCATAAGAGAGATCAGAAGAAACTCAAATAAGATTCATAGATAATCTGATCATAAATCCACAATTCATCGGATCTCCACAAACACACTGCAAAAGAAGATTACATTGGATAGATCTCCATGAAGATCATGGAGAACTTTGTATTAAAGATCCAAGAGAGAGAAGAAGCCATCTAGTTACTAGCTATGGACCCGTAGGTCTATGGTGAACTACTCACGCATCATTGGAGAGGTCATGGTGTTGATGAAGAAGCCCTCTGTGTCCGAATCCCCCCTCCAGCAGGGCACCAAAACGTGCCCCAGATGGGATCTTGCGGAGACACAAGCTTGCGGCGGTGGAAAAGTACTTTCGATGATCTCCTGGTTTTTTTTTGGATTTTTAGGGAATATATAGGCGCAACCCTAGGGCAGAGGGCACCCAGGGGGCCCACAAGCCTGTGGGCCGCAGGCTCCCCCTGGCCGCGGGGTGGGCGCTTGTGGGGCCCCTGAGGCCCCCTGCCTTGGCTCTCAAGCTTCTTGATCTTCTTCCGTTACGGAAAAACTCTTTTCAGGGATTTTCTTCCGTTCGGACTTTGTTTCAAAATCTCCTCTGAAAGGGGTCAAAAACATCGGAAAAACAGAAACTCGCACTTGGCACTGAGTTAATAAGTTAGTCCCAAAAAATATATAAAAGGCATGCAAAACATCTAAAGTTTGAAAAGATAATAGCATGAAACCATCAAAAATTATAGATACATTGGAGACATATCAAGCATCCCCAAGCTTAACTCATGCTCGTCCTCGAGTAGGGAAGTGATAAAGAATGAATTTTTGATGTGGAATGCTACCTAGCATAGTTGTCCTTTGCAACTTCTTTCACGTGACATGAATGTTCAGATCCGTAAGATTCGAAACAATAGTTTGTTATTCACATGATAACAATAATACTCCAAGCAAACTAGCAAGGTAATCATGAACTTTCAAAATAACAAGGCCAATGAAAGTTATCCCTACAAAATCATATAGTCTGGCTATGCTCCATCATCCTCACACAACTAATGTAAATCATGCACAACCCCGGAATTGGCCAAGTAATTGTTTTCGCTCTCTTACTTTCTCGAACTTTTTGTAACTATCACGCAATACATGAGCGCGAGCCATGGATATAGCACTCTAGGTGGAATAGAGTGTGGTGGTGGTTGTGAGACAAAAAGGAGGAGAAGGTCACATTGACTCGGCGTATCAAAGGGTTATGGAGATGCCCATTAATAGATATCAATGTGAATGAGTAAGGATTTCCATACAAGAGATGCACTAGAGCTATAAGTATGTGAAAGCTCAAAAGGAGGACTAGTGGGTGTGCATCCAACTTGCTTGCTCACGAAGCCCTAAGGCAATTTTGAGGAAGCCCATCATTGGAATATACAAGCCAAGTTATTTAATGAAGATTCCCACTAGCATATGGTAGTGACAAAGCAAGAAGCTCTCAATCATGAAGAACATGGTGCTATTATGAAGCACAAGTGTGGAAAAAGATAGTAGCATTGTCCCTTCTCTCTTTTTCTCTCTTTTCTTTTTTTCATTTGGGCTCTTAGGCCTCTTTTTTTTCTTTTTCTTTTTTCTCTTTTTTTTTGGGCTCTTTGGACTCTTTTTTTTATTTCCTCACATGCGACAATGCTATAATAATGATGATCATCACACTTTTATTTACTCACAGCTCTAAACTCACAATGATGACTCCATAGGAAATGCCTCCGGCAGTGTACCGGGATGTGAAACGATCTAGCATGGCGTATGACGTTGAAACATCTCGCTAGCTATCTTACGATCATGCAATGGCAATATGAGAGTGACGGCACAAGTCATGAGACGGAACGGTGGGAGTTGTATGGCAATATATCTCGGAATGGCTATGAAAATGTCATAGTAGGTAGGTATGGTGGCTGTTTTGAGGAAGGCATATTGTGGGTTTGTGCGCCGGCGAGAATTGCACGGCACTAGAGAGGCTAGCAATGGTGGAAGGTGAAAGTGCATCTATACCATGGACTCACATTATTCATGAAGAACTCACATACTTGTTGCGAAAGTTTTTATTAGTAATCGAAACAAAGTGCTAAACGCATACTCCGAGGGGAAGGGTTGGTCGGCGTTAACCATCGCGCGATCCCGACCTCAACACAAAGGATGACAATCAATAGATCAATTATGCTCCGACTTCCTAACATAACGGTTCACCATACGTGCATGCTACGGGAATCACTAACTTCAACACAAGTATTTCTAGATTCACAACACCCTACTAACATAACTCTTAATATTAACGAATCCATGTCTCAAAACTAATTGAGAGGAATCAAGACTTCTCTTTCTACTCAATGCACATGAAGATGGAAGTTTTTGCATCCTCTTTGGGTACCCATCACATATGGGACTACTTTCATAGCATAAGCCAACTACCAAATCACGCACCGCCGTGCTCTAAAGATATAAGTGAAGCACTATAGCAAAAGTATCTAGCTCAAAAGATATAAGTGAAGCACTAAGAGCAAAAGTATCAAGCTCAAAAGATATAAGTGAAGCACTATGAGCATTCTAGCAAAATCACGATGAGTGCATGTTTCTCTCTCAAAAAGGTGTGCCGCAAGGATGATTGTGACACAACAAAACGAAAAGACTCCTAAGATACAAGACGCTCCAAGCAAAACACATATCATGTGGTGAATAAAAATATAGCTCCAAGTAATGTTACCGATGGATTGAAGACGAAAGAGGGGATGCCTTCCCGGGGCATCCCCAAGCTTAGGCTTTTTGGTGTCCTTGAATTTGGCTTGGGATGCCTTGGGCATCCCCAAGCTTGAGTTCTTTCCACTCCTTATCTCTTTGTCCATGAGAACATCACCCAAAACTTGAAAATTTCACAACACAAAACTTAAACAGAAACTCGTGATAACATTAGCACAAGAAAACAAACTACCACTTCTTTTGGTACTGTTGCAAACTTGAATTCCATCTATATTGGTGTTGGGCTACTGTATTCTCACTTTTACATGGCTAGTACCCCCCCTATACTAACCATAGTTTCATCAAAACAAGCAACCAACTCAACAAAAACAGAATATGTCAAAAACAGACCAATCTGTAACAATATGTATACTTCTATACTTCTGGTACCTCAAACAATCTGAAAACTTACCACAGCCTGGGAAAAAGACATATCAACCAGCAGCAAAAAGAATCAACTCAAAAGCTCTTTCTGAATAAAAATGAAAAATCATCTCGTGAGGGAAAAGTTTATGTCCTTTTCCAGCAAGATCAAAGAACCATTACCAAGACTAGTCATAATGGTATTGCTTGGCTCAAACACAAAAAGAAACACAAAATACACAATCACAACAGAATTGTGATGGTGTGGACGCAACAAAACAGAAAGAAAAAGATAAATTAATTGGGTTGCCTCCCAACAAGCGCTATTGTTTAACGCCCCTGGCTAGGCATAAAAGCGATAGAATCACGTATCGTCGTCTTTGGTGCTCAAACCATAAGTGGCCCTCATCATGGATTCATAAGGCAATCTTATTTTCTTTCTAGGAAAGTGTTACATGCCCTCCTTAAAAGAAATTGAAATCTAATATTCCCTTCCTTCATATCGATTATAGCACCGATAGTCCTTAGGAAAGGTCTACCAAGAATAATAGGGCATGTAGGATTGCAATCAATGTCAAGCACAATGAAATCCACGGGTACATAGTTCCTGTTTGCAATAATAAGAACATCATTGATCCTTCCCATGGGTTTCTTGACAGTTGAATCAGCAAGATGCAAATTAAGAGAACACTCTTCAATCTCATTAAAACCGAGAACATCATATAAAGACTTTGAAATCGCAGAAACACTAGCACCCAAATTACACAAAGCATTGCACTCATAGTTTTTGATTTTGATTTTGATGGTAGGTTCCCACTCATCATGAAGCTTTCTAGGGATAGAGACTTCCAAATCAAGTTTCTCTTCAAGAGATGTTATCATAGCTTCGACGATATGATCGGTAAAAGCCCTGTTTTGGCTATAAGCGTGTGGAGAGTCTAACATAGATTGCATCAAAGAAATGCATTCAATCAAGGAGCAACTATCATAATTGAATTCCTTGAAATCCACGGTAGTAATTTCATTACTACTCAAAGTTTTAACGTATCCTACTCCACTTCCAATGCTTTTAGCATCAAGATAGATGGACTCCGAATCATTGGGGCACTTTTCAACTAAAGTGGATTCATATCCAGCCCCATAATAATTAGGTTTGACACAAGAGAACAAAGATTCAATGGGAGTCACACCAAGCACTTTAAGATCTTCGTGATTCTCATCACGAGAACACGCCTTTTTAAGCCATTCATGTCTAGCACGAATTTGGGCGGTTCTTTCTTGGCTCTCAATCATGGAAACACGCATAGCTTTCAAAGTTTCATCCATGTTGAGTTTGGGAGGAGCACATCTAACTTTCAAAGCATCAACATCACTAGAAATTTTATCAACGCTCTTAGCCAAATCGTCAATTTTGAGTAGTTTTTCCTCTATGGACGCATTGAAAATCTTTTGAGAGTTGATGAACTCTTTGATATTACACTCTAGATAAGAGGGTAATCTATTGTAATTTCCATGAGTATTGTTGTAGGAGTTGCCAAAGTTATTAAAGGAGTTACTAGGGAAAGGCCTAGGAACATAGTTTCCTCTAAAAGCATTGTTGTTGCCAAAGTTATTCCTACCAACAAAATTAACGTCCAAGCTAGCCTTACTACTCTCAATAAAAGAAGACAAGGGCATATCATTAGGATACAAAGGAGCACTTCTACTAGCAACCAAATTCATTAACTCGTCCATCTTAGCACTCAACGAGTTAATTTCTTTTATAGTGTGTACCTTCTTACTAGTAGGTGACCTTTCAGTGTGCCACTGAGAGTAGTTCGTCATGATGTTGTCTAAGAGCTTTGTGGCTTCCCCTAACATGATTTCCATGAAAGTTCCACCTGAGGCGGAGTCCTAGATATTTCTAGAAGCGAAATTCAAGCCAGCGTAAAAGATTTGAATAATCATCCAAAGACTCAAGCCATGAGTGGGACAATTTCTAATCATTAATTTCATTCTCTCCCAAGATTGTGCAACATGTTCATTATCAAGTTGCTTGAAATTCATGATATCATTACGGAGAGAGATAATCTTAGTCGGCGGAAAATACTTGGATATATAAGCATCTTTGCACTTATCCCAAGAATCGATACTATTTTTGGGCAAAGAAGACAACCAAGTTTTTACGCGATCTCGCAACGAGAAAGGAAAAAGCTTCAATTTAATCCCGTCATTATCCACATCTCTCTTCTTTTGCATGTCGCAAAGTTCAATGAAGGTATTGAGATGGGATGCGGCATCTTCACTAGGAAGGCCACATAATTGCTCTTTCATAACAAGATTCAGCAAAGCGGCATTGATTTCGTATGACTCCGCACTAGTGGCGGGAGCAATCGGAGTACTAATAAAATCATTATTATTAGTATTCGAGAAGTCACAAAGTTTGGTGTTTTCATTCATGGTGACTTCAGCAAGCAAGCAAGCACACAAGCAAACGAAGAGCAGGCGAGAAAAAGGGCGAACAAAAGGGCGAACGAAAAAGGCAAACGAAAAAGGCAAATTGGTGAAGTGGGGGAGAGGAAAACGAGAGGCAACCGGCAAACAAAATAAATGCAAGACATGAGTTTGCGACACCTACTTGGATGAGTTCTTGACTTGATCTTCCTCCCCGGCAACGGTGCCAGAAATTCTTCTGCTAAGGTAACAAAAGTCCTTCCTTGGCGCTAGGAATTTTTCTTGCTACTTCTCTTGTTTGCGTCGGTTTTTCCCTTAAAGAGGAAAGGGTGATGCAGCACAGGAGCAGTAAGTATTTCCCTCAGTTTGAGAACCAAGGTATCGATCTAGAAGGAGGGTCTCGTCAAGTCCAGAGTACCTGCGCAAACACAAACAAGCTTGCACCCAATGCTTCAAAGGGGTTGTCAATCCCTTCAAGATTGTTTGCAAAGTGAGACCTGAAGGTGGAAAGTGCAATGAAGTAAAAAGTGTATGGCTGAAAATATGGTGTGGAGTAGACCCGGGGGCCATAGCGTTCACTAGAAGCTTCTCTCAAAATAGCAAATATCACGGTGGGTGAACAAATTACTCTCGAGCAACTGATAGAACCGCGCAAAGTTATGACGATATCTAAGGCAATGATCATACATATAGGCATCACGTCCGAGACAAGTAGACCAATACTTTCTACATCTACTACTATTACTCCACACATCAACCGCTATCCAGCATGCATCTAGTGTATTGAGTTCATGACGAACAGAGTAACGCCTTAAGCAAGATGACATGATGTAGAGGGATAATCTCAAACCAATGATGAAAACCCCATCTTTTTACCCTTGATGGCAACAACACTATGCGTGCCTCGCTACCCCTTCTGTCACTAGGTGATGTCACCGCACGGTATGAACCCAAAACCAAGCACTTCTCCCATTGCAAGAATCATAGATCTAGTTGGCCAGAAAAAACCCACAACTCGAAGAGAATTACAAGGATTTGAAATCATGCATAAGAGAGATCAGAAGAAACTCAAATAAGATTCATAGATAATCTGATCATAAATCCACAATTCATCGGATCTCGACAAACACACCGTAAAATAAGATTACATCGGATAGATCTCCATTAAGATCATGGAGAACTTTGTATTGAAGATCCAAGAGAGAGAAGAAGCCATCTAGTTACTAGCTATGGACCCGTAGGTCTATGGTGAACTACTCACGCATCATCCAAGAGGTCATGGTGTTGATGTAGAAGCCCTCCGTGTCTGAATCCCCCCTCCGGCAGGGCACCAGAATGTGCCCCGGATGGGATCTTGCGGAGACAGAAGCTTGCGGTGGCGAAAAAGTACTTTCGATGATCTCCTGATTTTTTTGGGATTTTTAGGGAATATATAGGCTCAACCCCTAGGGCAGAGGGCACCCAGGGGGCCCACAAGCCTGTGGGTCGCGGCCTCCCCCATGGTCGCGGGGTGAGGGATTGTGGGGCCCCTCAGGCCCCCCTGTTATGGCTCTCAAGCTTCCCGATCTTCTTCCATTACGGAAAAAATCTTTTCGGGCATTTTCTTCCGTTTGGACTCTGTTTCAAAATCTCCTCTGAAAGGGGTCAAAAACATGGAAAAAACAGGAACTGGCACTTGGCACTGAGTTAATAAGTTAGTCCCAAAAAATATATAAAAGGCATGAAAAACATCCAAAGTTTGACAAGATAATAGCATGAAACCATCAAAAATTATAGATACGTTGGAGACGTATCAGGGCTACTGAAGGAACTATCCGTTGTGCATGAGCGGGCGGTCGAGCTTTATTGCCAAACCAAACCCTCTGCAAGGGATGGTCGAGCTTGCCGAGCTGTTTAAAGGAGCCCGATGCCGCTTTGAACTATGGAAGACTTCGGCCTTCCGAGAAGGATCTCGGGAAGCGTGGGTTATGGTGAAGACCAGGTTTGCCCGTCTAGATCCCGAGCACATGGCCCGGGTGGGGCTGGCAGGGCCGGACGGGAAAGAAACTCCTCTTCACCTGGTGTATGATCAAGTGATGCTCGTCGCACGCCTATCGCGAGAGGACTGCACTTTAGATGCTATAATGGATCATCTCGACCAACCGTGAATCATGTGATCATATGTAATGTTATATTTGTGCGTTTAGGTACTTCCCTTCATGTTTTGAAAACTTTGTCTTTAACCGACCATCGGCTTCTACCTCCCATGTTAACCACTGGGTAGTATTTCATACTTTATATCCTATGATATCAGGAATTAATTTCCGATAACCAGACAATCCTGCCATGTGGTGCTAACAGACAAAGATTACACGGGGGATTATGTTATATTATGATGCGACAAAAGAAACATCATCCAGAAAAAATAGTTCCTCGATGGGTTCTTTTTTCGGGCTGCTACATAGAATGTAATCGATGTAGCAGGTTCTCCATGTAGTACGGACAACTGTTATATATGACGAGAAGTGCCTATTAGATGGACATCGTTCGTAGCCGACCAAGTTGTCTCTTAATAAACGCTAGCTTTTGGTTTTACCCGTCTGAGGAACGTATCCGGGCAAACCGGTCGTAACAATCGCAGTGGTGCTCCCTTTACCCTCTAGCCGAACATAGCGGGAACGTAGAGGGTAAGCACAGGAGCTAGGCAACCCAGCATGGCAAGGATCTTAAGTCCACTTGTTGCATATAATGGCAGGAATCAATGTTGCATCGAGGTGTATATATAAACAACTAGGTGTGACAAATACATTGAACGACTTCTTGATGAAGCCCCCGGGTGCTATTTGATCATTCCATTTAGCACAGGTGTTCTAATAAATGCTCTAAGCAGTTCGATTAAGTCGATCACATCCTAAGACCGTCTTGTAAGCCCTACAAAATAAAAATAAAAAACTTTTGGCAAAAAGAAAAAATCAACGATGGAAAGAAGGTAACAACGTCGGTCTAGTCATAGAAACGCCGAAGATGAGCTGCATTCCACAGGTTCGGCTCGAGGCGGTTGTCCTCGGAGTTGCGTAAGTGATAATCTCCTCCTGTTAACACTTCATCAATTATAAAAGGGACCTCCCACTTCGGGTGAAGTTTATGCTTCTGCTTTTCTGGGAGGCGTAGGACGAGTTCACCCATGTTGTATGCCTTTGCCCGAACTTCCCTGCTTTAATAGCGCCGAGCTTGCTGTTGATAGAAAGCAAATCGGGCCCGAGCTATGTCGCGTTCGCCTTCCAATGCGTCTAAGTCGTCTTGCCAATCCAACTCAGCCTCTTTTTCCTCGTACATATGCACCCGAGGTGCATCGTGGATAATGTCGCAGGGGAGGACCGCTTCAGCCTCGTACACCATAAAAAATGGTGTGTACCATGTGGAACGATTCGGGGTGGTACGCAAGCCCCATAGTACGGAGTTGAGCTCCTCCACCCATTGACAGTCGGATTCTTGTAGAGAGCGGATCAACCGAGGTTTAATGCCGCTCATAATGAGCCCATTGGCTCTTTCGACTTCTCCATTGGTCCGCGGGTGGTATACGGAGGCATGGTCGAGCTTGATGCCCAAATTTGCACATAAATCTTTTACCTCCTGGCCGGTGAAATTGGATCCATTGTCTGTTATTATGCTATGCGGGACACCATAATGGCGTACACCACCGGAAATGAAGTCGATTATTGGCCCGGCTTTGGCGGGACTAATTGGCTTTGCTTTAATCCATTTGGTAAACTTATCGACCATGACGAGGAGGTATTTCTTTTTCTTGGTCCCCTCTTTAAGTGGGCCAACCATATCCATACCCCAAACCGCAAAGGGCCATGTGATCGGGATTGTCCGAAGGGCTGTTGGGGGCATGTGGCTTTGATTCGCAAAGAGTTGACACCCCACACAATGCTGAATGAGCACGTGGGCGTCCTCTCGAGCTGTCGGGCAGAAGAAACCAGCTCGGGAAGCCTTGCTGACTAGGGCCCGAGCTGCTGCATGGTGATCGCCCATACCGACCTATACTTCGGCCAGAAGTTGCCTTCCCTCGTCCTCGGATATGCACCGTTGGAGGACTCTTGTGGTGCTCTTTTTATATAGCTCGCCCTCATGGACCTTGCAAGCCTTTGATCGACGGACGATATGTCGCACCTTGGTCTGGTCATCGGGGAGCTCCTTGCGGAGGACATAAGCAAGGAAGGGTTCGGTCCATGGCGCGATTACTGCCATGACCTCGTGGGCCGAGGGCGTTTCTTCAATTGAAGTTCCGCCAATAATTTGCTCATCGTGCTCGGCTGTAGGTGGTATAGCCTCCTCTACACCATCGGCTCCTGTGCTACCCGCTCCGTCCTACCATACTACGGATGGCTTGAACAGCCGTTCTAGGAATATGTTGCTAGGGACGGGGTCGTGCTTTGTGCCTAAGCCGGCGAGAACGTCCGAGGCTTGGTTGTTGTTTCTTGAGACGTGGTGGAACTCCAACCCCTCGAATCGTGTCGATATCTTGAGGACAATGTTTTTATATGTTGCCATCTTCGGATATTTTGCATCAAGTTCGCCATTCATTTGTGAGATAGCAAGGTTAGAGTCTTCTTGTACGTCAAGCCATTGTATTCCCACTGAGTTGTCATCTGAAGACCGTGTAGTAGTGCCTCGCACTCTACTGAGTTATTCGAGTCGGCATACATGATTTGTAGCATGCACCAAACATTATCACCGGTAGGGGATGCGAGAATCACTCCATTCCCCAGTCTGGCGAGAGTTTTGGACCCGTCAAAATACATGGTCCAATCGGTATAAGTGTTATATTCTCTAGGGAGTTAGTCCTTGGTCCATTTAGTGATGACGAGATTTGATAGCTCATCATGGTTTGTAGGTAATTTCAAACGACAGGAGCTCGATGGACCATTTGGAAATTTGGCATGTGGAATCCTTATTGTTAATGATGTCACTGAGTGGTACTCCCGAAGTCACAGTGACCGCACATTCCTAGGAATAGTGTCTAAGTTTGCGCGATGCCATAAATACCATGTAAGCAATCTTTTGGTACTGCGGGAATCTGTTTTCTCATGGGGTGAGCACCTCAGATATGTAATAGACCGGCCTTTGTATCAGTAGTTGTTGACCCTCATCTTCTCATTCTACGATGAGGACCACACTCACCACTTGATTGGTGGATGAGATGTATAGCAACATCGGCTCCCCTTTGTAGGGTGCTACTAGGATGGGTTGTTGGACAGTATCGCATTGATTTCCTCCAGAGCCGTCATGGCCTCATTTGTCCATTTGAAGTTCTTAGTTTTCTTTAGCAACCTATAGAGCAGGAGGGCCTTCTCACCAAGGCGAGATATAAATCGGCTTAAGGCCGCCACACAGCGTGTCAACTTTTGGACATGTTGTAGCTTTGTTGGGATGGTGAGTTGAGACAATGCTTGTATTTTGGCCAGATTGGCCTCGATTCCTCTTTGCAACACTATAAATCTGAGGAGTTTGCTAGCTGGGACTCCGAAGACACACTTATCCGGATTAAGCGTATGTCGTATGCCCATAGATTGGCAAAGGTTTCCCTAAGGTTGTCTACCAGTTGGCTGACGTGTGTGGTCTTAACGACCACATCGTCCATGTATGTCTCCACAGTTTTGTCGATCTGTTTCCCCAAGCATGTCTAGATCATGCGCTCATAAGTGGCGCCCACTTTTTTTTAACCCGAACGACATTGTGTTGAAGCAGAATGGCCCGTAGGGTGTTATAAAGGCGGTTGCGGCCTGATCGGATTCCTTCATTTCGATCTGATGGTATTCGGAGTAGGCATCGAGGAAACACAAGGAGTTGTGTCCGACTATTGCATCAATAATTTGGTCTATTCAAGGTAATGGAAAAGGATCTTTAGGGCAATCTTTGTTTAGGTCCTTGAAATCAACACATAGCCGCCAAGATTTGTCCTTCTTTGGTACCATGACTAGGTTTGCCAACCAGTCGGGATGTTTAATGTCTCCCATGAACCCGGATTCCACGAGCTTAGCAAGTTGTTCACCCATAGCTTGACGCTTTGGTTCAGAAAATGAATGCAAGGCGTGTTTAACAGGCTTGAAACCTGCAATTATGTTTAGGTTGTGTTCTGGCAGCCCCCGAGGGATTCCTGGCATGTTTGAGGGGTGCGAGGAAAGTATGTCCCAATTTCCGTGCAAGAGGGCGCGTAGTGCTTCGTCGATTGCGGGCTCCAGTTGTGCTCCGACGGACGCAGTCTTATTAGGGTACATTGGATGTACCTATAACCTGACAATCTCATCCGCAGGTTTGAAGGATGTGTACTTGAGCCGCTTGCCGAGGATCACGACGTCTTTGTCCACCACATCACGTTGTGCCATGAGTTCCTCTGCGGCGAGGGTATTGGCTAGTACCTCCAGGGCTAGTGATGCCGTTTTGTTTTCATCACGGAGGGCTTTGTTGGGGTCACTGATCATCGTGATCACGTAGTTTGGTTGTGGCATTTTGAGCTTCATCTACCCTAGCGTGGTATGGCTTGGAATCTTGTGAAGGCTTCGCGTCCCAACAGGGCGTGGTAATCACTGTGATATGGGACGATATGAAAGAGGACCTCTTCGGATCGGTAGTTCTCAGGTGTACTGAATACTACATCAAGCGTAGCTCATCCATTGCAGCGGGCCTCTCTCTTGGGGATAATACCCTGGAAGGTGGTTATGCTTAGCTCGATTCGAGATCGATCAAACTGCATTTTTTCAAGTGTGTCCTCGTAGATGAGGTTCAGGCCGCTTCCCCCGTCCATTAGTACCTTGTTGAGTCTGAAGCCGTTGAATATGGGGTTCAGGACTAAGGCGACACGTGTCCGGCCTGTGCTAGCCATAGGCTTGTCACCCTGGTTGAAAGTAATGGGTGTGTTTGACCATGGGTTTCCCGCCACTACATGGTGGATTCGATGGAGCTTCCGGAAGGCTCTCTTTCTCTGATTCTTTGAGGTAAATGTCTCGTAGATCGTCCAGATTTCTGTGGAGTTTTTCGGCGGCGCTACTGACCGGCCCTCCATGGTTGTTTCCTTGAGGATGCTCTCCCCACTTTTTGCGACGTGCGTGATGACACAACATGCTCTAAGTCTATGGGTGGAACTTGATTCAGACGGGGCAGAGTGTATGGGGCATGGCTTGTCCAGTAGTACATCGAGGACCGACCTGGCCCTCGTCTGTGTTCTCTTTGTTGAGTGCCCGGACGTAACTGACCCCATTAGTGGGGGTGTGCGTCTTGTCCGGATTTGTCTCGTTTGCTTAGTAAGGCTGGGATCATTGCACATTTGTTGTAGTTGCCAACTGCTTTCCATGGCACACAATTTTGAGCACCAGGTTTGATAGCTCGGCAAGGGTTTGAATCCAGCGAAGGGAGAGGGTGTTGAGGATGCCCTCATCACGACAATGATGCCAGAAGGAGCTAATAAGCTCATGTTCGTCGCGGCCCTCGGTCTTGTTGATGAGGAGGAATCTGCCCCAAAAGTGGTGTACTGGTTCCCCTAGCCACTACGTGACTTCACGTGGGACTGATAAACCGAACTCGTTTGCTTTATGCTCGAGTTGGGTGGTGGGTGAGAAAAGATTTTGAGTTCCCGTGAGTTGTGGGTTAGAGACCTTGGTGTCCGCATCCCTGGTTGGGTCACGCACCACGTCAGCCACTCGCCCCAAAATATTGCCGGGGCGATATAGATACTCCGGACAATCAGGTAAGTCTGGATGATCAGTGATCGGGACATATACCATTCTCGACTCTGGTAACTGGGGCGGGGAGCCCTTAACCAGGCACTCGACAATGTTGATCAAATGCGTGATGGGTGGGACGTGAATTTCCCTGTCGTCGGGCTTGAGCCCGATCGGATCATAGACCATAGCCTAATTGTTCATCATGCCCATGGCTTGAATCTGGTCGAGGAATTCGAGTAGTATCTCGGTTTCAGTGGAGTTCATGCTGCATGTGAGTTCAGGGTTAGCCCGGGTCGCCGATGCACAGATGACGCTCAAGATCACCTCTGGGATGTATTCGGCTGAGACGAGTTCGAGCGTGTTGAACACGTCGGGCTCTAAGGCCGGACTAGGGGTGAAGGTCATCCGAGTGCCAAGATGCATGGTTTCTGAAGCCAAAGCATTGGGACCCGCGGGTTCCTCGAAAGGAGCTAAAATTCTTGTTAACGCAAGGTCTCCCCAGGGTCAGTGGTGAACACTAGGCTCTCGAACCTGACTTCCTGACCGTGGGTAAAATTCCCGACCTGGCCAAGGTGTCCGGTCGGATTGGCATGCAGAACGATGCTTCCAAATGCGAAGATCTATCTGGGGATGAAAACATCCTTGTTGAGGATCTCCTTGCTGATGACTAAGCGTGCCATCGATCCTTTCGACGATCCAATCAGTGGAACTCTGAATGAAAGCACCAATGTCGGTGTCAAAACCTGCGAATCTTGGGTAGGGGGTCCCGAACTTCGGACCTTGGATCGATGGGTTGCAGGAGAAAGGTGGGAGAGTATTTACCCAGGTTCGGGCCCTCTTGAGGAGGTAAAACCCTATGTCCTGCTTGATTATATTGATGTGGATGATGATTATAGAGTTGATCTACCTCGAGATTGTATGAGCTAAACCCTAGATGAGTCCACATCCCAACGTGAACGAAGACCCCTGTTTATATAGCCACGAGGGGATCTAGGGTTACATACAACCGACCTCCAGCTAAGGGCGGTCGGACCGACCTAGTCTACTTTACTTGGACGTCACGCCAATCTTTGGTTCTTTCCTCCTTGAATACAAGCTGACCACACAACTCGGCCTTCAATTAGTAAGGCCCATTAGGTCAGCTTCTACGAAGCAAGCCGACTACCCGAGGACCCCTTAATCCCGGACTCCCACGGTATGTTTGGGTTTACCTTAATGATTTCTAGTAGTTGTGGATGCTTGCTAGGGGTCCAATCATAAGTTCATATAATCCAAGTACGAAAAGCATGTTAGCTCATGCCTCTCCCTCATATAAAATTGCAAGAATTATTACCGATCTCGTTATCAATTGCCTAGGATGATTTTGCACATCATACCATCATTATTCCACACTCGGTATTTCTAATATATTCTAACTTTATTTAGGGAGCGACCATTTTCGTATTTTTGTTCTCCAATATTATGCAAAGCTATCCTCTTTATACCCACAACATAGTTTTATTTCTCGTTACTACATAGAAGCAAACGTTCGGTGTATGTAGAGTCGTATTGGTGGCAGATATGACTTGAGAGAATATTGATCTTACCTTTCGCTCCTTGTGTCGGTTCGACACTTCGTACTTATCACTTCCATCTTTGGAAAATGCAATGATGATTCCTTGCACTTGGGGATTATCACTCATCGACAATCTTCCAGCCTTGTTGCAGGCATTCTTCGGCTATTCTTCTGTTGCCCATGACGGTGATCAGGACATTCGGCCCTGGCATATGAAGCTTAATATACATGTAACATGGTCTCGACATGAAGTGTGCGTAGGCATGCCTACACAGGATGGCACGATAAGCACTATGTAAGTCCACCACCTCAAAGGTCACTTACTCCTTGCGGTAGTTCTTCTCACCGCCGAATAGAATGTTCAAGGCAATCTGGTCGAGTGACCTTGATTTCTTCCCGGGGATGACCCCGTGGAACTGCATACTACTCTTGCTCAACCGGGATAGTGGGATGTCCATTGCCTTTAGAGGGTCGGTGTAAATGACGTTAAGCCCACTATCGCCATCCATGATGACCTTGCGAGTCAGACTCCATTGAACACCAGATCGACCACCAATGCTTGTCGCCCAGGGATCGGTATGTGGGCTGGATGACTCGATAGATCGAATGTGACGGACGTCTTGGCCCAATCTAGGTACTTGGTGACAATCGAACCTGCCATGTTAACCTCTCAGTTTATCACCTTCAGTCTGCTCTTGCTTTTGACATCAGCGGAGATCATCAAGATTTTCTTGATGTTCGGGTAGCCATAGGCGTGATTCCCCTCTTCCTTGTCGTTGTCCTCATCTTTACCCCTCAAGGGTTCTTCCCGCATCTCTTATCTCAGCAGTGATAGTCCCGAGTGGCGTGCTTCGGCAGAATTAGGTTCCCTCATCTTTCTTTGTATGGATCTGGCAGGGTTTGTACAGAATGTCGCCCTTTGGTTACTCTTGTTATTAGAGTCCCAATCCTTCTTATCCTTTGCATTCCCTTTCTCTTGCCTTATCTTTCCATGGCTACGGGCTTGGCCTTATCTCTTGACTCAGCCTTCCACTTTTGCTTCTTGCTGGAGTTATTACCTGACTGATGGGATTCATTGACTCGGCCCTTGCCGCTGCTTAGTCGATCTTCATCCTCGCCATTGGTGTATCGACTGGCAATCTCCATGGCTCAGCTAAGAGTTAATACCCAACTTCAGGATGAGCTTGCGGTACTTGAATACTGCCTTGAATACACATATAGCTTGATGCTCGATGAAATTTCCATCGTGTTGTGCAAAGTGGTCCAACGCTTGATGTACTCACGAAGAGTCTCGTTATTCTTCTACATGTAGTGTGTAGCTTGGTCAATAGACCCGGTCGCTTGTAAGTATCCTCGAACAACTTAACGAAGACTCGGGCCAAATCCTCACAACACTAAATACTGCCAGTAGGGAGCTGACTGAGCCATGCCCTAGCTCACCCTTCGAGCATGAGAGGCAAATGCTTCATCATGATGTAGTCATTGCCACCACCAATCTGGATGGCCACTCGGTAATCTTCCAACCAAGTCTAATCCTAGTTGCCAACCTATAGTTGGATGGAATTTTAGCTTCTCGAATATATCATATGAAAGACTCGAGGTTGGAGGCGCCAGATCCATTCGGTCGATCCCTGTTGGCCCTAGCCCCGTCGACCAGGCTTTGGGAAAGAATAGATCTTGTATTCAGCGGTGGCGCTTGGAATTCATCATCCTCGCGATCTCTCTAATGACGTTCACCCAGTGGATGAGTTCTTGACTTGATCTTCCTCCCCGGCAACAGCGCCAGAAATTCTTCTGCTATCCCAAAGACAACAAAGCCAGAAATTGACACGTTGACAGAGGCTGGGCTTGCGTTGGTTTTTCCCTTGAAGAGGAAAGGGTGATGCACCACAGGAGCAGTAAGTATTTCCCTCAGTTTGAGAACCAAGGTACCGATCCAGAAGGAGGGTCTCGTCAAGTCCAGAGTACCTGCGCAAACACAAACAAGCTTGCACCCAACGCTTCAAAGGGGTTGTCAATCCCTTCAAGATTGTTTGCAAAGTGAGATCTGAAGGCGGAAAGTGCAACGAAGTAAAAAGTGTAAGGCTGAAAATATGGTGTGGAGTAGACCCTGGGGGCCATAGTGTTCACTAGAGGCTTCTCTCAAAATAGCAAGTATTACGGTGGGTGAACAAATTACTGTCAGCAATTGATAGAACCGCGCAAAGTCATGACGATATCTAAGGCAATGATCATACATATAGGCATCACGCCCGAGACAAGTAGAACGATACTTTCTGCATCTACTACTATTACTCCACACATCGACCGCTATCCAGCATGCATCTAGTGTATTGAGTTCATGACGAACAGAGTAACAATTTAAGCAAGATGACATGATGTAGAGGGATAATCCCAAACCAATGATGACAACCCCATATTTTTACCCTTGATGGCAACAACATGATGCGTGCCTCGCTACCCCTTCTGTCACTGGGTGAGGTCACTGCACGGTATGAACCCAAAACCAAGCACTTCTCCCATTGCAAGAATCACAGATCTAGTTGGCCAGACAAAACCCACAACTCGAAGAGAATTACAAGGATATGAAATCATGCATAAGAGAGATCGGAAGAAACTCAAATAAGATTCATAGATAATCTGATCAGAAATCCACAATTCAACGGATCTCGACAAACACACCGCAAAAGAAGATTACATCGGATAGATCTCCATGATGATCATGGAGAACTTTGTATTGAAGATCCAAGAGAGAGAAGAAGTCATCTAGTTACTAGCTATGGACCCGTAGGTCTATGGTGAACTACTCACGCATCATCGGAGAGGTCATGGTGTGGATGGAGAAGCCCTCCGTATCTGAATCCCCCATACGGCAGGGCACCAGAACGTGCCCCGGATGGGATCTTGAGGAGACAGGAGCTTGAGGCGGCGGAAAAGTACTTTCGATGATCTCTTGATTTGTTTGGGATTTTTAGGGAATATATAGGCGCAACCCATAGGTCAGGGGACGCTCAGGGGGCCCACAAGCCTGGATGGCGTGGCCTCCCCCCTGGCCGCGGGGTGGGGGATTGTGGGGCCCCTGCGGCTCCCCTGCCTTGGCTCCCAAGCTCCCCGATCTTCTTCCATTCCAGAAAAAAAAAATTCGGGGATTTTCTTCCGTTTGGACTCCGTTTCAAAATCTCCTCTCAAAGGGGTCAAAAACATGGAAAAATAGGAACTGACACTTGGCACTGAGTTAATAAGTTAGTGCCAAAAAATAAATAAAAGGCATGCAAAACATCCAAAGTTTGACAAGATAATAACATGAAACCATCAAAAATTATAGATATGTTGGAGACGTATCAAGCATCCCCAAGCTTAACTCCTGCTCGTCCTCGAGTAGGGAAGTGATAAAGAATGAATTTTTGATGTGGAATGCTTCCTAGCATAGTTGTCCTTTGCATCTTCTTTCACGTGACATGAATGTTCAGATCCGTCAGATTCAAAGCAATAGTTTGCTATTGACATGAAAACAGTAATACTTCAAGCAAACTAGCAAAGTAGTATGGCTATGCTCCATCATCCTCACACAACTAATGTAAATCATGCACAACCCTGGAATTGGCCAAGTAATTGTTTTCGCACTCTCACTTTCTCAAACTTTTTATAACTATCACGCAAGACATGAGCGCGAGCCATGGATATAACACTATAGGTGGAATAGAGTGTGGTGGTGGTTGTGAGACAAAAAGGAGGAGATGGTCACATTGACTCGGCGTATGAAAATGCTATGGAGATGCCATTAATAGATATCAATGTGAATGAGTAGGGATTGCCATACAAGAGATGCACTAGAGCTATAAGTATGTGAAAGCTCAAAAGGAAAACTAGTGGGTGTGCATCCAACTTGCTTGCTCACGAAGACCTAGGGCAATTTTGAGGAAGCCCATAATTGGAATATACAAGCCAAGTTATATAATGAAGATTCCCACTAGCATATGGTCGTGACAAAGCAAGAAGCTCTCAATCATGAAGAACATGGTGCTAACATGAAGCACAAGTGTGGAAAAAGATAGTAGCATTGTCCCTTCTCTCTTTTTCTCTATTTTCTTTTTTTCATTTGGGCTCTTAGGCCTCTCTTTTTTTCTTTTTTTTCTCTTTGGGCTCTTTGGCCTCTCTTTTTTCTTACATGGGACAATGCTCTAATAGTGATGATCATCACACTTTTATTTAGTCACAGCTCAAAGATCACAATGATGATGACTCCATAGGAAATGCCTCCGGCAGTGTACCGGGATGTGCAATGATCTAGCATGGCGTATGACGTCGAAACATCTCGGTAGCTATCTTACGATCATGCAGTGGCAACATGAGAGTGACGGAACAAGTCATGAGACGGAACGGTGGGAGTTGCATGGCAATATATCTCGGAATGGCTATGAAAATGACATAGTAGGTATATATGGTGGTTGTTTTGAGGAAGGAATTTGGTGGGTTTTTGTGCACCGGCGAGAATTGCGCGGCACTAGAGAGGCTAGCATTGGTGGAAGGTGAAAGTGCATCTATACCTTGGGCTCACATTAGTCTTGAAGAACTCACATACTTATTGCGAAAGTTTTTATTAGTAATCGAAACAAAGTGCTAAACGCATACTCCGAGGGGAAGGGTTGGTAGGTGTAAACCATCGCCCGATCCCGACCTCAACACAAAGGATGACAATCAATAGATCAATTATGCTCCGGCTTCCTAACATAGAGGTACACCATATGTGCATGCTATGGGAATCACTAACTCCAACACAAGTATCAGTAGATTCACAACACCCTACTAACATAACTCTCAATATTACCGAATCCACGTGTCAAAACTAATTGAGAGGAATCGAAACTTCTCTTTCTACTCAATGCACATGATGATGGAGGTTTTTGCATCCTCTTTGGGTACCTAGCACATTTGGGACTACTTTCATAGCATAAGCCAACTACCAAATCACGCACCGCCGTGCTCTAAAGATATAAGTGAAGCACAAGAGCAAAAGTATCTAGCTCAAAAGATATAAGTGAAGCACTATGAGCATTCTAGCAAAGATGACGAGATCCGCCTTCTTGATCCAGCAAGAGAGACGGGGAAGTAGATGAGTTCTCCGGAAGCGTGATGGCGCGTCGGTGATGGTGATGATCTATTCCTTCAGGGCTCCGCCCGAGCTCCGCAGAAATCATATCTAGAGGAAGAACTATGAGGTATAGGTTTGAGTTGCACGTGGCAAAGTTGTGTCTCAAAAACCCTAAAACCTCTAGTATATATAGGAGGAGCGGAGGGGCTAGCCTTGGGGCTCAAGGGAGCCCCTAGGGCGCCGGCCGAAGTGGAGAGGAGGACTCCAACTCCAATTCGGTTTGGGAAGGAGGAGTCCTCCTCTCCCTTCCCACCTCCCTCTTTCCTTCTTTTTTTCTTTTCACTTTGGTTTTTTTCTTCCTAGCTGACATGGCCCTATTCGGCTGGCCTCACCATCCCACTAAGGGCTGTGTGCCACCCCTGGGCCACTAGGCTCACTCCCGGGTGGGTGGGCCCCACCCGATGAAGATCCGGAACCCATTCGTGACTCCGAGTACACTGTCGGTTATGCGTGAAATCTTTTCGGAGACCAAATGAAACCATCCTATATATCAATGCTCGTTTTCGGACCATTAAGGAAACCCTCGTGACGTCTGTGATCTCATCCGGGACTCTGAACAACCTTCAGTCACCAACACCTACAACTCAACTATACGGAAACGTCACAGAACCTTAAGTGTGCAGATCCTGCGGGTTCGAGAACTATGCAGACATGACCCGAGACACTCCTCGGTCAATATCCAATAGCGGAACCTGGATGTCCATATTGGATCCTACATATTTTACGAAGATCTTATCGGTTGAACCTTTGTGCCAAGGATTCATATAATCACGTATAACATTCCCTTTGTCCTTCGGTATGTTACTTACCCGAGATTTGATCATCGGTATCCCTATAACTATTTCAATCTCGTTACCGGCAAGTCTCTTTAGTCATTCCGTAATACAAGATCCCATGACTAACACTTGAGTCACATTGCTTTCAAGGCTTATTTGTGATGTTGTATTACCGAGCGGGCCTCAAGATACCTCTCCCTCACACGGAGTGACAAATCCCAGTCTTGATCCATGCTAACTCAATGGACACCTTTGGAGATACTTGTAGAGCACCTTTATAGTCACCCAGTAACATTGTGACGTTTGTTACACACAAGGTATTCCTCCGGTGTCAGTGAGTTACATGATCTCATGGTCATAGGAATGAATATTTGACACGCAGAAAACAATAGCAACCAAATGACACAATCACATGCTACGTTCATAGTTTGGGTCTTGTCCATCAAATCATTCTCCTAATGATGTGATCCAGTTATCAAGTGACAACACTTGCATATGGTCAGAAAACCTTAACCATCCTTGATCAACTAGCTAGTCAACTATAGGCTTACTAGGGACATTGTTTTGTCTATATATCCACACATGTATCTATGCTTTTATTCAATACAATTATAGCATGGATAATAAACGAGTATCTTGAAACAGGAAATATAATAATAACTATTTTACCATTGCCTCTAGGGAATATTTCCAACAGTCTCCCACTTGCACTAGAGTCAATAATCTAGTCTCACATCGCTATGCGATTTACATTGGAATGAATCTAACACCCATACAGTTCTGGTGTTGATCATGCTTCGCTTGTGGAAGAGGTTTAGTCAGCGGATCTGCAACATTCAGATTTATGTGCACTTTGCAAATATTTATGTCCTCTCCTTCGATGTAGTCGCGGGTGAGGTTGAAGCGTCGTTTGATGTGTCTGGTCTTCTTTTGAAACCTTGGTTCCTTTGCTAGAGCAATGGCACCAGTGTTTTCACAGAACAGAGTTATTTGATTTAGTGCACTCGGCACAACTCCAAGATCCGTCACGAACTGCTTCATCCAGACACCCTCCTTAGCTTCCTCTAAGGCAGCCATGTTGTAACGCCCAAGATGCGATCTTATCCTCAATTTGGCACGAGGGCCTCGTCAGGGATAGAAGCGCATATTGTCGTTTTGCAAGAATGGATATCGTTACAAGTACATGTACTGAAAAGAAGAGATATATGGAATTGGCTTACACTCGCCACAAGCTACATCAGAGTCACATCAGTACAAAACATAAACATTGTGAAGAACAGTTGGGTCCGACTACGGACGAAAACAAACGAGAAAAGAAGAACGACGTCCATCCTTGCTATCCCAAGCTGCCGGCCTGGAACCCATCCTAGATCGATAAATAAGAAGAAGAAGCATCTCCATCCTTTACCTGTACCTGCAACTGGTGTTGTAGTAATCTGTGAGCCACAGGGGACTCAGCAATCTCATTTCCAAAGGTATCAAGACTAGCAAAGCTTAATGGGTGAGATATGGTTAAGTGGTGAGGCCGCGGCAAGCTACTAAGCACAATATGAGGTGGCTAACTTACGAGTACAAGAATAAAGGGGGGGATGATCTACGCATAACGGACGTGAACTACTGATGATCAAATGAATGATCCAGAACACCTACTTACGTCAGACATAACCCCACCGTGTCCTTGATTGGAGAAGGAACTCACGAAAGAGACAGTCACGGTTATGCACACAGTTGGCAAGTTTTAATTAAGTTAACTTCAAGTTGTCTAGAACCAGTGTTAAACAAAGTTTCCACGTTGCCACATAACCGCGGGCACGGCTTTCCGAAAGATTTAACCCTGTAGGGGCTCTCCAACTAATCCATCACAAATTACCACAAGCCGCATAGAAATTCTCGATCACGAAGCTCGCGATCTCGTCGGACCCCTTAATGGAAAACCTCTACTCTGAGATTACCCAAAGCATCACCGGAATCCCGATGCACAAGATATCTTGTCAAAGGTAAAACTAATCCAGCAAGGCCGCCCGGCGTGTCGACGAATCCGATAGGAGCCGAGTATCTCGTTCTCCAGACACGACCGGATGGAACTAGCTACGGGTGCCAAACCTCGAGTTTCCTCACGGTGGCCCTGTGGCAAACCGTTTGGGACCAACACCATCAGCACTTGGCCCCCCTGTTTATGTAAAATTACTGCTCGAGTTCATGACGCCCTATGAATTTCAGTGTTAACAGAATTATTATGTTGGGCAAATGTAGAACCAATGTTGGGCCTTGCCAGACCAGCTTTAATCTAAAACGAATTATCAAGGGGGTTCCCATAACAACCGCGATTGTGTTAGGAGCACTCAATTATGGACATAACACCGGTAGCCGAAACTAAAGGGGCAAAGGTGGAACAAAACACCAGGCTAGAAAGGCCAAGCCTTCCAACTTTTACCAAGTATATAGGTGCATTTAATAGGGTGATATGACAAGGAACCCATGTTATCACATGGAAGCATCTACACCTGCAACTAGCAATGCTAACACATGGTTAAGCAAGCGGTAACATAGCCAATCAGTGGTTTGCTAGGTTGTGAACAGGTTTAAGGTTTCATGGCATTGTTGAGAGGCTGATATTTAACATGTGGTAGGCAATATTAAAGGTGGTTAAACATGGCAAGAGGTGAAGCGTAATTAAACTACCTATCTAGACATTTTAAATGAGGTCGGAAATGACATATAGCACCTCCGAGGCGACCTCACATGTTAATTTATAATTCTTTCCAAATCTGAACTAACACATTTAAATGTTTGTTAAACATCAAAATAAATAGGTTCACGTGATTCTACGCGTCGTTACAAGCAATTTACACATAGAGAACATCTCCAACGGAGCTACGGTTCAAAAGATAAGAACACCGCAAAATATGATGACATGAATGCAATATGTGTGCAACAACAATCACAAGCATTTCGAAACACACAACCAGCAAGATAATAAGAAACTAAACGAGATTCTAAGCAAGTTTCATATAGGACACGATCAAAATGAAGCAACGGTTCAACAACTACGAGCAAAACAAGAAATCACTACAATCTGCCAAAATCTACCACATAGCATTTTCTACACCCCACAACTACGAGCTACACAAATCCAATATGCTCAACCAAGGCATGAGGCGATAGAGGGCAAGATGCACTACAACATACAACTAATAACACCTAGCATGGAAGCATGGATCACTAGGAAAAGAAGTAACAAAAAGGCATCTCACACACAGTTTCAGACTTAGTGAAAATAACAGTTTATGAAACTGCAATTTTCGATCTGAAGGCATATTCAGCAAAACCATAAGCTAAAGGACTCCAAATGGCATGAAATTTCACAGCATGCTAGAGAAACCCAAAGTCTACAACTAACTCAAATGCACCAACCTCAAAAGATCTACAGAACACCAGATAAACTCATGCAAAGACAGCAACAAAATATAACAGATTTCACACTTAGAAATATTTCAGCATCTACAAATCAGCACTATTTTCTAGCAACTTGAGAGCAAGCAAACCACACCTAAACATGGATTTCTATTGCAACCAAAAATACTAGAGGCTAGTCTAAACATCCGAGAGCAACTCTCTAGTTGACAACTTCTACAAATCACGCACGGATTAAATCCCATGAAATAAACAAAAGGGCAGCAAGAAAAAATATCACGCGAACTAAATTGCTCAAAAGCTAAAACTAAATGCACGGTTAAATCCTATGGGTTTTTCTACCCCGGAAACATATATAACATGTGGGGTTGCACCACAAGAATATCACCACACGTATATGCGGGAATATGTCCTAAACGCGCAATAACAAACTAGCCACGAATCCTACATGCAAAAATGCATACAACCACTCTAAAATACATGACAACAGGGTTCCTAAAACATGATCATTTTATCTACGGAGTTCGAGCAATCCGGACACGTGCGGAAAATAAATACGGACAATTATCCTATTGAGACACCATACAAAACTAGACATTCGGCACGTCAAACTACTTCAAACATTTATGCAAGTTGCAAAATCTTAATCTACGCGAAATTGTACACGAGGTACATATACAATACATTCCGATCCGACTTACGGATTAAAAGTTACGCGCGTTCTAATATATCTATAATCCTGAGAATAACTAATTCGAAAACTCTAAAATAAAAACCTATTGGGCCGAATCTACAGCAGAAGCATGTGCGCAATACAACTATCTAGTGCCTACGGCGCCGTATAGGGCACGAAGAGGGAGGCTCACCTCGGGCCGAGGCCCGGATCTGGAGCTGGGCCTCGAGGCCAACTGGGCCTTGTGGAGGCGCTGGCGTGGGAGCAGGCCGCGGTCGGGAAGCGGCTGCGCCCAGCTGGGTCGGCTCGGGCAGGAGGCCCACGCGGCCAGGGGCGATGCAAGGCTGGTGGCTCATCGTGCTCCTCCAGCACGAGCAGGGAGCCGGCAACGGGAGTTGACCGCGGCGCTGGCTTGTGGTGGACGGCGAAGCGGACCAGGGGAGTCCTCGGCGGCGGATCCGGCGGCTACCAGCCGTATCTGGCTGTGGGGCACCGGGTTTGGTGTAGCTGGTTAGGCCGGCGACCGAAGGCGAGCGGTGGCGGCGCGGGATCCGGCGGGACGCGGCGGGCGGACACGGTGCGGCAAGGCAGGGACCTCGCCGGCGAGGCAGGGCTCCAGCAAGTTCGATGGAGAGGCGGGGAACCAGCCCACGGTGACGGAGGCGGCCGGACCACGGGAGGAGGGCGTCGCTCGGGGCTGGCAGCGGCGGATCTGGGCCCGGCGGGCTTCGGATGGGCTTGGGAGGGCCCGCGGCGGCCGGAGGCTGGTGGGAGGAAAGAGAGAAGTGGGAGGCTAGGGTTAGGGGCGCGGATCGCGAGGTGGACTAGGGTTTGGTGTCTAAAATGTTTGGGGAGGTCTATGTATAGACAAAGGGGGGCTAGGTTTAGCAGAATTTCGTCCCGGATTCAACCACGCGGTCGGAATCGAAAAATTCCGTACGCGAGGACGGGTAAGTGGTTGTGTAGAGTGGTTAACCAGAGATGAGAGGGAAAACGGGTGGCCCAGCAACGAGATTTAAAACACCGAAAGACGTCTCACGGTAGCCGAATACGGTGCCGCTACGGTCGACCGTTCGGGTACCAGACGCACTCCGATTGCGATGAATTCTAACAGGCGGCCTACCTATATTAAAATAAGACCACACATCAAATATCAACCCAATCAAATAAAGTTTTATACACACTTTTAAAACAGGGTTTTGACGATGCCGCGGGCGCGTGCGTGTGCGGTTGAGCTCAGAACGGACACCGACGAGAACCGGCAACTAACAACGGATTCAAGTATTAAAACAGACGGCAACGGAATACCGATGCAATGCGGATGATGCGAATGATGATGCGACAAATAAAATAATCACACGACAGAAACGGAATAAAAGGGGAATCTTCTGGAACATCGGTCTCGTGCTGTCACAACTCTCCTACACTACAAGAGGATCTCGACCCGAGATCCAAGAATGAACGGGGAAGAGGATGAGAAAAGATGTAAAACTCCATCGCTTCTTTGACAAACGAGTGAAACCAACGATCCTTAAAGGTTGCAAAGAGATGAAGAATGATATGAGAAACAAGAAAGAATTCACGGACAATTTCGGCACCACTTCGGTAGGAAAAAGGCACAAAAATCGATAAGATGGGAGAATTAGACAAGATTCATAACAAACAACTAAATAGAACAAGGGAACACCATGAACTTGACAGAACAAGATGATAGACCCAAAAGAGAAACATCGCAATGCCTCCGGAACAATAGAATAGGAACTAGCTCATACGGAAGAAGAAAATGAAGAAAAGAATGACAACTATTATCGCAAATGAACTTGGCAAGCATCCTTGCAAGAAGAATTGAACGGATTTGTTGGAAAAACAACAACAAAAAGAACAAGATAGTAGTGGGCTTATGGAAACCTTTTCAAACTAATGAAGTGACAACCAGCCACTAACAGAAACAGGGATTGTTTCGGGAAACAAGATAAACAAAACTCTTACACCAAGAGGATACATTGAAAACTAGGACTAATGGCAACACCGTACTAGCGACAATCCTTAGATAAAGCTTTAGGTGAAGTCTCAACCAAGATAGGTCAAAGAAGAAACCATGGGTTTGGAAAAATCTCATGATCATAGAATCGGTGGGTTTACATATTTACTTGAAACAAGTTCTCTTCAAGACTCCTACACTAACAAAACGCTATAATACCACCTCAAAGGATAAAGGAGGAAGAATTGCACTTTGAAATGCAAGAGAAAGGATACTTGAGGTTCTCCAACAAGAATCTTGAAGAACACTTTGAGAATGAATTGATATCATGAGCTGCTCCGGAAGAAGAATTCAGATTACTATGAACAAGAATAAGAATTATGTTATGCTTATCCTTCATCAAGTTTAATTGATGACAAGCAATGGATTTAGCATACCACTTATTCTTCTGGAAAGAAACTTGAAGAGATAGATAGGTAAGCACCACTTGAAGCATGATTGAAGGAAGCACCGGTAAGAATTCCAATTGGATGGGAATACCAAGAGATAATGGAGATGCATGAGAATGAAGAGATCATGAGCCACCTGAGAGAAAACTTGAACAAGGCGCCAGAATAATTGAGAGACGAACGAAGAGACAATAATTGAGAAGAATTGAGGATGAAAGCTGAAAGCTGAGAACGAAGAATCTTCTTAAATGATGGCCTTTGGAGGATCGAGATTGAAACAACTCAGAAATGCACCGGATAGCAAGAAAGGGATACTCATGATTGACAACAATTAAGATGATGACACAAAGCTGAAATGATGAATCTCCAAGAGAATGGACCAAGATTTGAGAGAAACACTCCTTCAGTCTTCCAAGCTGAAAATGATGAGGAGAAACAAAATGAGGGATAATGAGACACTCTGGAATAAAGAAGAATGAAAGGTTGAGCCAAAGACGAGAAACAATTCAAATTGAACTTGAAGAAGGAATATGACTGATGAAATTCATACTTATGTCATAGTTGGAAAGAATTAGAGGACTCCGGAAAGGATTACAAGAGCAAGATAAGAACCTAGGAAAGAACCTCTGGGTTATGGGCCCACTCAAAGAAACCACCGTTGAAAAGGTTGCTTAGAAGGATAGATAATGCACCGGCACAAATGAAAACTTGATGAGGTTGAGCACCTCAAAATAATTAAAAGAATTGAAAACACGAAACTTCTGAGATATCTTCAACACTCCGGATAGAAAAAAGAGGAATGAATAACAAGATAGGCTCATAAGAATTTCCAACATCAGAAAGAATTGAAAGATGAATAGGATATGATGACACGGATAACTGAATTGAATTAATCGGAAAAGATACAAGACTGAATAAATATGAATACGGAGCTCCTGATAATCTTCACAATGAATCACCGGATAAGAGAAAAAAGAACAGATAGCGGAAGGAACAATGAAATGAAAGCATTTGGATGAAATCCAATCACTGAAGAAAAAGGTCGGGAGGGCGGGAAAAACAAAGACAACTTGGGACAGATGAGACATCTCCGGAAAGAGATGAGAGATTGAACTTGCAAAATTGGAGAGGATTGGAATTCACTTGCAGAGAAACACACCTGTTGGAAAAGAATTACATGACGACGCCGGTTGACAAGAATTGAAAAGACAATTGATTAAGCAAAAGGATTAGCACTCTCATATGAATATGAGAACACTGCTTAGAAAAGATCTAAAATCACCACTTGACATCGAAGAAACACAAATTACCATATTCCAACAAAACGAAGGGATGAGGCTTATGAAACAAGCCAGAACAAACTCATGAGAGAGATTTTGCTCGATATTTTCGTGGACAGGATCACACGGGCTCGATCCTTGCAGTAGCAATCCTGTGCAAGGCAGTGCACACGACATACGAAGCGTCCCCGAGTCGTAGCAAGCTACAAGGACTCTTTAAGATACAATGAGAACCGCTGGAAGTAGATCGTGAACAAACGAATCCACTAGATGTCGAACCCCAACCTAACATCATGCATTTGTTGGAAGATTGTCCTATAAGCAACTACTTGAATTCCCACCTAAGAACTCCCGAAATTTCTGGTCATGCAATCTGGTCCACGGATACAAGGAGTTATCACACAACTCATATACTAAGCCGTCCAGTGTATCACATTCGTCAACACATAACCAGAATCTCGGACCTTCATCTACTACAGACCCTCGTGATAACAATGATACAAAGTATGGCCGTACTCTCGAACAATCTGCACCAGTTCTGGGGACATCGGGGTTATCTCGCCACTACTAGTATTGAAGCAATTACGAACATCCTTCGTTCTGAGATACAAAGAAATCTGAATGATAACGATGTGCTCAAGAATCCCCTGGAGCTAAACTCCCCGGAAGAAAGCAAGTCAGACACGAGGCACCAAGACAGAACTCCGTCACATCAACATCATATAGATTCCAAAAATATCCGCGTGATCCTAAAAAAATTTGAGTGAGAAGAGGAGTAGAGTTAAATTATTACGTCAAGATTCCTCACGAGAGCATAGAAGAGGAGAAAAAAGAATCCTACTCTCCGATATAACTAAGACCCAAAATAGTTTTTCACTAGACTCGACTCGGCCAAGTACGATCAATCAAGGGGGCTCCTAGGTCGGTACTGCTCTGATAACAACTTGTAACGCCCAAGATGCGATCCTATCCTCAATTTGGCACGAGGGCCTCGTCAGGGATAGAAGCGCATCTCGTCGTTTCGCAAGAATGGATATCGTTACAAGTACATGTACTGAAAATAAGAGATATATGGAATTGGCTTACACTCGCCACAAGCTACATCACAGTCACATCAGTACAAAACATAAACATTATGAAGCAAGTAGGGTCCGACTGTGGACGAAAACAAATGAGAAAAGAAGAACGACGTCCATCCTTGCTATCCCAGGCTGCCGGCCTAGAACCCATCCTAGATCGATGATGAAGAAGAAGAAGCAGCTCCAAATGAACAATCAACACGCTCGCGTCAAATTACCTTTACATGTACCTGCAACTCGTGTTGTAGTAATCTGTGAGCCACAGGGGACTCAGCAATCCCATTTCCAAAGGTATCAAGACTAGCAAATCTTAATGGGTGAGATATGGTTAAGTGGTGAGGCTGCAGCAAGCTACTAAGCATAATATGAGGTGGCTAACTTACGAGTACAAGAATAAAGGGGGGGATGATCTACGCATAACGGACGTGAACTACTGATGATCAAATGAATGATCCAGAACACCTACTTACGTCAGACATAACCCCACCGTGTCCTCGATCGGAGAAGGAACTTACGAAAGAGACAGTCACGGTTACGCACACAGTTGGCAAATTTTAATTAAGTTAACTTCAAGTTGTCTAGAACCAGTGTTAAATAAAGTTTCCAAGTTGCCACATAACCGCGAGCACGGCTTTCCGAAAGATTTAACCCTGTAGGGGTGCTCCAACTAATCCATCACAAATTACCACAAGTCGCATAGAAATCCTCGATCACGAAGCTCGCGGTCTCGTCGGACCCCTTAGTGGAAAACTTCTACTCTGAGATTACCCAAAGCATCACCGGAATCCCGATGCACAAAATATATCGTCAAAGGTAAAACTAATCCAGCAAGGCCGCCCGGTGTGTCGACGAACCCGATAGGAGCCGCGTATCTCGTTCTCAAGACACGACAGGATGGAACTAGCTACGGGTGCCAAACCTCGAGTTTCCTCGCGGTGGCCCCGCAGGCAGACCGTTTGGGACCAACACCATCAGCACTTGGCCCCCCTGTTTATGTAAAATTACTCCTCGGGTTCATGACGCCCTATGCATTTCAATGTTAACAGAATTATTATATTGAGCAAATGTAGAACCAATGTTGGGCCTTGCCAGACCAGCTTTAATCTAAAACGAATTATCAAGGGGGTCCCCATAACAACCCCGGTCGTGTTAGGAGCGCTCAATTATGGAACATAACACCGGTAGCCGAAACTAAGGGGGCAAAGATGGAACAAAACACCAGGCTAGAAAGGCCAAGCCTTCCACCTTTTACCAAGTATATAGGTGCATTAAATTAAAGAGCATTTAATAGGGTGATATGACAAGGAACCCATGTTATCACATGGAAGCATCTGTACCTGCAACTAGCAACGCTAACACATGGTTAAGCAAGCGGTAACATAGCCAATCAGTGGTTTGCTAGGTTGTGAACAGGTTGAAGGTTTCATGGCAGTGTTGAGAGGCTGATATTTAACATGTGGTAGGCAACGAGACATAATCGATAGAAACGGTAAAACTAGCATGGCAATGATAGTAATGGTATCTGGGGAAATGGTCATCTTTCCTGAGATCCCGCTTGGAAGAAGAATGACTCCGTGAAGCAGACGAACCGAAGTAGTCGAACGGGTCCTCACATCCGACACGCTTGCAGAACTCTATCGAGACGGAGGAAACCGGAAACAAGCTTCAACATACGATATTCACCACGGCATATGCACGACAAGATGCAATCCACATATGATGCACGATCAGCTGAATACTTGCAAGTCACGGCATAACAAATTACACAATCAAACACTACACATTAAGTAAAGTTCAATATGCAACGAGTTGCATATTGACGAAACTCCACATACGAATTATTTAGTTCACTCTCGATTAGTACACGGCAATATTAAAGGAGGTTAAACATGACAAGAGGTGAAGCGTAATTAAACTACCTATCTAGACATTTTAAATGAGGTCGGAAATGACATATAGCACCTCCGAGGCGACCTCACATGTTAATTTATAATTCTTTCTAGATCTGAACTAAAACATTTAAATGTTTGTTAAACATCAAAATAAATAGGTTCACGTGATTCTACGTGTCGTTACGAGCAATTTACACATAGAGAACATCTCCAACAGAGCTACGGTTCAAAAGATACGAACACCGCAAGATATGATGACATGAATACAATATGTGTACAACAACAGTCACAAGCATTTCAAAACACACAACCAGCAAGATACTAAGAAACTACACGAGATTCTAAGCAAGTTTCATATAGGACACGATCAAAACAGAGCAACGGTTCAACAACTACGAGCAAAACAAGAAATCACTACAATCTGCCAAAATCAGCCACATAGCATTTTCTACACCCCACAACTACGATCTACACAAATCCAATATGCTCAACCAAGGCATGAGGCGATAGAGGGCAATATGCACTGCAACATACAACTAATAACACCTAGCATGGAAGCATGGATCACTAGGAAAAGAAGTAACAAAAAGGCATCTCACACACAGTTTCAGACTTAGTGAAAATAACAGTTTATGAAACTGCAATTTTCGATCTGAAGGCATATTGACAGCAGCAAAACCATAAGCTACAGGACTCCAAATGGCATGAAAATTTACAGCATGCTAGAGAAACCCAAAGTCTACAACTAACTCCATTGCACCAACCTCAAAAGAGCTACAGAACACCAGATAAACTCATCCAAAGACAGCAACAAAACATAACAGATTTCAGACTTAGAAATATTTCAGCATCTACAAATCAGCACTATTTTCTAGCAACTTGAGAGCAAGCAAACCACACCTAAACATGGATTTCTATTGCAACCAAAAATACTAGAGGCTAGTCTAAACATCCAAGAGCAACTCTCTAGTTGACAACTTCTACAAATCACGCACGGATTAAATCTCACAAAATAAACAAAAGGGCAACACGGAAAAATATCACGCGAGCTAAATTGCTCAAAAGCTAAAACTAAATGCACGGTTAAATCCTATGGGTTTTTCTACCCCGAAAACATATATAACATGTGGGGTTGCAACAAAGAATATCGCCACACGTATATGCGGGAATATGTCCTAAACGCGGAATAACAAACTAGCCACGGAATCCTACATGCAAAAATGCATACAACCACTCTAAAATACATGGCAACAGGATTCCTAAAACATGAACATTTTATCTACGAAGTTCGAGCAATCCGGACACGCGCGAAAAATAAATACGGACAATTATCCTATTGAGACACCATACAAAACTAGACATTCGGCATGTCAAACTACTTCAAACATTTATGCAAGTTGCAAAATCATAATCTACGCGAAATTCTACACGAGGTACATATACAATACGTTCCGATCCGACTTACGGATTAAAAGTTACGGGCGTTCTGATATATCTATAATCCTGAGAATAACTAATTCGAAAACTCTAAAATAAAAACCTATTGGGCCGAATCTACAGCAGATGCATGTGCGCAATACAACTATCTAGTGCCTACGGTCCGTATAGGGCAGGAAGAGGGAGGCTCACCTCGGGCCGAGTCCCGGATCTGGAGCTGGGCCTCGAGGCCGACTAGGCCGTGTGGAGGTGCTGGCCTGGGAGCAGGCCGCGGTCGGGAAGCGGCTGCGCCCAGCTGGGCCGGCTCAGGCAGGAGGCCCACGCGGCCAGGGGCGCTGCAAGGCTGGTGGCTCGTCGTGCTCCTCCAGCACGAGCAGGGAGCCGGCAACGAGAGTTGACCGCGGCACTGGCCTGTGGTGGACGGCGATGCGGACCAGGGCAGTCCCCGGCGGCGGATCCAGCGGCTACCAGCCGCATCTGGCTGCGGGGCAACGGGGTTGGTGGAGCTGGTTAGGCCGGCGACCGAAGGCCAGCGGTGGCGGCGCGGGATCCGGCGGGATGCGGCGGGCGGACACGGCGCGGCGAGGCAGGGAGCTCGCCGGCGAGGCAGGGCTCCAGCAAGCTCGATGGAGAGGCGGGGAACCAACCCATGGTGACGGAGGCAGCCGGACCACGGGAGGAGGGCGCCGCTCGGGGCTGGCGGCTGCGGATCTGGCACCGGCGGGCTTCGGATGAGCTCGGGCGGGCCCGCGGTGGCTGGGGGCTGGTGGGAGGAAAGAGAGAGGTGGGAGGCTAGGGTTAGGGGTGCGGATCACGAGGTGGACTAGGGTTTGCTGTCTATAATGTTTGGGGAGGTCTATTTATAGACAAAGGGGGGCTAGGTTTAGCGTAATTTTGTCCCGGATGCAACCGCGCGGTCGGAATCAAAAAATTCCATACGCGGGGATGGGTAAGTGGCTGTGTAGAGTGGTTAAACGGAGACGAGAGAGAAAACGGGCGGCCCGACAACGAGATTTAAAACTTCGAAAGACGTCTGACGGTAGACCGAATACGGTGCCGCTACGGTCGATCGTTCAGGTAATAGACGGACTCCGATTGCGACGAATTGTGACACGCGGCCTACCTATATTAAAATAAGAGCACACGTCAAATATCAACCCAATCAGAGAAAGTTTTATACACACTTTTAAAACAGGGTTTTCACGATGTCGCGGGCGCGTGCGTGTGCAGTCGGGCTTAGAACGGACAATGATGAGAACCGGCAACTAACAACGGATGCAAGTTTGAAAACTGACGGCAACGGAATGCCGATGCAATGCGGATGATGCGAATGACGTGATGATGATGCGACAAATAAAATAATCACACGACGGAAACGGAATAAAAGGGGAATCTTCTGGAACGTCGGTCTCGTGCTGTCACAACTCTCCTACACTACAAGAGGATCTCGACCCGAGATCCAAGAATGAACGGGGAAGAGGATGAGAAAATATGTCAAACTTCGTCGCTTCTTTGACAAACGAGTGAAACCAACGATCCTTGAAGGTTGCAAAGAGATGAAGAATGATATGAGAAACAAGCAAGAATTCACGGACAATTTCGGCACCACTTCGGTAGGAAAAAGGCACAAAAATCGATAAGATGGGAGAATTAGACAAGATTCATAACAAACAACTAAATAGAACAAGGGAACACCATGAACTTGACAGAACAAGATGATAGACCCAAAAGAGCAACATCGCAATGCCTCCGGAACAATAGAATAGGAACTAGCTCATACGGAAGAAGAAAATGAAGAAAAGAATGACAACTATTATCGCAAATGAACTTGGCAAGTGTCCTTGCAAGAAGAATTCAACGGATTTGTTGGAAAAAACAACAACAAAAAGAACAAGACAGTAGTGGGCTTATGGAAACCTTTTCAAACTAATGAAGTGACAACCAGCTACTAACAAAAACAAGGATTGTTTCGAGAAACAAGATAAACAAAACTCTTACACCAAGAGGATACGTTGAAAACTAGGATTAATGGCAACACCGTACTAGCGACAATCCTTAGATAAAGCTTTAGGTGAAGTCTCAACCAAGATAGGTCAAAGAAGAAACCATGGGTTTGGAAAAATCTCATGATCATAGAATCGGTGGGTTTACATATTTACTTGAAACAAGTTCTCTTCGAGACTCCTACACTAACAGAACGCTATAATACCACCTCAAAGGATAAAGGAGGAAGAATTGCACTTTGAAATGCAAGAGAAAGGATACTTGAGGTTCTCCAACAAGAATCTTGAAGAACACTTTGAGAATGAATTGATATCATGAGCCGCTCCGGAAGAAGAATTCAGATTCCTATGAACAAGAATAAGAATTATGTTATGCTTATCCTTCATCAAGTTTAATTGATGACAAACAACGGATTTAGCGTACCACTTATTCTTCTTGAAAGAAACTTGAAGGGATAGATAGGTAAGCACCACTTGAAGCATGATTGAAGGAAGCACCGGTAAGAATTCCAATTGGATGGGAATAGCAAGAGTTAATGGAGATGCATGAGAATGAAGAGATCATGAGCCACCTGAGAGAAAACTTGAACAAGGCGCCGGAATAATTGAGAGACGAACGAAGAGACAACAATTGAGAAGAATTGAGGATGAAAGCTGAAAGCTGAGAATGAAGAATCTTCTGAAATGATGGCCTTCGGAGGATCGAGAATGAAACAACTCAGAAATGCACCGCATAGCAAGAAAGGGATACTCATGATTGACAACAATTAAGATGATGGCACAAAGCTGAAATGATGAATCTCCAAGAGAATGGACCAAGATTTGAGAGAAACACTCCTTCAGTCTTCCAAGCTGAAAATGATGACGAGAAAATGAGGACACGATCAAAACGGAGCAACGGTTCAACTACTACGAACAAAACAAGAAATCACTACAATCTGCCAAAATCAGCCACATAGCATTTTCTCCACCCCACAACTACGAGCTACACAAATCCAATATGCTCAACCAAGGCATGAGGCGATAGAGGGCAAGATGCACTACAACATACAACTAATAACACCTAGCATGGAAGCATGGATCACTAGGAAAAGAAGTAACAAAAAGGCATCTCACACACAGTTTCAGACTTAGTGAAAATAATAGTTTATGAAACTGCAGTTTTCAATCTGAAGGCATATTCACAGCAGCAAAATAATAAGCTACAGGACTCCAAATGGCATGAAAATTCACAACATGCTAGAGAAACCCAAAGTCTACAACTAACTCCATTGCACCAACCTCAAAAGAGCTACATAACACCGGATAAACTCATGCAAAGACAGCAACAAAATATAACAGATTTCAGACTTAGAAATATTTCAGCATCTACAAATCAGCACTATTTTCTAGCAACTTGAGAGCAAGCAAACCACACCTAAACATGGATTTCTATTGCAACCAAAAATACCAGAGGCTAGTCTAAACATCCAAGAGCAACTGTCTAGTTGACAACTCCTACAAATCATGAACGGATTAAATCCCACAAAATAAACAAAAGGGAAACACGGAAAAATATCACGCGAACTAACTTGCTCAAAAGCTAAATCTAAATGCACGGTTAAATCTTATGGATTTTTTAGCCCGAAAACATATATAACTTGTGGGGTTGCAACACAAGATTATCGCCACACGTATATGCGGGAATATGTCCTAAATGCGGAATAACAAACTAGCCACGGAATCCTACATGCAAAAATGCATACAACCACTCTAAAATACATGGCAACAGGGTTCCTAAAACATGAACATTTTATCTAAGGAGTTCGAGCAATCCGGACACGCGTGAAAAATAAAACGGGCAATTATCCTATTGAGATAGCACGCAAAACTAGACATTCGGCACGTCAAACTACTTCAAACATATATGCAAATTGCGAAATAGTAAGCTATGCGAAATTCTACACGAGGTACAAATACAATACGTTCCGATCCGACTTACGGATTAAAAGTTACGGGCGTTCTAATATATCTATAATCCTGAGAATAACTAATTCGAAAACTCTAAAATAAAAACCTATTGGGCCGAATCTACAGCAGATGCATGTGCGCAATACAACTATCTAGTGCCTACAGCGCCGTATAGGGCAAGAAGAGGGAGGCTCACCTCGGGCCGAGGCCCGGATCTGGAGTTGGGCCTGGAGGCCGACTGGGCCGTGTGGAGGCGCTGGCCTGGGAGCATGTCGCGGTCGGGAGGCGTATGCGCCTAGCTGGGCCGGCTCGGGCAGGAGGCCCACATGGCCAGGGGCGATGTGAGGCTGGCGGCTCGTCGTGCTCCTCCAGCACGAGTAGGGAGCCGGCAAAGGGAGTTGACCACGGCGCTGGCTTGTGGTGGACGGGGAAGCGGACCAGGAGAGTCCTCGGCGGCGGATCTGGCGGCTACCAGCCGCATCTGGCTGGGGGGCATCGGGGTTGGTGGAGCTAGTTAGGCCGGCGACCGAAGGCCAACGGTGGTGGCGCAGGATCCGGCGGGACGCGGTGGGTGGACACGACGCGGTGAGGCACGGAGCTCGCCGGCGAGGCAGGGCTCTAGCAAGCTCGATGCACAGGCGGGGAACCAGCCCAGGGCGACGGAGGCGGCCGGACCACGGGAGGAGGGCGCCGCTCGGGGCTGGCTGCGCGCCCCTTGGGCTGGCGGCGACGGATCTAGGCCCGGCGGGCCTCGGATGGGCTCGGACGGGCCCGCAATGGCTGGAGGCTGGTGGGAGGAGAGAGATAGGTGGGAGGCTAGAGTTAGGGGCGCGGATCCCGAGGTGGACTAGGGTTTGCTGTCTAAAGTGCTTGGGGAGGTCTATTTATAAACAATGGGGGGCTAGGTTTAGCGGAATTTCATCCCGGATCCAACCGCGCGGCTGGAATCGAACAATTCCGTACGTGGGGACGGGTAAGTGGCTGTGTAGTGTGGTTAACCAAAGAAGAGAGGGAAAACGGGCGCCCCGGCAATGAGATTTAAAACACCGAAAGACGTCCGACGGTAGACCGAATACGGTGCCGCTACGGTCGACTGTTCGGGTACGAGACGGACTTCGATTGCGACGAATTGTGACAGGCGGACTACCTATATTAAAATAAGACGGCACATCAAATCTCAACCCAATCAGAGAAAGTTTTATACACACTTTTAAAACAGGGTTTTGACGATGCCGCGGGCGCGTGCGTGTGCGATCGGGCTCAGAACGGACAACGACAAGAACCGGCGACTAACAAAGGATGCAAGTTTGAAAACTGATGGCAACGGAATGCCGATGCAATGTGGATGATGCGAATGATTCGATGATGATGCGACAAATAAAATAATCACACGTCAGAAATGAAATAAAGGGGGAATCTTCTGGAACGTCGGTCGCGGGCTGTCACACATCTACTCCTCTTCACATGTAGAATCTGCTACGACACTTTGCTTGGAACTGCACCAGCTTACCGCACCCCCATTTAGAATAAATATGTATCCGGTTTGAGACTTAGAGTCATCCATATCAGTGTCAAATCTTGCGTCGACGTAACCCTTTACGACAAGCTCTTCATGACCTCCATAAACGAGAAACATTTCCTTTGTCCTTTTCAGGTACTTCAGAATATTCTTGACCGCCGTTCAGTGATCCACTCCTAGATTACTTTGAAACCTGCCTGCCATACTTATGGCCAGGCTGACGTCCGGTCTTGTGCACAGCATTGCATACATGATATACCCTATGGCTGAAACATAGGGGACGGTACTCATCTTTTCTCTATCTTCCAAAGTTACTGGACACTGAGTCTTACTCAACTTTATACCTTGTAACACTGGCAAGAACCCCTTCTTGGACTGCTCCATTTTGAACTTCCTTAAAACTTTATCAAGGTATGTGCTTTGTGAAAGTCCTATTAGGCGCCTCGATCTATCCCTATAGATCTTAATGCCTAATATGTAAGAGGCTTCTCCTAGGTCTTTCATTGAGAAACATTTGTTCAAGTAATCTTTTACGCTCTCTAAAAACTCCGCATTGTTTCCAATCAGCAATATGTCATCCATATATAATATTAGAAATGCTACAAAGCTCCCACTCGCTTTCTTGTAAATACAAGATTCTCCAACAACTTGTATAAACCCAAATGCTTTGATCACCACATCAAAGCGCTTATTCCAACTCCGAGATGCTTGCACCAGTCCATAAATGGATCGATGGAGCTTGCATACTTTGTTAGCATTCTTCGGATCGACAAAACCTTCGGGTTGCATCATATACAACTCTTCCTTAAGAAAACCATTAAGGAACGCCGTTTTGACATCCATCTGCCAGATTTCATAATCGAAAAACGCGGCTATTGCTAACATGATTTGGACGGACTTAAGCATCGCTACGGATGAGAATGTCTCATTGTAGTCAACTCCTTGAACTTGTGAAAAAACCTTTGCCACAAGTTGAGCTTTATAAACGGTCACATTACCGTCCACGTCCGTCTTCTTCTTAAAGATCCATTTGTTCTGAATAGCCTTGCGACCTTCAGGTAATACTTCCAAAGTCCACACTTTGTTTTCATACATTGATCCTATCTCGAACTTCATGGCCTCCAGCCATTTGTTGGAATCCGGGCCCACCATTGCTTCTTCATAATTCGCAGGTTCATTGTTGTCTAACAACGTGATAGATAAGACAGGATTACCATACCACTCAGGAGCAGTACGTGATCTTGTCGACCTGCGAGGTTCGATAGTAACTTGATCTGAAGCTTCATGATCATCATCATTAGCTTCCTCCTCAACCGGTGTTGCCTCGACATAGGTTTCCCCCTGCCCTGTGCCACCATCTAGGGGGAGCAGAGGTTCCGCAACCTCATCAAGTTCTATCTTCCTCCCACTCAATTCTTTCGAGAGAAACTCCTTCTCAAGAAAAGCTCCGTTCTTAGCAACAAACACTTTGCCCTCGAATCTGAGATAGAAGGTGTACCCAACTGTCTCTTTTGGGTAACCTATGAAGACGCACTTTTCCGCTTTGGGTTCCAGCTTTTTAGGCTGAAGCTTTTTGACATAAGCATCGCATCCCCAAACTTTAAGAAACGACAACTTTGGCCTCTTGCCATGCCATAGCTCATATGCTGTCGTCTCAACGCATTTTGGCGATGCCCTATTTAAAGTGAATGCAGCTGTTTCTAATGCGTAACCCCAAAATAATAATGGAAAATTGGTAAGAAACATCATAGATCGCACCATATCTAACAAAGTACGATTACAACGTTCGGACATACCATTACGCTGCGGTGTTCCACGCGGTGTCAACTGTGAAACGATCCACATTGTCTTAAGTGAGCACTGATACGTCTCCATCGTATCTAGTTTTCCAAACTCTTTTGCCCTTGTTTTGGACTCTAATTTGCATGATTTGAATGGAACTAACCCGGACTGACGTTGTTTTCAGCACATTGTCATGGTGTTGTTTTTGCGCAGAAATAAAAGTTCTCAGAATGACCTGGAAATTTATGAGGATTTTTTGTGGAATATATACAAAATACTGGCGCAAGAATTACTTGGAGGGACGGAGCCAGGAGCCCACAAGCCCAGGAGGCGCCCCCCTAGCCGCGCATGGCAGGCTTGTGAGGCCCTCGTGGCTCCGCCGCCTCCAACTCCAGCTCTATATAGTCTCTCTCGCCCGGAAAAAATTAAGGGAGAAGAGTTCATCACGTTCTATGACACGGAGCTGCCACCACCACCTGTTCTTCCTCTGGAGGGTAGATCTGGAGTCTGTTCTGGACTACGGAGAGGGGAAATCGCCACCGTCGTCATCGCCAACCATCCTTCATCGCCAATTCCATGATGCTCTTCACCGTTCGTGAGTAATCTCATCGTAGGCTTGCTGGACGGTGATGGGTTGGATGAGATCTATCATGTAATCGAGTTAGTTTTGATGGGGGTTTGATCCCTAGTATCCACTATGTTCTCACATTGATGTTGCTACTACTTTGCTATGCTTAATGCTTGTCACTAGGGCCCGAGTGCCATGATTTCAGATCTGAACCTATTATGTTTTCATCAATATATGTGTGTTCTTGATCCTATCTTGCAAATTGTAGTCACCTACTATGTGTTATGACCCGGCAACCCCGGAGTGACAATAGCCGGAACCACTCCCAGAGATGTCAATAGTATGAGGAGTTCATGTATTCACTGAGTGCTAATGCTTTGTTCCAGTTCTCTATTAAAAGGAGACCTTAATATCCCTTAGTTTCCATTAGGACCCCGCTGCCACGGAAGGGATGGACAATAGATGTCATGCAAGTTCTTTTCCATAAGCACGTATGACTATATATGGAATACATGCCTACATTACATTGACGAATTGGAGCTAGTTACATATCTCCCCATGTTATAACTGTTACATGATGAATGTCATCCGACATAATTATCCATCACCGATCCAATGCCTACGAGCTTTTCCTACTGGTCCTTGCTAAGTTACTTTCCCGCTACTGCTGTCACTGCTGCTACTGTTACCGCTACTGCTGTCACTACTGCTACTGTTACCATTGTTACCATTACTATCACGCTACTTTGGTACTAAAACTTTGCTGCAGATACTAAGTCTTTCAGGTGTGGTTGAATTGACAACTCAAGTTCTAATACTCGAGAATATTCTTTGGCTTCCCCTTGTGTCGAATCAACAAATTTGGGTTGAATACTCTACCCTCGAAAACTGTTGCGATCCCCTATACTTGTGGGTTATCAAGACTATTTTCTGGCGCCGTTGCCGAGGAGGCCTAGCTCTATTCTCTGAGTCACTTGGGATTTACGTCTGTTGATCACTATGATAAATCCGAGGGATCCAAAAACTAAAGTCTTGCCCTTAACTACGAGGACAGGTAAGGAACTTCCATCTAGCTCTGCACTTGATTCACCTTCAGTTATGAGTAAGTTTGCGACACCACCACCTACTATAAATTCTGATGTGTCGCATGTGCTTGATGATGCTACTTCTGCTACCCATGATGCTTAAGATGATGCTTTGCTTGATACTGCTTTGCCACTAGGTGCATTCCTTGATGCACAAATTGCTAGAGTTGCTGCTGAATGCGATGATACTTCTGAAACTGCTGAAATTATTGAAGTAGAACCTATTGTTTCACCTGTTAGAACTAGCTCTCCTAGATATGAATTGCCTGATATACCCGAGGGTTATGTTATGGAGGGAGAGGTAGCTGATGACTTTCTTGCTTGTAAGGATAGCTATGATCTTGAGAATTTATTGCGCAAGTGGAAATAAAAATCTCTGAATGCTAGAATGAAATACGATCCTAAGTTTGCTACTTCTCCCATCTTTGTGACTGATAAGGATTACGAATTCTCTGTTGATCCTGAGTTGATAAATTTGGTTGAATCTGACCCTTTTCATGGTTATGAGTCTGAAACGGTTGTAGCACATCTTACTAAGCTGAATGATATAGCCACCCTATTCACGAGTGAGGAAAATATTCGCCATTACTATATCCTTAAGTTGTTTCCTTTCTCGCTAAAGGGTGATGCTAAGACTTGGTTTACTTCTCTTGCTCCTAGTTGTGTGCGTAGTCCCCAGGATATGATTTACTACTTCTCTGAGAAATATTTTCCTGCCCATAAGAAACAAGTTGCCTTGCAGGATATATATAACTTTGTGCAAGTTGAAGAAGAGACTCTCCCACAAGCTTGGGGGAGGCTTGTCCAGTTACTGAATGCTTTGCCTGATCACCCTCTTGAGAAAAATGAAATACTTGATACCTTTTATAATGGACTAACCGATGCTTCTAGGGACCACCTAGATAGTTGTGTTGCTTGTGTTTTCAGGGAACGAACTGTGGAACAAGTTGAAATTATATTGAATAATATCTTGAGCAATGATAATGCTTGGACTATTTCCGAACCACTTCCGAACCCAACTCCGAAGAAAAGAGGTATTCTATTCCTCAGTCCTGAAGATATGCAAGAAGCCAAGAAATCTATGCAAGAGAATGGTATTAAATCTAAAGATGTTAAGAATCTACCACCTATCGAAGAGATACATGGTCTTGATAACCCAACACAGGTAGTAGAGGTAAATTCTCTTCGTAGATTCAATGAGAGTAATATTCCTTTTGATAAACCTGCTAGCTTATGCTTAGATGAATTTGATAACTTTGTTGCCAAACAACAAAGTTTCAATGATTATGTTAGCAGACAATTGGAACAAAACGCTCGCATGATTAATCATTTAAGTGCTTGTGTGGATAGAAATTTCAATGATCTTAAGCTTTTGAGTAAACCTGCCTCTATGGTCACTACTCAAGTAGAACAAGTACTTAAGGCTCAAAATGACTTGCTCAATGAGTTGAATGACAATTATGTTAGAGTTGTCACTAGAGGTGGTAGAATGACTCAGGAACCTTTGTATCCTGAGGGCCATCCTAAGAGAATTGAACAAGATTCTCAAGGAGTTAGCACTAAGGCACCTTGTCATCCTAGTAATAGGAAGAAAAAGAAAGATGATAGGAACTTGCATGCTAGCAAACCTGCTGGTGTTACACCTGAGAATCCAAATGATATCTCTGTTTCTGATGCCGAAACACAATCTAGTGATGAACATGAGCCTAGTGATAATATCGATAGTGGTGTTCACGATGATGCTCAACCTAGTAATGATAAGGATGTGGATATTGAACCTGCTGTTGATCTTGATAACCCACAACCTAAGAACAAGAGGTACGATAAGAACGACTTCATTGCTAGGAAGCATGGTAAAGAAAGAGAACCATGGGTTCAGAAACCCATGCCCTTTCCTCCCAAACCATCCAAGAAAAAGGATGATGTGGATTTTGAGCGCTTTGTTGAAATGATTAGACCTGTCTTTTTGCAAATGTGTTTGACAGATATGCTCAAAATGTCTCCTTATGCTAAGTACATGAAAGATATTGTGACTAATAAAAGGAAGATACCTGAGGTTGAGATTTCCACCATGCTTGCCAACTACACTTTTAAGGGTGGGACTACTAAGAAACTAGGTGATCCCGGAGTGCCCACTATACCTTGCTCCATTAAAGGAAATTATGTTAGAACTGCTTTATGCGATCTTGGAGCTGGTGTTAGTGTTATTCCTCTCTCTTTATATCGTAGACTTTAATTGGATAAGTTGACACCCACTCAAATGTCTTTGCAAATGGCCGACAAATCAACTGCTTTTCCTATCGACATTTGCGAGGATGTGTGTGTTGTGGTTGGTAACGTTACTATCTTAACGGACTTTGTTATTTTGGATATTCCCAAGGATGATGCCATGGCGGTCATCCTTGGAAGACCCTTTTTAAACACTGCAGGGGCTGTTATTGATTACAACAAAGGCAATGTCACTTTCCATGTTAATGGTAATGAGCATACGGTGCACTTTCCGAAGAAACAATATCGAGTACATTGCATCAATGCTATTGAAAAAACTTCATCAGTTCTTATTGGAAGCTTTGAATGCCCGATACCTACTGTCAAGATGAAGTATGGTTTACTTGTTGGGGATATGCACATCCCCGTTGAGGTAACCTAGTGATTATTCGAAAATTCTCCGGTTTTATGTGATTCTAAAAAAGTTTGTCAAGGAGACTTGATCAACCTCATTGATGGATTTCTTTTGATGACCATGAGATGGATGAATCTAGGAGTCTCAACCTTCTATTCGAAACTTTTATTTTTTGTTGCTTAGAAGAAAAATGATAAATTTAGCTTTATTTTCCTGTTTTCTGCTTTTTGCGTCCCTTAGAAAAGTGTCCCGAAAATAAAAGTTCTTCAAATGCCCTGAAATTCAAGTATGATTTTTTTTGGAATTTTTGAAAAAATCTGAGATAGAGAGCTAGTCAGGGGGATGCACCAGCGGGCCACAAGCCCAGGAGGCACGGCCACCCCCCCTGACCACGCCTGGCAGGCTTGTGGGTCCCATGTGGCCCCCCTCCACTTATTCCAGCTCCCATCTCCTTCTTCTACCTCCAGAAAAAATCATTCCACAGCTCAAACCCATGTTCTTGCTCTTCTTGCTGCATTTTTTCAATCTCCTTGTGCAAAGCCCATTCAACAAACTGTTTTGGGGAATTGTTCCTTGGTATGTGACTCCTCCATTGGTCTAATTAGTTTTTGCTCTAGTGCTTTATTCGTTGCGTATTTTTGCTGCCTTGGTGACCCTGTTCTTGAGCTTTGCATGTTAATTTTAGTTGGTGCCAAGTAGTTTTGATGCATGATATGGCCTCTAGGCACTTGTAGGAGTAGTTGCTATGAGTTTTGTTCAGCCTTGTTCACTTTTCTATTGAGTCACTAAAAATTTCAGAAATTTTCAGAGAAAGAAAAAGGAAAAAATGAGGAGGTTCCTAAGAGGCTCTTCAAGCCGTGACCCCAAGGAAAAATCCTCCTATGGTTGAGTTCAAGTTATATGATATCCCCCAGCGCATGTCACTTCAGGATTTTTGCAATGTTTGCAATTTACCTTATGTTGGGGATGTTCATGAATCTCGTCCATGGGACTAGGAGGCTTTCATTGATACTATTGTTGTAGGAGAGGAGAGAGGAGTGTCTTGCGTTAGAGTTGCTAGTGTACATTTTCCCGTGCTTCGGTATCTCAAGTTTTTCGTGGGAAAATGTCTGATTGGCCATGGGAAAGCTGGGGCTCTTAGCTCCCCAGATCTTACGGTTTTGCACGAAGCTCTTTATAAAGATAAAACTTATAGCTTGGGCGCTATAGTGGTTCAACGGTTGAACATGAACCGTACTAAAGGCGTTGTTTACGGAGGTATCTATGCTACCCGTCTTGCTAAACATTTTGAGATACCTATTAGACTGTACGAGGAAGAAGAGATGCTTCTTCCTGAGAGATATTTAGATTATGATAGCATGGTTTGCCATGACTTTCTTGATAAAGATATAAATAAGAGGATGATTTACAACTTGGTATTTAGTCAGGGTACTCGTGAGACTATTACTTTGCCTGCTCCTTCTTTGTTCAATCTTCATCTAGGCAGGTACATTATTATGCCCTCGGACATCTACGCATATTGGGGCATAACGCGACCACAGGCGCCCGTTCGCGAGCTACCAGTCAGTACCAGACACCAGTTTATCAGTGGGAGCCACAGGAGCACACTCACCAGTGTCACCCTTAGTACACTCCGGAGTACCACGGAGACAGTTACTTCCCTCCTTGGGACTAGACCAACTTAGGCCAAAAGCCTAAGCTTGGGGGAGTACGTGTTTCTCACCGACTTTATATTCATGCTCTCACTTTCACTTTGATAGTCGGTGTTCACACCTTGCCATTGTATCATCCATGCTAGTTTATTTCTTTTTCTCGCTTTCTTCTCGTGTGTTTGTTTAGATTGAGAAAAACAAAAAAAATTGTTGTAAGTTTACTTTCTAGCCTGCTTAGTGGTAAGAAAAAAAAGGAAAACCCAAAAAGATTTCCCGTTCTTCTTTTGCTTGTTGGGAGCTTTCCCGTGTAAATAGTTTTCTTTTTCCTTGGGTCAAGGTAGAAGACCATGGTTAAAATGTTTAGTGGCTCTCACATGCATATCTTTTTATCCGTCAAAGAGCCATATTACTTTGTCTTCTCCTCTGTGTTTGCTTGCAGATTCCAGCTTAGTCCAATGCACGAACACTCTCATTATGATTCACACCATTCGGTCGTGCAAGTGAAAGGTAATAATGATGATATATGATGAATTGACTGAGCCTGGAAAAGCTGGTATGAACTCGATCTATTTGTTTTTGTAAATATTACTAGCTCATCGTTCCTAATTCAGCATTGTTATGAGAGAAACATGTTTGCAATGACAACTTAGAGATCATAGTTTCTGATGCCATGCTTAATTAGCTAGGAGCTTATAATGGTTTGTCTTGGATGCCAACATGAATTTCAAGATGATTATGATGTAGTATGATAGGATGGTATCCTCCTTTGAATGATTCAAGTGGCTTACCTTGGCACATGTTCACGCATGTAGTTGAAACAAAATCAACATAGCCTCTATGATATTCATGTTTATGGTGATTTATATCCTACTCATGCGTGCACTCAATGGCGGTTAATTTCAATGCTTATTGATGACTGTTGTCGCTCTCTAGTTGGTCGCTTCCCAGTCTTTTGCTAGCCTTCACTTGTACTAAGCGGGAATACTGCTTGTGCATCCACTTCCATAAACCCAAAGTTGTTCCATATGAGTCCACCATACCTACCTATATGCGGTATCTACCTACCGTTCCAAGTAAATTTGCATGTGCCACTCTCTAAATCTTCAAGTAATAATCTGTTTTGTATGCCCGAACCGCTCATGTGGTGAAAAGGGGTGGTCAGTATCTTCCATGCTAGGCGTGTTATCCTCGATACGTGTTTATTCACTATCACTCACGAGAAAGGGGCCGGTAATTGGAATGCCCAGTTCCATGCTCAAATCAAAAATATAAATGCAAACAAAACTCCCCCTGGATTGTTGTTGGTATGGACGGCACCCGAGGATTCGGCTAGTCGTGGAGTGTGATTGATTGGTGGCGGGGGAGTCAAAACTTTACTTTTCTGTTTGGGAACCGCCTATAATATGTGTAGCATGGAAGATGGTGAAAACTCTTGGTCATTGCGTTGACAATGAGAGCATACCACTCAAAATTATTTATCTCCGTTTTAAAAGCTTGAGCTCTGGCACCTCTACGAATCAATGCTTCCCTCTGCGAAGGGCCTATCTATTTATGTTTCTGTTGAGTCATCCTCTCCTTATAAAGGCACCAATTAGAGAGCACCTCTGTCATTTCTATGCTTTGCTATTAATTGCTATTGAGTATGACTGTGACAGGATCTTCTTTGCCATGAATTACAATGTTCAGTCAGCCCTTGGTCTTTGAAGGTGTTCTGCATTTATGTTTTGCGCTCTCAGAAAGAGCTAGCAAGATACCATCTGTTCATATTGCTTCATGATTGTTTTGATTGAAGTGTTGATGTTTGAAACTTATTATTATTGCTCGCTAGTTGATTATGCCATTGTATGAGTTCACCATGAGACCTAAATGTCATTGCTTATGTGGTTAGCTTATGATCTTGCTGAAAATCCGAATATGAGTTAGACATAATTACAACAACAAGATCAAACAGAGTTTGTAAAAGTTTTTCTTTTGTCTCTTTCAGTTTGTCAACTGAATTGCTTGAGGACAAGCAAGGCTTTAAGCTTGGGGGAGTTGATACGTCTCCATCGTATTTACTTTTCCAAACTCTTTTGCCCTTGTTTTGGACTCTAATTTGCAGATTTGAATGGAACTAACCCGGACTGACGTTGTTTTCAGTAGAATTGCCATGGTGTTGTTTTTGCGCAGAAATAAAAGTTCTCGGAATGGCCTGGAAATTTACGAGGACTTTTTGTGGAATATATAAAAAATACTGGCGCAAGAATTACCTGGAGGGACGGAGCCACGAGCCCACAAGTACAAGAAGCGCGGGCCCCCCTGGCCGCGCCTGGCAGGCTTGTGAGGCCCTCGTGGCTCCGCCGCCTCCAACTCCAGCTCTATATAGTCTCTCTCGCCCGGAAAAATTAAGGAAGAAGAGTTCATCGCGTTTTACGACACAGAGCCGCCGCCACCACCTGTTCTTCCTCTGGAGGGCAGATCTGGAGTCCGTTCTGGACTCCAGAGAGGGGAAATCGTCGCCGTCGTCATCGCCAACCATCCTTCACCGCCAATTCCATGATGCTCTTCACCGTTTGTGAGTAATCTCATCGTAGGCTTGTTGAGCGGTGATGGGTTGGATGAGATCTATCATGTAATCGAGTTAGTTTTGATGGGGTTTGATCCCTGGTATCCACTATGTTCTGAGATTGATGTTGCTACTACTTTGCTATGCTTAATGCTTGTCACTAGGGCCCGAGTGCCATGATTTCAGATCTGAACCTATTATGTTTTCATCAATATATGTGTGTTCTTGATCCTATCTTGCAGGTTGTAGTCACCTACTATGTGTTATGACCCGGCAACCCCGGAGTGACAATAGCCGGAACCACTCCCGGAGATGACCATGGTATGAGGAGTTCATGTATTCATTGAGTGCTAATGCTTTGTTTCCGTTCTCTATTAAAAGGAGACCTTAATATCCCTTAGTTTCCATTATGAACCCGCTGCCACGGGAGGGAGGGACTATAGATGTCATGCAAGTTCTTTTCCATAAGCACGTATGACTATATACGGAATACATGCCTACATTACATTGACGAACTGGAGCTAGTTACATATCTCCCCATGTTATAACTGTTACATGATGAATGTCATCTGACATAATTATCCATCATCGATCCAATGCCTACGAGCTTTTCCTACTGGTCCTTGCTATGTTACTTTACCGCTACTGCTGTCACTGCTGCTACTGTTACCGTTATTGCTGTCACTACTGCTACTGTTACCGTTGCTACCATTACTATCACGCTACTTTGCTACTGAAACTTTGCTGCAAATACTAAGTCTTTCAGGTGTGGTTGAATTGACAACTCAACTGCTGATACTCGAGAATATTCTTTGGCTTCCCCTTGTGTCGAATCAACAAATTTGGGTTGAATACTCTACCCTTGAAAACTGTTGCGATCCGCTATACTTGTGGGTTATCAAGCACCAAACTCAAAACATCAGATATTCACCCCCTCGATCAGATCGTAGGAACTTGATCTTCTTGTTACAATGATTTTCAACTTCACTCTAAAATTACTTGAACTTTTCAAACGTTTGAGACTTGTGCTTCATCAAGTAGATATATCCATACCTACTTAAATCATCAGTGAAGGTGAGAAAATAATGATATCCGCCACGCGCCTCCACACTCATTAGACCGCACACATCAGTATGTATGATCTCCAACTAGTCACTTGCACGCTCCATTGTTCCGGAGAACAGAGTTTTAGTCATCTTGCCCATGAGGCATGGTTCGCACATGTCAAGTGATTCAAAATCAAGTGACTCCAAAAGCCCATCGGTATGGAGTTTCTTCATGCGCTTTACTCCAATATGACCTAAGTGGCAGTGCCACAAAAACGTGGCGCTATCATTGTTAACTCTACATCTTTTGGTCTCAATGTTATGTATATGTGTGTCATCACAATCAAGATTCAATATGAAGAAACCCCACACATTGGGTGCATGACCATAAAAGATATTACTCATAAAAATAGAACAACCATTATTCTCTGACTTAAATGAGTAACCGTCTCGCAATAAAAAAGATCCAGATATAATGTCCATGCTTAACGCAAGCACTAAATAACAATTATTTAAGTTCGTAACTAATTCTGATGGTAATTGAAGTGAGACTGTGCCGACGGCGATTGCATCAACCTTGGAACCATTTCCCACGCGCATCGTCACTTCATCCTTCGCCAACCTTCGTTTATTCCGCAGTTCCTGCTTCGAGTTGCAAATATGAGCAACAGAACCGGTATCAAATACCCAGGCACTACTACGAGAGTTGGTTAGGTACACATCAATAACATGTATATCACATATACCTGGTTTTACGTTGGCCGCCTTCTTATCAGCCAAATACTTGGGGCAGTTGCGCTTCTAGTGACCCATCCCCTTGCAATAATAGCACTCTGTTTCCGGCTTAGGTCCAGCCTTGGGTTTCTTCGTCGGATTGGCAACAGTTTTGCCGCTCTTCTTGGAGTTACCCTTCTTGCCTTTGCCGTTTCTCTTGAAACCAGTGGTCTTATTGACCATCAACACTTGATGCTCTTTCCGGAGTTCTGACTCTGCGACTTTTAGCATCGCGAATAACTCGTCGGGTGACTTGTTCATCCCTTGCATGTTATAGTTCAACACAAAGCTCTTATAGCTAGGTGGCAGTGATTGAAGAATTCTGTCAGTGATAGCCTCTTGCGGGAGTTCAATTCCCAGCTCAGCTAGACGGTTTGATTACCCAGACATTTTGAGCACATGTTCACTAACAGACGAATTCTCCTCCATCTTGCAAGCATAGAATTTATCGGAGGTCTCATACCTCTCGATTCGGGCGTTCTTCTGAAAGATAAACTTGAACTCCTGGAACATCTCATATGCTCCATGACGCTCAAAGCACCGTTGAAGTCCCGGTTCCAAGCCATACAAGACTGCGCATTGAACTACTGAGTAGTCCTCCTTACGCGATTGCCAAGCGTTCAAAACATCTTGGTCAGACATAGCGGGTGGTTCATCTCCTAGCGCAGCATCAAGGACATAATTCTTTTTCCTAGCTTGTAGGATGAGCCTAAGATTACGAGCCCAGTCTGCAAAGTTGCTACCATCATCTTTCAGCTTATCTTTCTCTAGGAACGTATTGAAATTCAGGGTTGCTACTGCGTGAGCCATTGATCTACAACATAAAATATTGCAAAGTAGACTTAGACTATGTTCAAGACAATTAGAGTTTAACTAATCAAATTACTAATAAACTCCCACTCAAATAGACATCCCTCTAGTTACTTGAGTGTGGCATGATCCAAATTCACTAACTCAAATCCAATCATCACGTGAGTTGAGTATAGTTTCAGTGGTAAACATTTCTATGCTAATCATATCAACGATACGATTCATGCATGACCTTTAGGTCTCTTGTGTTCCGAGGCCATATCTGCACATGCTAGGCTCGTCAAGTTTAACCTGAGTGTTCCATGTGTGCAACTATTTTGCACCCATTGTATGTGAACGTTGAGTCTATCACACCCGGTCATCACGTGGTGTCTCAAAACGACGAACTGACGCAACCGTGCATAGTCGGGGAGAACACAATTTTATCTTGAAATTTTAGTGAGGGATCACCTTATAATGCTACCGTCGTTCTAAGCAAGATAAGGTGCATAAAAGGATTAATATCACATGCAATTCATAAGTGACATGATATGGCCATGATCTTGTGCTTCTTGATCTCCATCACCAAAGCACCGACATGATCTTCATCGTCACCGGCGCCACACTATGATCTCCATCATCGTGCCGCCATCGAGGTTGTCATGCTATCTATGCTATTACTACTAAAGCTACAACCTAGCAATATAGTAAACGCATCTGCAAACACAAACGTTAGTTTAAAGACACCCCTATGGCTCCTGCCAGTTGTCGTAGCATCGACGTGCAAGTCGATATTAACTATTACAACATGATCATCTCATACATCCAATATATCACATCATGTCTTTTGGCTATATCACATCACAAGCATACCCTACAAAAACAAGTTAGACAACCTCTAATTTGTTGTTGCATGTTTTACGTGGCTGCTATGGGTATCTAGTATGATCGCATCTTACTTACACAAAAAACACAACGGAGATGTGCAAATTGCTATTTAACCTCTCTCCAAGGACCGCCTCGGTCAAATCCAATTCAACTAAAGTTGAAGAAACCGACACCCGCCAGACATCTTTATGCAACGAGTTGCATGTTGCTCGATGAAACTGGTCTCTCGTAAGCGTACGAGTAATGTTGGTTCGGGCCGCTTCAATCAAACAATACCGCCGAATCGAGAAAAGACTAAGGAGGGAAGCAAATCGAACATCAACGCCCACAAAAACTTTTGTGTTCTACTCGAGATTACATCTACGCATGAACCTAGCTCATGATGCCACTGTTAGGGAACGTTGCATGGGAAACAAAAAATTTCCTACGCACACGAATACCTATCATGGTGATGTTCATCTACGAGAGGGATATCGGATCCACATACCCTTGTAGATCGCTAAGCAGGAAGCGTTTAAGAAACACGATTGATGTAGTTGTACAGCTTCGTGATTCAAATCACCGTCGTCCCACGATCCGTCCCCATCTAGCACAGAACGGACGGCACCTCCGCGTTTAGCACACGTACAGCTCGATGATGATCTCCGCCTTCTTGATTCAGCAAGAGAGACGGGGAAGTAGATGAGTTTTTCGGCAGCATTACGGCGCGGCGGTGATGGTGATGGTCTATTCCTGCAGGGCTCCGCCCGAGCTCCGTAGAAATCCGATCTAGAGGAAGAACTACGAGGTATAGGTTTGAGTTGCACGTGGCAAAGTTGTGTCTCAAAAACCCTAAAACCTCTAGTATATATAGGAGGAGGGGAGGGGCTAGCCTTGGGGCTCAAGGGAGCCCCTAGGGCGCCGGCCGAAGTGGAGAGGAGGACTCCAATTCCAATTCGGTTTGGGAAGGTGGAGTCCTCCTCTCCCTTCCCACCTCCCTCTTTCCTATTTTTTTCTTTTTTCTTTGGTTTTTTTTCTTCCTAGGTGACATGGCCCTCTTGGGAGGGCCTCATCAGCCCACTAAGGGCTGGTGTGCCACCCCCGGGCCACTAGGATCACTCCCGGGTGGGTGGGCCCCTCCCGATGAAGATCCGGAACCCATTTGTCACTCCGGTACACTGCCGGTAATGCCTGATATCTTTCCGGAGACCAAATGAAACCATCCTATATATCAATCTTTGTTTCTGGGCCATTCTGGAGACCCTCGTGACTTCCGTGATCTCATCCGGGACTCCGAACAACCTTCCGTCACCAACACCTATAACTCAACTATACTGAAACGTCACCGAACCTTAAGTGTGCAGACCGTGCGGGTTTGAGAACTATGCAGACATGCCCCGATACACTCCCCGGTCAATATCCAATAGTGGGACCTGGATGTCCATATTGGATCCTACATATTCTACGAAGATCTTATCGGTTGAACCTCTGTGCCAAGGATTCATATAATCCCGTATAACATTCCCTTTGTCCTTCGGTATGTTACTTGCCCGAGATTTGATCGTCGGTATCCCTATACCTATTTCAATCTCGTTGCCGAGAAGTCTCTTTAATCGTTTCGTAATACAAGATCCCGTGACTAACACTTGAGTCACATTGCTTGCAAGGCTTATTTGTGATGTTGTATTACCGAGTGGGCCCCGAGATACCTCTCCCTCGCATGGAGTGACAAATCCCAGTCTTGATCCATGCTAACTCAACGGACACCTTCGGAGATACCTGTAGAGCACATTTATAGTCACCGAGTAACGTTGTGACGTTTGATACACACAAGGTATTCCTCCGGTGTCAGTGAGTTACATGATCTCATGGTCATAGGAATGAATACTTTACACGCAGAAAACAATAGCAACAAAATGACACGATCACATGCTACGTTCATAGTTTGGGTCTTGTCCATCACATCATTCTCCTAATGATGTGATCCAGTTATCAAGTGAGAACACTTGCATATGGTCAGAAAACTTTAGCCATCCTTGATCAACTGGCTAGTCCATTAGAGGCTTACTAGGGACATTGTTTTGTCTATATATCCACACATGTATCTATGCTTTCATTCAATACAATTATAGCATGGATAATAAACGATTATCTTGAAACAGGAAATATAATAATAACTATTTCATCATTGCCTCTAGGGCATATTTCCAATAGATCGATGGTTGTTGGAGTAGAACTATGAATGACGACGTGTGGAATCGTGTTGCTCCGCGGACGGGCAACGCCTCCATGTCCAGCGAAGCCTCTTGAAGACACACCAAATCAACAACGACGAAGGTAAGGGAGCCGAATCGGGTATCTCCGCCGATGATCATGATGATGATGAAAGAATCCCAATTGCATCAAAAATTGATAGACGCGTTGCCCCAAGGTGGGATTCAACTATTGAGGCAACGATCATGACAATGATTACTAGGGGTACAAATTAGGGGCAAAGCCTAGCTGTGGCACAAGCATATTGCTTGGATCTAGTGAGTTCGGGTCCCTCTCGGAGAGTTAAAGACCCTATGTATCATTCCCAGAGGCTTTGTATTTTCTTTGGGAGATGTGATTACAACAAGGTGCTGAACCCTTGTCACGGAGCTCGGGGGTGGCTTATATAGTGTGTCGATCCCATTAATGAACCGTTTAAAGGGAGATGATGGAGAGTAACTAAGGTAGTTACTAGTAAAGGACACCATTACTACTACGGTTACAAGTAACGACAGTCCTAACTACACTTGACGTGCGGTATTAAGCCCCTCGATCGTTGAAGCTCCCCTGTCATCCTTATATCATCTCTGTCCGAGTGTCGGTGTTTGTCCGAGTGAGTGAAGACCCCGGAGTGACTTGATGAATCCGAGTGGATTCCTTAACATACGCATTCAAATGCGCCTACGGTCCTGGGACCTTTAGTGAAGGTGTGGGGCCCTAGGTGGGCCATGGATGTTAGTCCCATGACCCTACCACTAGCACGTAACCCATCACCATGTTTATCCGATCTGGGTCGTCGAGGGCTTCTTCTACCTTCATAGGCTCAATGCTAGAGTAATGCTCACAAAAAGACAGCTAAGAGAAATCTAGCGAGTGATTCTCCCGGATTTGATGTCGTCAAGTATTTGATTCATGGGGTGATTGTTGTCGATTTTTGCTCTAACTCGAGGTACCTTTTTCTTGGATGGTGGCGGATCATCCTCGTCATCTTCTTCTTTGTTGGTCTTTAGGTTCTCGTTCCCTTGAGGTGGTGGATAAGGAGTTTGAGGTCGATCTTCTTGTTGCACTTCCTCATTTCCTCCATCTTGACATGTACCACTTGTGGATGCCTCCGTGTTGTTTTGTTTCTCACCTAGACACGAAGTAGGAGCTTCCACTTGAATGGATGAAGTACTTTCCTTCACCTCCACAGGACGAATCTTGCCAATAGGCAAATCTTCGTTTGCTTATGATAGTTCTTTACCTCCTACATCATTTGGCAATTTTTGACATGCGAACCATTAGTCTCATTAAACTTCACATTTACCGTCTCTTCAACTTTCGAGTGAAGTTTTTGTACACACGGTAAGTGTGAGAGTTTGATCTGTAACCGAGTAGAAAACGTTCATGAGATTTAGGATCAAACTTTGAATGATGATGCTTGATGGGGTCATAGTCCTAGGGTAGGGTCATAGGCCTGCCGTACACGTCCTATCCAAGGACTACCCCACACAAAGGACAGGACCCTAAGTCTGCCCCGACTGAATCAAGGTATCCCCGTCATCCAGTCGGTAACAGGCCCTGAATCATCCAGTCGGTAACTAGCATTCGGAGGACACCAGGCTCACCGACTGGATACACTCGGTACGTCGTAACCTCTCCGGAGGGAAACTGCCGTACGTTTCCGGGTGCATCTATTAGCATTTAGAGCATACGTTACCTGTAACGTCCGCATTCAATCGCCACTACTCCACCCCTGAGTCAGAACCGTTGTGGGGGGCAGCGCACTCTATATAAGCCGCCCTCCCCACTGGTAAAGGGGTTAGCAAATCTTTGTAATCCATATCACACTCGGTAACAAGCTCCGAGAGCACTGAGACGTAGGGCTGTTACCTCCACCGCAGAGGGGCCTGAACTCATACAACCTCGCCGTAGCTAGGACTCTGCCCATCTCATTCGTACCCTACACATCTACTGTCAGGCTTATACCCACGACAGTTGGCGCCCACCATGGGGCAGGCGTCTAAGCGACTTCCGGCGAGTTTGCAACTACTTCTTTTCGTCATGTCGTCCGGTGGAGGTTCGAGCATGGGTCACCAGATCCTCTTCGGCGCTCTCTCCTTCGTCGTCGACGATTCGGCGTGGCTTCGGGAGGCACCTCTCGACGTTGAGGCGCTTCCCCGTTGCGGGGCCACACACTTCTGTGCCGGTGCTCGCGGCGTTCTTCTTCTCCAACAATCGGCTCCATTGCCGGCCTGCACCTTCTTCACGCGTCGCAGCAAGCGATCTCGCAGCCCACGTCTGCAACGCTGGGTGCAGCATGCCCGAGCGCGTCAGTTCGCGTCCTCTCAAGTGGCGGTTCTGGAGTCTGTTGTGGTCGCCCCGCATCCCCAGTGCTCGGGCTCGGTTCCGAACGAGCTCCCTTCCGAGTACGTGGGCCGCGAGCCTGCAGCAGAAGTTCACATGGCCAACACCCATGAAGATCCCCATCAACCCGCCCGGAACGAGCACGAAGTCGGTGAAGCATCTGGTGCACGCCGTCCGCCTCTCCGTTCTGCCAGTCGGCACACTCGGCAGAGCAACGTAGAGTTGTTCCGCACACCTCTCCCCAACTTGGCTGCGGCAGCTAAGATCGCCGATTCCCTCCAACCGACTGATTCAGAGGCAGGAAGAGGAATCGAGCAGATCCGTGCTCTGTTGCACATAGCGCAGCAGCAGAATTCGGCAGTCTCCCAATCACACAATCGGATCCACAATAGTTCCGCCCATGCGAACACGCATCGGTCGGTTCACAACCCCGGCTCCTATCAGCACAACAGAGGAGGTAGTCGTTCCATGGTCCGTGAAGATCGCCGCCGTTCACGCACCCCTACGCGGGGTGGACCCTATGGGTCCCGACATCATGATGGTCGGCGTTCAGTCGGTGACGCTTACGACCCAAGACCCGACGCAAGAGGGCGAATCGCCCAGCGAAGAGTCGACAGGGGTCGAGCTCACCGCGATGGCCACGATCTGGATCGTCCGAGTGGCAGCAGGACCATCGTGTCCGGCCCCGAGTGTTTTAGTCGAGCCATCCGCTCGGCTGACATCCCGCCCAACTTCCGATTGGCAGTGGGAATCGGCAAATTTACGGGGGAATCCAAGCCTGAAACATGGCTAGACGACTACCAAGTGGCGGTCCAGATCGGAGGAGGGGACGACTATGTCGCTATGAAGCACCTCCCTCTGATGCTGGACGGCTCGGCACGAGCTTGGCTGAACCAGTTAGCCCCCTCAAGCATTTACAGTTGGGCACATCTTGCCCGAGTGTTCATCAGGACCTTCGAAGGGACGTGCAAACGCCCTGCAGGCCTTGTGGAGCTTCAGCACTGTGTCCAGAAGCCGAATGAGCCCTTGCGGGACTTCATCCAGCGATGGACGACTCTTTACCACACGGTGGAGAGTGTCACCGAGCATCAAGCAGTCTGTGCATTCAAGGCAGGCGTGCGATACAGAGAGTTGTACCTAAAGTTCGGCCGGACAGGCGACATCTCCATGAGCAAGATGATGGAGATAGCTGCTCGTTATGCAAATGGCGAGGAAGAAGACCGCATCCGAAGCGGCAAACACAAGACAGTCGCAGATGCTGACGGAGGTAACACTCGGAAGCAGAAACAGAAAGTTCCACCCAGACCGCAGGCAGAAGCTGCAGCTGTGACCAGCGCCAAGTTCAAGGGCAAAGGGAAAGCACAATCTGCCCCCCAAGAAAAAGCCGTTCAACAATCCCATCTTGGATCAGCCTTGTCCAATTCACACGAAGATGGACGAAGAAGGCAATCCCATATACGCGAAGCATACCACTCGGCAGTGTCGTCTCCTGATCCAAGGGTTCAGCGAAGGACAATCGAGTGAGAAGAATCCCGAGCAGGACGAGGAAGACAAGGAGGATCCGTTCCCCCAAGTCCATGCAACCCTCATGATTTTTGCTGATGTCGAAAGCAAGAGTCGTCTGAAGTTAGTGAACAGAGAGGTCAACATGGCCGTTCCGACTGCTCCCAAGTTTCTGAAATGGTCTCAGACTGCGATCACCTTTGATCAGTCGGATCATCCAACGCATGTCCCCACTCCAGGAAGACAGGCTCTGGTCGTCGACCTGGTGGTGGAGGGATTCCGTCTGCGCAAAGTCCTCATGGACGGCGGTAGCGGACTGAACATCATGTACGCCGACACCCTCAAGGGAATGGGCATTCCGATGTCCAGACTCAGCGAGAGCAATATGCAGTTCCACGGAGTCGTCCCCGGGCGGAAGGCCAAGTCACTTGGCCAGATCGCGCTGGACGTCACTTTCGGCTCTGACAAAAAATTTCGCAAGGAGAAGCTCACATTCGAGGTGGTGGATTTCCAGAGCGCTTACCATGCGATTCTGGGCCGCCCAGCGTACGTGAGTTTCATGGCACGCCCGTGCTATGTGTACTTGAAGCTGAAGATGCCGGGCCCAAAGGGCGTTATCACCATCACCGGCAACCGCCAGCGAGCCGAGGAATGCCTGCAAGAGGGATCAAGAATCGCCGACCATCAGATGGCGGTACTCGAGCTCGACGAATACAAGAAGACAGTCGACCCTGCCGACTTGATGCGCTCGAAGAAACCAGCTTCTGAGTCCGCGTTCCAGTCGGCGGGAGAGACGAAGAAAATCAGCATCCACCCGACGGACGAGTCTGCCGCCCCGACGAACATCTCCACCACCCTCGATCCTGAATAGGAAGCCGAGCTCACCCAATTCCTCCGTGAGAACTGGGACATCTTCGCATGGAAACCTTCTGACATGCCGGGTGTACCCAGGGAGTTGGCTGAGCACCGACTGCATGTGGATCCTGTCGCTCGGCCCGTCCGAGAGCGCCTGCGTCGGTCCGCGGCGCACAAGAGGAAGGCAATCGGAGAAGAGGTGGCCAAGCTGCTGACTGCCAACTTCATTCGCGAGGTTCACCACTCCGAGTGGCTCGCCAATGTCGTCATGGTGCCCAAGAAGGACAAGTCACTCCGAATGTGCATTGACTTCAAGCATCTCAATAAGGTCTGCCCGAAAGACCATTTTCCGCTCCCCTGCATAGATCAAATTATCGATTCGACTGCGGGATGCGAGCGTTTGTCATTCCTTGATGCCTACTCGGGTTATCATCAGATCCGTCTGTATGGTCCCGATGAGTTGAAAACAGCCTTCATCACCCCGTTTGGGTGCTTCTGCTACATCACCATGCCTTTCGGTTTGAAGAATGCAGGAGCTACCTTTATGCGCATGATCCAAAAATGCCTCCTCGACCAGATCGGTCACAATGTGGAGGCATATATGGATGATATCGTAGTCAAGTCACACAAAGGTTCCGACCTGCTGACTGACTTGGCAGAAACATTCGCCAACCTTCGTAGGTACGATATCAAACTAAACCCAGCCAAATGTTCATTCGGCGTTCCCAGCGGAAAGTTACTCGGTTTCTTCGTTTCCGAATGAAGGATCGATGTTAACCCCGAAAAGATCGGGACCATCGTCCGAATGGATAGGCCAGTCAGAATACACGATGTTCAACGGCTCACAGGTTGCCTAGCGGCTTTGAGCAGGTTTATCAGTCGACTTGGCGAAAAAGCACTTCCTCTGTACCGACTCATGAAGAAGTCAGATACCTTCGAGTGGACAGACGAAGCCCAAATCGCATTCGACGACCTCAAAGTCCTACTTTCCACCCAGTCGGTTCTTACTGCTCCGCTCAGTAAAGAGCCCCTTCTTCTATATATCGCGGCCACAAATCAAGTGGTTAGTACTGTTCTTACAGTCGAGCGAGAGGAGGAAGGCAAAGCATACAAAGTCCAGCGGCCAGTGTACTACGTCTCTGAAGTCCTGACCCCTTCCAAGCAGAGATATCCCCACTATCAGAAACTTATCTATGAGATCTATATGACTGCAAAGAAGGTGGCCCATTATTTCCAAGACCACTCGGTATCTGTCGTTTCTGATGCTCCGTTGTCAGAAATTCTCCACAGTCGGGACGCATCAGGCCGAGTGGCGAAGTGGGAAATGGAGATGCTGTACTGCGACATCAAGTTCGAGGCCAAGAAAGCTATTAAGTCTCAAGCCCTGGCTGACTTTATAGCAGAATGGGTAGAACAATAGCAACCGACTCACATCTACTCGGCTCATTGGACAATGTTCTTCGATGGGTCTAAGATGTTGAATGGATCCGGCGCTGGTGTTGTGATCATATCGCCAAAGGGTGACAAGCTCAAGTACGTGCTTCAGATACACTTTGATTCCTCTAACAACGAGGCAGAGTATGAAGCTCTTCTCTACGGATTGCGCATGGCCATCTCACTCGGCGTCCGTCGCCTGATGGTCTACGGCGATTCAGACTTGGTGGTCAACCAAGTGATGAAAGAGTGGGATGTAAGGAACCCCACCATGACAACATACTGCAGTGCAGTCAGGAAGCTGGAGAAGAAGTTTGAAGGTCTAGAACTTCATCATGTTCCAAGGCTGAAGAACCAAGCAGCCGACGAGTTGGCGAAACTCGGATCCACTCGGAGACCAGTCCCGAGTGATGTCTGCCTCGAGCACCTCCATCTTCCTTCAGTCAAAGAAGATCCCTTCACGGAAGAACTAGTCCAACCCAAGAGCGCAACAGATCCGACCGAAGTCGATGTGCCTGCCGTGGTTGATCTGGTCACAGAGATTCTGGTTGCCATTCCCGATTGGACTGTGCCGATCATGGCATATATCCTAAGACAAGAACTTCCAGAAGATGAAGTCCAAGCCCGGCAGATAGTTCGCAGGTCGAAGGCATTCACGGTCATTGACGGTCAATTGTACAAGGAGAGTGTTTCAGGCGTTCTTCAACGTTGCATCTCCCCTGAGGAAGGACAGTTGATCTTAGAGGATATTCACTCGGGAACCTGCGGCCATCACGCTTCTTCGAGATCAATCGTCGCCAAGGCGTTCAGAGCTGGGTTCTTCTGGCTGCAGGCCAACGAGATGGCCAAAGCTATGGTCGACCGGTGTGAAGGCTGTCAGTTCTACTCCAATAAGTCCCACAAGCCAACATCTGCACTAAAAACAATCCCACTTGTGTGGCCATTTGCAATTTGGGGATTAGACACAGTCGGACCATTCAAGACAGGCCAAGGGGGCTACACACATCTGTTGGTGGCAGTCGACAAGTTTACAAAATGGATAGAAGCCAAGCCCATCAAGAAACTCGATGCCTCCACAGTCGTTAAGTTTGTTAGGGACATCATCTCCAGATTCGGAGTGCCTCATAGCATAATCACAGACAACGAGACAAACTTCGACTCGGACAGATTCAAAGGTTTCTGTACGAGTCAGGGTATCCGAGTGGATTTTGCTTCTGTAGCACATCCGCAATCCAATGGACAAGCTGAGCGTGCGAATGGACTTATCCTTCAAGGTTTGAAGCCCCGACTCTTGCGCGAGGTAGGACATGCTGCTGGTGCATGGGTCACCGAGTTACCCTCAGTGCTTTGGGGCCTCCGTACCACTCCGAACAGATCAACAGGGCGATCATCGTTCTTCCTCGTTTATGGAGCAGAAGCGGTCCTTCCGAGTGACCTGCTTCACAATGCCCCGCGAGTCGAACTCTTCTCTGAAGCCGAAGCGGAACAAGCAAGGAAAGATGGAGTCGATCTTCTGGAGGAGGAACGCGAAATCGCACTCACTCGTTCGGCAATTTACCAGCAAGATCTACGGCGCTTTCACGCACGTCACGTCAGGAGTCGCACGTTCCAAGCTGGCGATTTGGTGCTCCAAGTAGATCAGCAAAGACCACACAAGTTGGCTCCGGCCTGGGAAGGGCCTTTCATCGTTTCCAAGGTGCTGAACAACGGAGCATACAGACTCTACAATATTCAGAGGGAGACAGACGAGCCACGCGCATGGAACGGAGATCTCCTCAAGCGTTTTTATACGTGATCGTCGACTGAAGCAGTGCAACGAACAAGTTTGAAGAAATAATATATTCAGCAGATTCAGTTTTGTGCAGATTCAGAGTTCTTACACACACAAAAAAAAACTTAGCTGCGATCCTGAATCGCCTAAGTATTAACTTCCTCCGAGTGTGCACTATACGTCACACTCGGGAACTTAGCTACCATCCTGAATCGCCTAAGTTGTAACCTCCTCCGAGTGTGCACTATACGTCACACTCGGGAACTTAGCTGCGATCCTGAATCGCCTAAGTAGTAACCTCCTCCGAGTGTGCACTATATGTCACACTCGGGGACTTAGCTGCGATCCTGAATCGCCTAAGTATTAACTTCCTCCGAGTGTGCACTATACGTCACACTCGGGGACTTAGCTGCGATCCTGAATCGCCTAAGTATTAACTTCCTCCGAGTGTGCACTATACGTCACACTCGGGGACTTAGCTGCGATCCTGAATCGCCTAAGTATTAACTTCCTCCGAGTGTGCACTATACGTCACACTCGGGGACTTAGCTGCGATCCTGAATCGCCTAAGTATTAACTTCCTCGGAGTGTGCACTATACGTCACACTCGGGGACTTAGCTGCGATTCTGAATCGCCTAAGTATTAACTTCCTCCGAGTGTGCACTATACGTCACACTCGGGGACTTAGCTGCGATTCTGAATCGCCTAAGTATTAACTTCCTCCGAGTGTGCACTATACGTCACACTCGGGGACTTAGCTGCGATTCTGAATCGCCTAAGTATTAACTTCCTCCGAGTGTGCACTATACGTTACACTCGGAGACTTAGCTGCGATCCTGAATCGTCTAAGTATTAACTTCCTCCGAGTGTGCACTATACGTCGCACTCGGGGACTTAGCTGCGATCCTGAATCGCCTAAGTATTAACTTCCTCCGAGTGTGCACTATACGTCACACTCGGGGACTTAGCTACGATCCTGAATCGCCTAAGTATTAACTTCCTCCGAGTGTGCACTATACGTCACACTCGAGGACTTAGCTGCGATCCTGAATCGCCTAAGTATAACTTCCTCCGAGTGTGCACTATACGTCACACTCGGGGACTTAGCTGCGATTCTGAATCGCCTAAGTATTAACTTCCTCCGAGTGTGCACTATACGTCACACTCGGGGACTTAGCTGCGATTCTGAATCGCCTAAGTATTAACTTCCTCCGACTGTGCACTATACGTTACACTCGGAGACTTAGCTGCGATCCTGAATCGTCTAAGTATTAACTTCCTCCGAGTGTGCACTATACGTCGCACTCGGGGACTTAGCTGCGATTCTGAATCGCCTAAGTATTAACTTCCTCCGAGTGTGCACTATACGTTACACTCGGAGACTTAGATGCGATCCTGAATCGTCCAAGTATTAACTTCCTCCGAGTGTGCACTATACGTCGCACTCGGGGACTTAGCTGCGATCCTGAATCGCCTAAGTATTAACTTCCTCCGAGTGTGCACTATACGTCGCACTCGGGGACTTAGCTGCGATCCTGAATCGCCTAAGTATTAACTTCCTCCGAGTGTGCACTATATGTCACACTCAAGGACTTAGCTGCGATCCTGAATCGCCTAAGTATTAACTTCCTCCGAGTGTGCACTATACGTCACACTCGGAGACTTAGTTGCGATTCTGAATCGCCTAACTATTAACCTCCTCCGAGTGTGCACTATACGTTGCACTCGGGGACTTAGACGTGACCAAGAATCACCTAAGTCTTAATCTTCTCCGAGTATGCACTAAGTGTTGCACTCGAAACAACATTCAAACAAAAGAATAAATGTTTTCATTCCGACAACATAAGTTCAAAATGATAGCTGACTCGGTGCGGATCAAGCTTACCCACACCGATTTAAAAGTACGACCGCCAACAGAAGTGGCCAGAGTATATTACAGGTAAACACTCGGCATACCGAGGATAAAGTTCGATCATGCGTCAGCTGGGCCGGCGTCAGGACTGGACGGCTCCACAAAAGTGTCCCAAGTCGATTCCATCTGCGATGCGGGTAGCAGTTTCAAGGAACGTCTCCATGAAGTCTTCGAATTGAAGCTTCTTCGTGTTGGCGACCTTCAATGCTTTCAGCTTATCTTCCCGCACCTCCTTGCAATGGACTCGGACCAAAGACAGCGCAACGTCAGCACCGCAACGTGCTGCCGATTTCTTCCAGGATTGCACTCGGGCCGGAATCTCATCCAGTCGCCCCAACAGACTCCCCATCTCCTGCCGCGACTCGTCTTCCGGCCAAAGATCTTTCTCAATGCGGCCGAAGACTTCTCTCAATCGGCTGATGAAAGGACCCACTTTGCATACGCGGATATGCGCACGGAGCAGATCCCGGTTGGCGTCCTCGCTGAGTGGCACATTGTCCTTCATGGACTGCTCCACACCCGGTGCTTCAGCTTCGGCATCAGTACAAAAATCTGCACCAAACGAGCAAATATACAGTAAAAACCGAGTGTTGGTCACACGGTACAACCACTCGACAAAGCATTAAGACTTACCTGCCAGACGAGACATCATCTGGACAGCCCAGTCGTTGACATACTTCTCCTGAGCTGTCCATCGTTTGTTCCGAACAGCCATTTGATTGTGCAGTTCGGTCCTCTGTTTCTTCAGCCTTTCCACCTCCGCCACCAACACCCTGTTTGCCTCCAGCGCCTCCTCCAAGGACTTCTCTCGTACTTCCAGTGCACTCTTCATGCCGGCCATGGCGAGCATTGCAGCTTCTAGTTCACCAGCGTACTGGTTCCTCTCCGCTCTCAAGGCTTCATAAGCAGTTCCCATTTCACAAGTTTTCTGCATCAAGAAACAAAGGGTAATCAGCAAGTTTATCAGTTCACAGGCTAAGTTCTTAAGACCCCTACCGACGCAAGCAGTCGACAGCGGTCTCGGGGACTACACCCAGTGGGTTCACTGAGAGTGACCCCACTGGCATGCACCTCACGCAGGTCCGCCCTGTTGAGATGCATGTTTTCCTACGCCTCAAAGGCTAATTCTACTCCACCTACGTGCAACTTACTCTCGGCGACTCTTAACGCAAGAGCACTCCGACTGCAATAAGTACTCGCACTCGGAAATCTTGTCTACGGACACAACTAAAATAAAGACCAAATATATAAAGACAACTGTCGGTGCCAGCACTCGACAGAAGTCTCGGGGACTACACCCACTGGGTTCACTCGGAGTGAACCCATTGCAACAACAATACCACCCAGTGGGCTACAGAAGAAAAGTAAGTACTTACTAGGCTACTTACTCGGAAGTCATCGCGCAGCTCCAAGCTCTGCCGATACAAGGCCGCAACGGAGTCATAAGCCCTCTTGGCCTCTCCGGCCATCAGCTCCACCTGGATCATGGCCCCCTTGGCCGCCCCCACCTGCTCCTCTGGGACACGCCGAATGCTGAATTCAGCATTCGACGAACCGGGAATCGTGGAAAGTTCATGGGGCATCCCAAGGTTCGCCCCAGTAGGTTCTTCACCCACCGGCACCGGTTCAGTCAGCGGAGGCACTTCAGTCGGGGGAGGCATTTCGGTCGGGGGAGCGTTGGCGGCGGGGGCGGCAGCAGGAAGAGCGGCCTCAAGGACAGGCTCCAGGACATGCTCTTGGGCAGGCTCCACGACGGGGTCAGCTCTCCCCTGGTCACCCTCGTCCAGACAGATCGCCCCTAACAAGCCAAATAACATAACGCCTCAGAAAAAGAAAAGGATGATGCAATCTACGGAAATAAAATACCCGACTCTCCCACAACATACCTGGTTGAGACGAAACGACGTCGTCCGTGTCCATGGGGTCGTCCCCTTGGCGGGCCGGCGAGGTCGCAGAAGTGGCAACCCTGTCGAGTGAAGTCCATTCTACTTGTAAAACAAGAGTTCACTCGGTCAACAGAAAGAGCCGAAAGCTAGATTCACTTACGTAGAGGTGACGGGGACGGCCATCCTCATCCGCGACAGAGCCTTCTTAGGTTTGGGCCCACTCGGCTTGGGCGCCCTGGAGGACTGACCTGCAAGTTCAGTGGTTGCGTCCCTGGCCCTCTTGGTGCCTCTACCACTCGGTACCGCCGGAGCAGCAGGCGGAGCACTCGACGACGTAGGAGGGGCTGAAGGGACGGCAGGCTCATGCCGACCCTTACTCCGATGTTCTGGCCGCGGAGGTGGCGAATCTGACTCTTCGTCCTCTTCCTCTTCCTCGCTGTTTTCCTCCTCCGACTCCCCACTGTCGGTGACATATTCGGCGCTCTCCACGCTCCCCTCCTGGCTGCCTTCTTCCTCCTCCTCCAGATTCCCGTTCGAGACGGGGGAAGACCAGTTGGTCCACTCCTGCATGAGGTTTAGTCAGAAACATTAAGCATCACACGGAGATATAAATAAACGACTGAAATCAAGACAGTTCAATGCACTCGGCTAATGCTGCTCACCTGATTCGGTGGAGGGTTGTCCGCGCTGTAAGGCGTCACTCGGCGGGCTCCTTTGGGGTTCTCACAAGGACCCGTGATTTGGAGCACCCATGAGGTTACCTTCTCCTCGAGAATGCCCTCCACGTTGGTCCGAGTGGAATCCTCGGGCCCTGTGTAGTGCCACATAGCATGGTGGCGGGCCTGCAGAGGCTGGATTCGCCGACCGATGAAGACTTCCAACAGGTCAATACCGGTGACCCCCCTCCTGACAACATCCACGAGTGCCTCGACCAAAGGCTGGATGTCGTTCTTCTCGGCTTTCGAGAGGGCGAGTTGCTTGGGTGGAGCAGGGCGGTCTAGACTAAATGGAAGCAGCCCAGTCGACGCGTTCGGACAGGCTATGTCCTGGCAGTAGAACCACGTCGACTGCCAGTTCCTAACCGACTCGCTCAACTGGAGAGCAGGGTAGCTACTCCGACTCTTTTTCTGAAACCCTAAACCCCCGCAGAGCTGGAGGAGATGCGTCTTGTCATCCGACTGACTAAGACGTTTGATGGTTTGAGAGCGGGCGGAGAAGATATGTTTGAATAAACCCCAATGGGGGGGGCAACCGATAAAGCACTCGCACAAAACAATGAAGGCAGAAAGGTGGGCGATGGCATTCGGAGGGAAGTGATGGAGTTGAGCACCAAAATGATTCATGATACCTTTGAAGAAAGGATGCGGGGGCAGAGAGAAACCTCTGTGAACATGGCTGAGGAGCAAGACGCGCTCCCCCTCCCGTGGTGCCGGCTCGACCTCGTCGTCCGCCGGCAGCCTCCAGGACTTATGCACGAGCTGGCCATGCTCTACCAGCTCCAGCAGGTCCCCCTCCGTCACCGTGGAGGGGAGAAAGTCTCCCTGGATCCACCCCGCCGGCAACGGCCGCTGCCGCCGCTGAGCAGCCGCCGCCTTGTTCTTCTTCTTCCTTGCCTCCATCTTGCTGGTCTGACCTTTGGTCATGGCGGCGACGGCGAGCTCTCGAGAAAGAGGGGAAGGGAAGGGCGTACAGGCGCAGGAGATGGCGAGGAAGACGGAGCAAGCAAGAGCAAAGGATTCGGCGATTGTAACCGAACGGTCTCGTCGCCCAGAGTTAAATAGAACACTGACTGGGTCGCTGGCAAGCGGGCCCGAAATCTTATCCACCCAACCAACCGCGGCGAAATCGGTGGAGGAGTTAAAGGCGCGAGGATCGAGGAGTCAGGCGCTACTCGAGCGCGCTGACGTCGCCCCCGCTGAGCGCGCGGAACCCGAAATTTGAGATCCCAGAAAATCCGCCGCTGTCAGTTGACCAGTCGCGCCAAAAGATGTCGTGGGAGCACTCGGTTCCCGACTGTCTGTTTCGCAAGCACTTCCACTCGGAGCGTTGGTCGAGAGACATAAAATGGATAGAGGCAAGCAACGCCCAAGCCGAACCTAGTTCAGTCGGATCTGAACCTCAAGCACCGCTTCTATGTTTCAACCCCAATCCATTCGGGGACTAATGATGGGGTCATAGTCCTAAGGTAGGGTCATAGGCCTGCCGTACACATCCTATCCAAGGACTACCCCACACAAAGGACAGGACCCTAAGTCTGCCCCGACTGAATCAAGGTATCCCCGTCATCCAGTCGGTAACAGGCCCTGAATCATCCAGTCGGTAACTAGCATTCGGAGGACACCAGGCTCACCGACTGGATACACTCGGTACGTCGTAACCTCTCCGGAGGGAAACTGCCGTACGTTTCCGGGTGCATCTATTAGCAGTTAGAGCATACGTTACCTGTAACGTCCGCATTCAATCGCCACTACTCCACCCCTGAGTCAGAACCGTTGTGGGGGGCAGCGCACTCTATATAAGCCGCCCTCCCCCACTGGTAAAGGGGTTAGCAAATCTTTGTAATCCATATCACACTCGGTAACAAGCTCCGAGAGCACTGAGACGTAGGGCTGTTACATCCACCGCAGAGGGGCCTGAACTCATATAACCTCGCCGTAGCTAGGACTCTGCCCATCTCATTCATACCCTACACATCTACTGTCAGGCTTATACCCACGACAATGCTTATAAAAAAATGTAACACTTAGAGCCAAATACTCGAAAGTATACAACTTGGGGATTGTTACCGGTGAGTAGCTCGTATGTCGTTTTACCGAGAATGTTGTGAATGTAAAGCCTATTTATGGCATGGCAAGCCGGTTCCACTTCTTTCGCCCAAAAGTCTCTCGACGTCATGTACTCATCATGCATCGTCCTTGCCGTCTTTATGAGAGTCATGTTTTTCCTCTCAACAACTCTATTTTGTTGAGGCGTGTACATAACCAAGAACTCCCATGAGATGCCTTCTTCCCGAGGAAAGGTATCAATGTTAATTTTTTGAACCCCTATCCGTTATCGCTCCGAACTTTCTTGATCTTCACTTTAAACCAACTTTGGGCTTTCTAGGCGAAGTTCGTGAAGATCTTTTGATCCAGCATTTTGTCCTCAATAAAGAACACACATGTGAATCTATAAAAAACATTAACTATGACTAAGCCAAAAGATTTTCCACCAAGACTTTTGTAAGAGTTGGGCCAAAAAGATCCATATGGAGTAGCTCGAGTGGTCATCTTGTAGTAATGATCTTCTTCATGGGATGACTTCCTCTAACTTGTTTTTCTACTTGACAAGCACTAACAGGTCTATCTTTGTCAAATATAACATCTTTAACACCAAGAATATGATCACATTTGATAAGCTTGTCTAGATTATGTATGCCAACATGTCATAGCCTTCTACGACATAACCAACCTTTAGAAGATTTTGCAATGAGACATGTACGAGGTTGGGATCCTTTAGTGAAGTCAACAATGTATAGATCACCTCTACGAATGTCGGTAAAGACCATGTTATGATCATCTTAACGAAACACTTGGCAATTTACTTTAGTACATAGCACATTGAAACCTAAGTCAGCAAGTCTAGATACGTAAAGAAGATTGTAACCAAGGATTCAACAAGCATGTCATTTTGAATAGAGATATATTGAGATATTTCCACCTTACCAAGGCAAGAACCTTACCCTTGGATGATTCTCCAAAGGTCACTTACTTGCATGGAACGTTATCTGTAGCAAGTTGACGAAGCATGTCTTTGTCTCCGATCATGTGATCGGTGCATCCACTATCAAGAATCCACTCTTTTCTTCAGCACATGTAGTCTATAAGGTTAGCCACGAGACTAAGATTCTTCATTGTCTTCTCATACTCGATGTCAAATTGTTCATCGTCATCATAATATCCATTTTCATCATCCTCGTCATCAATTGGGGCACATTCATCACCTAGGGCAATGGATTCATCATTTTCATGATCATGACACTATTCAAGAGTATGAATTCGAATGGCTTCTAAGATGATATTGTTAATAGTTCTAACATCTCATTTAGCACGCATGAGGTCTCGAAGCTCAAATAGGCATTCATCAAATTTAGGATTACTAGACTTCATCTTATGAAAAGCAAAAGTGTTGTGAAGAATTTCATCAAGTCCTTCGTGTTTTAAGGGGTCCACATCCACATGTCACTACCATACCTATGTTGAGATTTTCGTGAAATATTCTTTGAGCAGGTGTTAGTTTAATGATTTATATGTTGTTGTGAATTACCAAAACCACCCAAGGATTAGTTGCACTTTTAGATTTTTGATAGGGTCACCCATGTTCTCAAATTCCAGAGTTACAGTAGCATCCTCACTCTCATCCTCCACGATCATATTGTGCATGATCACACAACATGTCATCACCTCCCACAAGGTCTTTGTATCCCATTGTTTAGTAGGTGCACGAACAACCGCAAAACATGTTGTAGAACTCCAAATGCCCTCTCAACATTCTTTCTAGCCGCTTCTTATCTTTGAAAAAATGAGACTTTTGCTGGCCAACTCGGTTAGCGACGGTGTTGAAAAAGCTAGGCCACAGAGGATATATACCCTCAACTAGATAGTATCCCTTGTCATACTCATGACCATTGACAGTATAGCGACAATGAGGATCTTTTCCTTCCATTAGTCTAGCAAACAATGGTGATCGCTTCATCACATTGATGTCATTGTGAGACTCAGGAATGCCAAAGAAAGTGTGTCAGATCCAAAGATCATGTGATGTGCTTTAAGAATGATAGTGGGCTTCTTAACATGACCCACATATTGCCCTTGTAAAGCTGTCACGCAGTTCTTCCATTTCCAATGCATGTAGTCAAGATGTCTGAGCAAATCTGGCCGCCCTCTTGCTCCTTAAATTGCCAAGATCATGTCGGTGTCTACCACAGTTGGTTCTCTCAGGTAGTGATGTCGAAACACCTCGACCACGCTAGTTGCAAACCTGACCATGGCATCTTCGTGTGTTCTGTTAGACATCCCTAGGTACTCATCTCACGAATCAGCGGTCGTGCCATACACGATCATCCACAGTATGGTCATGCACTTCTGGTAACCAGAGAACCCAATCCTTCTCACAACGTCCTTCTTTAATATTAAGTAGTCATCAAAGGACGAGACACCATGGTAGAGATGATCGAAGACATTTTTACGCATCCGAAAGCGTCGGCAACATTGTCAGCTAAGAGGGCATAGGGCAACATTGTCAGCTAAGATGGCATATGGGTCAACGTCAAATGGCCACGCACCATATTGCGGCTGAGCACTCGATGACCATTGATCGATCCCTTGAAATTGAGAACATGCTCATTTGCACGCACCGCCCCTACAAGCACCGCAAACGTCATCGCTGTCTCACCCATGTAATCCTTCTCATCGGACGACTCAACATAGTGCTCTTATATGTACTCTGAATTCATTGCTTGAAAGAAGAAGGGGCAATTTTTCCAGCTAGGGAAATTCACCAAATAGTTGCCGGACATGGTGAGTATCGTAGGAGAAGATGGCGCTATGCAGCGATCGGAGGAGAGGTGTGGAACAGACGCGAATGAGAAGCGACATGGGCCCCCGATGGACCATTGGAGGTGACGGACTCGTCGAGTTCTGAAAGTGGTGTCGCATGGCAGTCGGGGTGGTGGAGCGACGACGAAGGCAAGCGAGAAAAAAATGAAGGAGTCCCCAGTTTGTCTCGGGTTTTCCAGAATAAGTACGTCTCGATCGCTTGGCAGACCGATACAAACCCTTGTTGGATGGCTAAACTTGTCCAGATCATGCAGCCGAGACGGTTGCATGTTGTGTGGTTGTGCGTGCGAGTGGCCCCCTTCGCTCTTGCTCTCGTGCGGACTCCCATCTAGGGTTTCCCCGCCTCTCGTCACCATCGCTGGTCCGCCTCGTCTCATATAGTCCTTGGAACGTGAAGGCATGGTGGATGCCTTCCCTTCCCGACGGGAGGGCTCGATTTTTAGGTGCTTTTCAGAGTTTTGTTAGGGTTTGTGCCATGCTCAAGAAGACGAGACGATGACGGCTTATTGTAGATGGAATAAGTTTCTTCCCGCCTAGTCCATGTCTCGGTGATTCTTCAAGCGTCGTCGGAGGGCGTGTGGAGGTGTGTTTCCGGCGGACCTCGTGGGATCCGACCGGCGTTTGTCTTCGGTGAATCCGTTTGGATCTGGTCTTCGTTCGTCTACACCTCTCTGTGTGCAGGTTGGATCCTTCTGATCTATGATTCTTTTCATCAGCGACGGTTGATGTTTTGGTCATATGGGGCCGTAGCACGACGACTTCCCGACTGCCTACTACAACAATGTTTGTGCGGATCCGATGAGGAAGGAGCGATAATGGCGACGTGCCTTCAACTCGCTCAAGTACTTGTAGTCTTCGCTAGGTAATCTATAGACCTTGATGTAATATTTTTCGAATTGGTAGGATTCTTGCATTCAGTAAGAAGAAAAAAGTTGTTCAGTTAATTAAGGAAAACCAAACGAAAACCAATTGCCGAGTTAATTATAAAAAAACCTAACGGAAATCCGTACAGCCGCTGAGCGGCAGGCACACATAAAATACGCCACACACCACTCCAATGAGGGTCTAACCGAGACAACACACATGCATCATCATCATCACTCCTTCCCTTGAGGTGTCATCGCCATCCCTAAACCTTAAGCAAACGACTCCAACTTCGCCGAATGCAATTGTGGATGCAACCCGCACTATAGAGGTCGTGTGGAGCTATATAAAGAACCACGCTAAAAACCCAGTCACATGCGACCAGACATCACAACTCTGACTCTGATAAAGAACCGGGAACGAGAACTAGGCACGGCAGACGCCGCAAAAGATCACCAAACGAACCATGTATGTAAATTTCACTTCTAGCGTTCTTTGTACTACCCGATACTACCTGACTAATAGATGAATAGATTGATTTTTTTTTTAAAGAAAAAGAAAAGTTGAGCTGTGGTTCTCCAATGCTTGAGATGGACCTCAGACTTTCCCTTTGCCCCTTATTGAATCGACTTCAGGTCGGTCTAACGTGCGAAGAAAGGGCAAAAAAAGGGGGTTAGGCTGCCGTAGAAAAGGTCCAAACAAACCAGCTACTAGCCAGGGGTTCGGGTCAAGACACAAGACCAGATCCACCGAATCCGACCAAAATAATGCAGTTCCCTCGATATAAAATAAACCACATTAAAGGCGAGAGAGAAATGAAAAGCGAAAAGGGGAGGAGAAAAAGTTGTATAAAAACGCCGCAGCCTCGCCGTCGCTTCTTCCCTGCCAAATTCCAACCCGCGAGGGCTCCTGCCCCCATTTGATCCCTCCCTCCCATCCCAGCGCCGCCGCCTCGCCCCCCTCCCCTCCTCCGCGCTGACCGCCCCGTCGCACCGGCCGCCGCCGCGGCGACATTCATTACCGCGTTCGTTGGTTTCCTGACCCCTTCCGTCCTCCAGCTCGGGGCGGCGCCAGGATCGCGGGATCTCGTCGGGGAAGCGAGGTTTGTGTCCCGCCCGTACCTGGTTTTCGGTCCCGTACGGCTCGATTTAGGGTTTCCTTGATTGTTCCTCGAATGGTCGGCGACGGTGGTTGGTCCCTGGTTCTTGGAAGACGACACCCCCCTATTAGTGGCCTCGTTTTGTTGGATCTAGCCTTGGAATGGTAATGGCGCGTGATTAGTGTAGCCTGTCGTCCTCGTTGTGGAAACCTCGGTTCCTGAAATGTGAATGAAAGGTTCGCTTCTTCTTTTGGCAGTGGATGTTGGGACGAATTCATCCACTTGGGTCCTATTCTCTTAGCAAATCAATCTAATCTAATGTTTACTTGCAACTTACTCACTTTTTTTCTTCATCGTTTGTCTATGCTCACTTTTTTGAATAGGACGCCAGGCTCGTCGCATCTGCTCCCGATCACGGCTTATTTTATGGTGAGTTCATCAGTAGCCGCTCCTTTTTTCTCACTTCTTTTCATGTTGTAGTTTGTTACCATGTCAAGAAAGATTGCACGGAGATTATATTAGGTTCATGTCATAAATTTTGGGTTCATGTCATAAACAGGGTGAAGAGGCTCCTGAGTTTCGCGTTGACACCATCACCTTTGGGTCCAAGGACTGCCAACAGAATGCCATAGATGTTGGCGATAAGACAGTGAGTCCCTTGAACAAGTCAACTTATTTACATATGCTTTCACTTTGGTTTTAGATATGTTTGTCTGCCACTATTTCTTGTTCAAGCCATCACCTCTATTATGTTGCTTGCGCATTAATAAGATTGAGCTTACAAAGCTGGCACCAGTTTTGCATCTTTGTGGCGATACCACGTTGGTTTTGGTAGAGATGTCGCAAGAATGTGTTGTGCTAGTATTGGAACAGCCAAGATATGCCATCCTTTTTTTACTTCGAGATCAAAAGGAGCGCTGAGCTGTTTATTTCATAAATAATTATAAAGTTACTGTAGGTATAATATTTGGTGCCGAATGACCTTGTACTTATCTGGCTCACTGGCTGCACCAACTTACACCTACTGTTTTCCATATGTTCAGTAAAATAATCTTCTCCCATGTAGCTGTAGTGTTGATCATTGTAAGGAGCACTCTAAAGTATAAAGCTAGATTGTAACAACACTTTCCTTTTTTGCAGTATGTAATTGGCAGAACAGATGATGATGCAAAGTCATCCTTTGGCATTAAAATTCTGGACAAACTAACTCAGACTTGGTATTGTACTTCTCATTTTTGTTCTTGCCGTGCTTATAATGTCCTTGGTTCTTACTTGATGGTCATTCAACTATTTGTTTTGTCGCAGGATTGTGCCGACAGTACTTGGAGCACAGCCTCCATCCAAGTCGCACTCAGCAATTCTTGTAAATGATGAGAAGATATTGATTGTTGAGAAGGGTGTTTCCTTGAATGATTCCATCTGGTTCCTTGAGGTAAAGATTGACAAAGAATTGCTATCCTTCTTGGTCTGCCTAGTGTTCTTAACTTTAAAAAAACACAGAGGAATGATTTATTCACCTTTTTAATGGTGGGCCTGGTCAGTTTCAAGTAAACTTGATACTCTTTGGTTGCCTATACAATGTCCGAGTTACAAACTGAGAGGGTCGTCTTTTTGTTTTGTTGTATTCACGATGCTGTGTTGTTTGTTTTGTAATAATACGATGTACTTCATCAGTTCGTCTTACTGGCAGAACTGTATTAATGGCATGATGGTAACTGGCGTTGTGCCTTCAGCCCATCTATTGTTCAGTAAATGTAGATCTCTCTCTCCCTCTCTCTCTCTCTCTCTCTCTCTCTCTCTCTCTCTCTCTCTCAGCGTGTATGTGTGTAGCGCATGGTATAGTATGTTTTTGTGTGGCAATATTTTATGATTATTAATTTTCTTTTTTACTAATTGACCTTTGTGAGCTCACCCTCTTTTTCTTTACATCTCAGATAGATACCCCCTTTGTTAAACAACAGCGGAAAATCAAGGGTTCAGAAGTTGTTTCCTGGAGCAAGGGAGTACTTGGCGTCGCCCAAAAGCCAGTTGTGATTAGTGGGCCATCTGGTGTTGGTAAAGGGACGCTGATAGCAAAGTTGATGAAAGAGTACCCATCAAAATTTGGTTTCTCTGTTAGCCACACTACAAGATCTCCAAGGGTGAAGGAAATAGATGGTGTTCACTACCATTTCGCTGGAAGAAGCAAGATGGAACAGGATATAAGTGAGGGGGAATTCCTTGAATTTGCTCATGTTCATGGAAACCTCTATGGGACGAGTATTGAAGCAGTTGAATCTGTTACTGATGAGGGGAAGGTAAAATCACTTCCACTTCTATACTAGTTTTTGAAAGGTGAGTTATTCATCTTTCCATTGCTTTTCATTGAAGAGGTGCATTCTCGACATTGATGTCCAAGGAGCACGATCTGTGAGGGCTTCTTCTCTTGAAGCAGTATTCATCTTTGTATGCCCTCCGTCATTCGAGGAACTAGAGCAGCGCCTTCGGGCACGGTATATATATTTGTAGATTATAGTATTTATGCATTGCTAGTCTAAGTTTCTTTGTTTGATAATTCAGTTACAACATTATAAAGCAAAGACATGCTTCATTTACACTCTGGTCATTTTGTTATGCAGGGGCACTGAAACAGAGGAACAAATCCAAAAGCGACTGAGAAATGCTCGTGCTGAGCTTGACCAGTCCAATTCACCAGGTCTTTTTGATCATCTTTTGGTAAATGATGACCTTGAAGCATGCTATGAGAATTTGAAGGTAGTTACACAGCTCACTGATTACATAAGCTTTCCTTGCCTGATTATTTGAATACCTTGTCATGCACCCTTTTCTTTGTATTAAATTATTATTGCAACCTGCAGAAGTTGCTTTCGTTGGATGATGACCACAAAGATTCAGATGGTTGTTGTAAGTTACATGAAACTTCCTATTTTCAATGTATATCATTAATAATGCTTATTGTGTCAAATTTTAATGTTAAATCTTGCTGTGCTTTGGTCATGGAAGATGGGAAAGCAACCGCATGTTATTCTATCCTGTCCAAAACAGAGTCAAAAGTTTTTTTGCAATCTGAAACTGGTGAAGTGGTAAAAGGAGGTGCAAGCATGTAAGTCACCTTGCCCTTTCTTTTATGTATTGCGATGATGTGAACTAATGATTTGATTCTTAATCGTGCATGCTTTGGATTTTTCAACAGGCTAGCGGTCGACTTATCCTCTCTGACAGGTGGTGCTCCTGGACGAACAAGAGGTCTCAAGACACACTCAGTTAACTCAATTGACAACGGTCTGAAGGGCATTAGATAACCCAAAACATTCTTACAAACGATTTCGCAGAAGCGTTGACTGGTGGATTTGGATCAATTAGTGAGATATAACAGCTTCAGAAACATATTAGTTAGAGAAAAAGGGAAATGTAAGTGGGATTTATTTCCATTTATCATTTGTTCGCCACAGAGGCGCTTCGTTTGTTCTTTGTACCAGAATGAGGTGAAGTCATGCTGAGGGATTGTATTGTACCTCTTATCGTTGAGGGTTTGTGTACCTTATATTTGTTTAGTGGAACATATGATGAGGGCCTATCCGAACCCTGTTTTGTTCGTCTGCGCGAATGAAGAAATCAGGTGATGTTATAATGTTAGTCCAATTGCGGCAAATGCATATTCTTGTTGCTTTATAAGTCCTAATATGCAAAACCTGTATCTTTTTTATCATGAGGAGTTTCAGAAATTGCCTTGTTGAAACTATGACCTGTTGTACACGTGTACTATAGTAAATAATGCCTGCTTTATAAAACATAATTAGACCCAACTAAGCAGAAAAAAGAGTAGTGGCAGAGCATGCAGTGGCAGCTGACAGTCCTTGCGCACTAGCTAGAGACAGAGCTTGCAGCGCCAAGTAGGGTGAGAGAAATAAAGTAATCTAAGTACTCCTGTATTAGTAGTGATGATGGTTCAACTAAGTAGTGACTGTTCATCTAAAGTAGTAATGTATTTACAAAATAACATGTTGGCACTATTCATAAAAGATACCTCTGTATTGGTTGATGTTTTTATGCAAACATGTGCTCATAAAATCCAGTTGCTACAAATAATTTGCCGTGCTTGTTATTTTAATTCTATCTAGTTGTCATGTTATTTCATTAAGCTTGTCAGTGCTTAACAAAATTTAGTTCCCACAAAATGGTTTGTTGTGCCTCTAAATTTAATTCTACTTACTCTCCGTTCTTAAATATGAGACTTCTAAATTTTTAATTATAAACTGCATATATAGGCATATAAATATATTTTAAAATGTAGATTCATTTATTTTGTTTTGTATGTAGTGAAATCTCTAATATGTTTGATATTTAGGAAGGAGGGAGTAGTTGTGATATTGTCTCATAAAGCTTGTCGGTTATTGTAAAATTCTAGGTTTCGTGATGTTTCGTTGTACTACTTGTCAATTTAATTCTACCTAGTTACTGTGTTATCTCGTAAAGCTTGTCGATTATTCCAAAAACCTAGTTGTCGCGGTGTATCATTGTGCTTCTCAGTTTAATTCTACTTAGTTATTTCACAGAACCTCGTTGGTTATTGTAAAAACTAGTTGTCACGGTATTTTTGCCACGCTTGCCATTTTATTTCTACCTAGTGGCTAGTTATTTCATAACAGAGTGTCCATTTTTGAAAAATTAGTTGCCACATCTTCGTTGAGCAGCATGAAAATTTCTAAAGGTTATATGATGAATGAATTATTAAGAGATTAAAAGGAGTTTTGCCGCTCAACAAAATTTATAATACAGAGATATAGTGCCTGCTTCCGCATATTTTTGGTACAACTGCCAAATTTTGCAACATAGCTACCAGTTTTTGCAGAAGCAAATGGACAATTTTTTTTATGCAGCTGTCGGATCGTTTTGGTATAGCGAGAGCTAACAAATTGTTTCTATGATGATATAGCAACTACATTTTGTTATCAAAATTTTATTCTAAAATCGTTTATAACATCATAACAGATAGGATGCGTGTACATAACAAAAATATGCTACTTTATTACTTTAACATGCCTTGTATAAAAATCAAGCAGCTGCCAGTGATGTCTTCCAATGCATCACTGTTTTGCTACTGTAGCAAACAGTGCAGACAGCCTGCTTTTTCCTTTTTTTAGTACTGGCAGCATGCTTTGGCTCATGCACTGCACCGCTCCGGCTGAACGATTTTTTTTATCAAACTTAATCATATGGGTCTACATGAGATCGGACGATCGTATCTAGCCGCCGCACGAGAACGCGGTGATGCGGCACAGTTAATTATATACTCCCTCCGATCGTAAATATAAGTCTTTTAAGGTATTTCATTAGAAGTCTATATACAAAGCAAAATAAATAAATTCATAATCTAAAATATATCTATATACATCCGTATGTAGTCAAATAATAAAACCTCTAGAAAGACTTATATTTAGAAACGAAGGGAGTATGATTCTCCAACATACAAACAACAGCAGATGGAACGATAAATCCATTTGCTTTTGAACCACATCCCTCTAAAAGGAGCACTTGTAATCTGCAAACCGGTCACAAATATACACAGGCCGCACAAGTCTCGAGCTAAAATCTGAAGAAGACGTCGCTGCCCACCTCCACTCCACTCAACGCACAGCACAGGACAGGAGGGAGGAAGAACATGTAGATGGCAATGGCACGTGTGGATCCAACTTAGGCCAGGCAGTTGTGTGTTCATGGAAAATGACATATGCCAGCATATCAACTCCCCAGAGACTATTATGAGCTTATGACACTAGGAGTACATTGCAGAAAGCTTATGTAACCAGTGAGCTGTGCAACTAGTACATTCTAGGAATAAATAAATGTAGCAGCCGTATTGGACAAAGTTCTCCAAAATTTGTTGTTGATCCCAGATAGCTGAGAAAATTGCAGGACACTATCATACTTGGACACGTCGTGACGGATAGGTAACAATAGTCAAAAGTTTTGCATGTCAGTACCACTTCACAGACTTATTGTTGCAAAACGGACTGATAGGCGTATGAACCACGTATCTGACAGGCCTGGCCCGCATGTCAGGTCACATGTGTCATATGTTTTTGCACAAAGATCCCTGCCATTATATTTAATCATGAAAATGTGCTTTGCGAAAATATTAAAAAGGGACCTCCTGTCTCCCACTCGCGTGACCATGCCAAAAGGATACTACAGCTTTATTACATCATAAGCTTAAACAACTAAAACAAAACCGAAGTCTAAAAATGAATGTCGCTGTGAGGATTCAAACCGGCCACCTTCCAGACCGGGAGGCACGGCGCCGGTGGCGGAACTAACCAGATTACGTCTAGGGCTAAACAAGCTTAAATAATGTATTCTAATGATTCTATATATTTTGTAAGAAGGGATTACAAAGGTTATTGTTTCTAGGTCTAGGGCTATAGCCCCAACTGCCCTAGGACTGTTTCCGCCACTGACGACGCTGCCACTACACCACACACATTTTGTTTTATAACTTGGATACAACAGACCGCGCGTGTGTTTTCTTTTTTGCGAGAAAACCATGTGCGCGTGCACTTTATATATATAAACATTTTCACTATAAATTATCATATTTAAATATAAGATGAACATTTAAAAAAATTATGATGAACTTCTTTCATGCTATAAAAATGTTCATCCTATATATATTGAACATTTTTTTTATATAATATGTATATATATGTGTATAGTCTTTTTTTAAATACGATACAAATAGTGCGTACGCCCAAAGAATTCCCCCTTGAGATTAATATATATATTCCGCTTTGATATTAATATATTTTTCTTGCAGATGTCCAGAAAAAATGTTCATCGCATCCTTTAATATATATATTGAACATTATTTACTATATATATTGAACATTATTCAATACAAACAGTTCAAAGGACTCTAGAATAATCGAGAACACAACCAGCAAGCTTGGGAAATTAGGGATGAACACGGATCTCAACCGCCTTGACAAATTTTTTAATGTTTGTTTCTGCATCTAGCTCTGTATCGGCTTTAAACCATGTGCGAATCACTGTAATGTTGATGCTATTCCCGCAAGGTGCAAATGATTTTTGTACAGTTTTAAAAATTGTTTACTACCATGATTTTTATACAGTTTTAAATATATTTGTATAGTTTAAAAAATTGTTTACCACCATGATTTTTACATTACCACAATAATTGGCAAAAAAATGTATATTTAACATAAAATAATAATCTTTTTTAGATTCATATTTCTATTTTAGTAACAAATAGAAAATCTGAGCTTTTTTCAATATAAATTATCTTATTTAAATACCCGATCTGAAAAAGGATAAAGAATTCCGAATAATTACTTTTCTCGCAGATGTCCAGAGAAAATGTTTATCACATCTTTTAATATATATATTGAACATTATTCAATATAAAATACCTTCAAATTATTACATTACTAAATGTGTGGCAATGCCCATTTGCAATGTAAACAATCGTACAATAATATTCATTGTGTTTTATTAAAACAAATTGCATACTAAACTATGGAAAAAAGAAATGTAAAATAATGAAAAAACATGAAAAACCGAACAATAACGAAGTCTGAAAAAACATTAAAGAAATCTTGTCTGATCATTTTCCGTTTTTTAATTGTTTAAACTTATGATGTTATAAAGCTGTAGTATCCTTGTATGGTCAAAGCAGGCTAGCTGGTCTGGTGGCAGGGTCGTGCCAGTTCGATCAGGAGATCCCCGGTTTGAATCTTGGCCGCACCGATATTTTTAATATTTCCGCAAAGGAGATGTCTATGATTAAATATAGTGGCAGGGGTCTTTCTGCAAAAATACATATGACACATGTCACCTGACATGCGGGCCAGGTCTATCAGATACGTGGTTTATATGCTCTCAGCTCGTTTTGCAATAATTAGGCTCTGAACTGGTACCGACGTGTAAAGTTTTTGACTAGTGATACCTATCCGCCATAATGTATCCAAATGTGATAGTGTCATGCAATTTTCTCGAGATAGCTAACCACTCATTCCAAGTGGTTGACAAAGTTCTCTCGAGATGTTAGTTTCAGTGTAGCAGTCGTATTGCGCCACCTTTGATCATTTATCGTGGAATTATGGTCAACACAACTAGTTTCAGTGTAGCAGTCGTATTCCACATGATTTAAACAATGTACATTTTCGAAAATTTAGTCTTATTGGCTAAGTTGGAAGCCATGTGGTTTCACATAAAGAAGCTGTAGGTTGGCCAAGGAGCATATAATTTGGCGCTTGTAAGCGGAGACAGCCGACTACATCTTCAAATCAGTCCATACCCAGGAGAAGGAATCTTCCGTCGCCGTGGACAGGTTTGAAAGGACGTGGATGTCGTCTAGAGGGGGAGGGTGAATAGGCGCTTTAAAATAATTACGGTTTAGGCTTGAACAAATGCGGAATAAAACTAACGTTTAATTTGTCAAGCACAAAACCTACAACAACTAGGCTCACCTATGTGCACCAACAACTTATGCTAAGCAAGATAAACAACTAAGTGATAGCAAGATATATGACAATAAACAATATGGCTATCACAAAGTAAAGTGCATAAGTAAAGGGTTCGGGTAAGAGATAACCGAGGCACGCGGAGACGATGATGTATCCCGAAGTTCACACCCTTGTGGATGCTAATCTCCGTGGGAGCGGTGTGGAGGCACAATGCTCCCCAAGATGCCACTAAGGCCACCGTAATCTCCTCACGCTCTCGCACAATGCAAGATGCCGTGATTCCACTAAGGGACCCTTGAGGGCAGTCACCGAACCCGTACAAATGGAAAACCTTGGGGGCGGTCACCGATACCCGTACAAATTGCTCGGGGCAATCTCCACAACCTAATTCGAGACCCCGACGCTTGCCCGGAGCTTTACACCACAATGATTGAGCTCCGAGACACCACCAAGCTTCTAGGACGCCAAAGCATCCATGAAGAACAATATCTAAGGTACTAAGTACCAAAGGTAATAAGCTTCTCAAACTTTACTTCCACGTATCACCATGGAGAACTGAAACAGATGCAACTAACGCAATGGCAAGGGCACACGGAGTGCCCAAGTCCTTCTCTCCCAAATCCCACCAAAGCAACTAATTCTAGGGAGGAAAATGAGAGGAAGAACGAAGAAGAACACGAAGAACTCCAAGATGTAGACCCAAGGGTTCCCCTCACTTAGAGGAGAAAGTGATTGGTGGAAATGTGGATCTAGATCTCCTCTCTCTTTTCCCTCAAGAACTAGCAAGAATCATTGGAGGGATTGAGAGTTAGCAAGCTCGAAGAAGGTCAACAATGGGGGAAGAACACGAGCTAAAGAGACAAGGTTCAATACGGAAGAAGACCCCCTTTTATAGGTGGGAAAAAAATCCAACCGTTAAGCCTCACAACCCGCACAGAGCGGTACTACCGCTCGGTAGGTTCACCAACCATGCTGAGGCCAAAAAGTATGCAAAAAATGGTCCGACAGAGCGGCAGTACCGCTCCTGGAGCGGTAGTAAAAAATTACTACCGCTCCGGGGGCGGTACTACCTCTCCGGGGGCGGTACTACCGCTACAGGAGCGGTACTACCGCTGGCACGAGGAGCGCTACTACCGCTGGATACTGAAACTGCTGTAACTTTCGCATACAGACTCCGAATTCAACGAAACCAAGTTTGTTGGAAAGCTAACGACATGGGCTAACACAATCTTGATATAAATATCAATAAGAAGCAAGTGAGAAAAGTCCCATAAGAAAATGGTGAGAACCCTTCTTCGAATAAGACCGGTAAAAACTCCCAACATCGAAAACATCATAGAAGATGTATATGGACTCCGTTTTCGATGAACTTGAGCTTGTCATGAAGATGAACATAAGCTCTAACACTCACAAAGAGAAACACCAAACAAGAACCAAGAAGTATGATACAAGGATGCAAATGGTTTGAGCTCTCAACGAACGATACGATCAAGCTACTCACTTGAGAGCCCCCCTTGACAGTACAACAATCTATCCTAAAAGAGAAAACCTATCAAGGGAAAACCTATACCTTGCACCTCGTCCTCTTGAGCTAGATGACGATGATCTTGGCTTCCTCAAGATGGACCACCTTTCTTGATTGCGTTGGCTTGATGAAGACTAGTTGATTGCTCCCCTATACACACTACGTGTGAGCCGCTCTTCAGCATATCTTCACAAGTCCATTGCCACCACAATGGAAGGCAAGAATTAAGCATGATATATTCGTGCTGATCCACTTGAACTTGCACACCGCAATATTGATGACGATCACCACTTGACGTCATTCTTCATGGGTTGTATGGTATCTTCCTTTTGACACAAGCCCATGGAAGCACACCTAAACCCCACATAGAACTCTCACAAAGACCATGGGTTAGTACACAAACACATAATGGACAATGCTTACCATACCATGGGATCACTTGATCCCTCTCGGTACATCTTGTACGCTTTGTGTGTTGATCATCTTGATTTACTCTTTGTCTGAGATCTTGATCAACCTTGTGTCTCTATGACCATTCTTTGGATAATACCTTGAATACCATCTTGGTCATCATATAAAATCCTTGAACCCAACAGATGGACTTCAAGAAGTGCCTATGGACAAATCCTATAAATATAACTTAAGACAACCATTAGTCCATAGGAATTGTCATGAATTACCAAAACCATATATGGAGATATATGCTCTAACAATCTCCCCCATTTTGGTAATTGATGACAACCACTTCAAGAGAGTTTATATAAGGAAATAAGCATAACCAAGCGCACACATACAAAGCAATAATGCATGCATGCAAGATGTAAATGCTTACGCAATAAAAGAAAAACCCTCTAAACATATTCAAAGTAAACTCTCTAAGCTTCTCCCCCATTGGCATCGATTGCCAAAATGGACGAAAAGTTTAGAAAGCCAATATAGTAGGTGGTCCTCCAAAAAGTGTGTACTTCTCAGCAAATGAGTGCAAAGAAATACACAAATACAATGATAAGTAGTTGGAGGAAAACAAACTATATTGAGGACCCAAAGATTGCAAATAAAAGGATCGTATGCTGCAAAGACATACAAAAATAGATTCAAGCAATCAAGAGATACCAGATGGAACAAACAACCATATGGTCCTTCGAACCACATGAATAAAATATATTGTGATAAAGGCAACAGAGTGTTTTATCAAAACTAGAGAATCTCCTCATGATTTGTGCACTAATAAGCGATTTTTGTATTTGATACAAGTGCACAAAATAGGATCGTTGCTCCCCCAAAATTAATAAAAACACACAACGAGTGCAAGAAGATAAATGAGACAATAAGCATGTCACTTGCACAAAACAAATGGTTGAGCAACATGTAAAAGAAGCAACTTAAGAATAGGCTCAACCAAAATAATGTGTGTGAGTCATGGCAAAGCACTTGAGAAGACTAAGATAAGGATGGGCATTACTCATCAACATAGTCTTGATGAAATGAGACACAAAGTGCAAGACATATCATTCCCACACACACATACTAGAAAATGGGTTCACAAGCTTACTAATAAACAAAATATGAACCAACGCTTGTGACAACCCATGGTGAAGATAGGAAATAAGAACCTTGTCAAGATGAGGGATACCAATCGAAATGGCAAAACCATCATCAAGACAAGCATGAGGAAAAATAATCTTCATGGCCAAAGAGTGCATTAAGATGTAGGAAAATAAGATACACACCCAAGACAAATCCTTTCACGAAGCCACCAAAACTGAAAAAGGAAATCCAACGGTGCATGTGAAAGAAAATAGGATATCAATTGGAGATGTAACTTCTCTCATGTGTAAAAGATTCTAAGTAGAAGACAATCATGATGATATATATCCACAAAGAAGGATGTACACACGAAATGGTTACAAGAAGGAACAAACAAGATATCAAAATGAAAGTCATAAATATATCAATAAGATCTTTGCTTGGAAGCATATCACATGGCCTAATATTTTCTTATTATACAATATGAACTTCCAACATACAAACATCAAAGACATCCCAACTAGCAATAAGACATCATCGTTCGGATGCTTTGAGAAAGGAAACAAGTACTACAAGAACGAATCAAGAGATTCATGCCATGATGCAACCTGGAAAAGAAAAGACAGGTTTGGGCCTTTGCAAGAAATGAATGCATGAAGTAGATACTTGTTACCGAGACAACATTGGATTGATGTAGTAGATAGTTGTTCGTTGATCATCCTAACTTGGCTCCAATAACCACATGGTCTCAACACCTTCCTTATAGGTGAGCCGAGCATCCAACGCATCTCCAATTGTTCCTGGAACAACAAAACAAACAAAATGGTGCCCAAGCTCATTGGGACCAAAGAGTTAGAAAACCAACAATACATAGGACAAACTCCACATACATATGTGCACATATATATGAATTTGAATTTCATGCACACTTTAGCAAATTTATGACAAGGTGAAGTTTCCCCTATATATTGGGTCAAAGAAAGAAAGCAAGCAAAAGAAGCTATATATAGTAAATATGCATGCTCAAGGCTTTCAAGAATCAACTCAACACAAAGTTGATAAGACACCAAAAGACAAGGTATCAAGTGATAATAAGATACCAAGCGAAAAACTATCACTTGAAGGATATCAATTAAAAGATACCTCAAGGAATGAGATATATACCATTGGAACATGCCAAATAAAAGAAAACAAGATACCAATTGAAGGAAAACAAACACGAGGTATCTAGTTTCCAAAAGAGAGCTATGTTCCAACAAACAAAACCCTCGACAAATTTTCATGATGGCACAAAGCATCATAAAGAGCAAGACTGGCCTCCCATAAACACACACTAGATGGGGATCAAAAGATTTTATGATGGGCGAATAAAGATAGTGTTCTAAAGAAAATAGGATAGCTCCCCCAAGGGATGTGTCTTATATAGAATTTGCATTTAAATACAAAATGCACAAGATTGGATCATCACTTTCTCTATATCTATAAAAACACTAGACATGTTAAAATAGATCCACAAGATGCAAGGAAGACAAACGAAACACAAAATCCAATGTAAAGACGATTAGCAATTTCTACCACATGATGGGAATACCAATTGTCAAGGACAAGAAGTATTTTGGAAATAATACTCATTGGTAGATCGCAAATATATCCAACATCATCTTTAGCCCTCAAACGCAAGCAAATGACACTTGTAGATCTAACATGCCACCTAGAAACAAGATAATTTACAATATCAACGCTAAGTGGCAATACCTCAAATGTACACATTTTCTAGGCTTGTAATATGCACATAGCATATTACTCCCCCATAATGTGATAACCCAACAATATTAACAAGTGGCAAATTAAAACCAACAAGAGATAATTAATGGACCATATAGAATTTGAGTTTCTCATGAGTAAGACATACCACATAGAAACTAGATAATCTTGAAATATAAATACTAAGTGGTATTCCCCATGTATACACATTTATAGGATTGTGAGGTGTGCAAAGCACATCACTCCCCCACAATGGGATAATCCATTAATCTCTCACAAGAGTGAACAAAGATACAAACAAGATGCAAAAAGGCTCACTACAAGACTCACATGTACATGATGTGCAAACCAACATACACATACTCGATTACTCAAGATAAGCAAGTTGGAAGCACAACATATACAAACACATGCAAGGTACAAAACCACAACATGCAAAGGGGCAAGTAACTAACAATGTAAACAATTTAAGTACAAGTTACCGTAAGGAGGCACATTGGATATGAGATAGAAACTCGATAATCCAAATGACTTGGCTTGAGATAATATGAATGACGGAGACCCTTAATTCTTCATTATGTATCCAAGTCTCCAATGTCCTCCACAAACACCTATTGATCAAGTTTGAGCTTGTTGGTCCCCAACCACATTGGGTCCTAAGAGGTTAGTCACAATAGGCTTGGCAACCCAAATGGTACTTTTCTTGACACCACTTTGAGTACCAATAAACTTGGCAAACACATTGCCAATCTTATCCTTCCAAGTGAATAGATATCATCAATAATGATTGGGTTGGATAAATTACCTCTCGTGCAAGAAGAAGCGAAGTTACCCTTCTCACGACATAAGTAGCAACATCTACCCTTTAATTTCTTCCCTATTGATTTCTCAACATGAGGAGTGTTGGCTTGGGTCTTCTTGGGAATGGGCCTTTCTTCAACTTGTAGTTGAGTATGTGAGTGCACTTGTGGCCTCTTCCGTTGTTGCTTGTGATTTTGGGGCTTCTTCTTTAGTGGGCAAGATCTAACATGGTGCCCTTCAATTTTACACTTGAAGCAAATAATCTTGGCCGAATTCTTGACTTGTTCTTGGCCCTTCTTCTTGAAGCTTTTGGACTTATTCTTCTTGTTGGAGTTGAATCCAAGTCCATAGTTGTCATTTGGGGATTTTTGCCCACACAAGACATTGTTGAGTGTGGACATTCCTTCATGACTCTTTTCCAAGTCTTTCTTCAAGGAAGTGACTTGGGCCTTGAGCTCTTTGATTTCCTCTACATGGTTAGTATCAACACAAGTACTAGAGGAAGTATAAGCTTCATTGTTAGAGCAACAAGGCATGGAAAGTAATTCATCACAAGATGTAGCAACATTGTGAGTAGATGAATTACGAGGACTAGCACATGGCAATATAGCTGTTTGACTAGAAGTAGTGCTAATGTCCACATGAGGCTCACTCGATGTTACCTTGGTAGTAATAGCCTCCTGAGCTAATTTTAGCACACTATGGGATACTAGAAGATCATCATGAGAGCTTGTGAGCATTACATGACTTTCTTCCAATTTCCCATAATTGCTAGATAGCAACTCGAGTTGAGCCCTTATCTCAACATTCTCCTTTAAAATGGATGCTTCACAAGAAGTAGAATTAGTAGCACAAGCATCATTATTAACAATAAGAGGAGAAGGCAACTTGGCAAGCTCTTTAGCATATGAAACTTCAAGTTGAGCATGAGACTCGGTGAGCTCGATGAGCGAACTCTTAATAGCCTTTGAGCCATTTTCGAGGTGCTCATAGTCCTCAACGAGTTCAGCATGTGCAAGTTCGAGCTTATCGTTTTTAGCTCTAAAATCATTAGCCACCTCGAGAGCTCTATCATGGGATTCCTTTAATCTAGATAATTCTATAGCAAAGGTTTCCTCAAGAGATTCCTTGGTGGTTTGTTCATTTTCAAGAGCTTGATATAGCTCCGCGATCTCATTAGTGTATTCATGCTCATGACCTTCCATTGTATCAATGGTGGCCTCATGCTCCTCGAGATAAGCTTCCAACTCCTCAATGTATTTCTTGCCCTGAGTGGCAATAGACATGATTTCCAAGAAGTTGGAACAAGAAAGTTTATTCTTATAAAGAGATTTAAAAATCATTTCACCCTTAATTTTTAAGGATGCAATATTATCACTCTCTTCATCATTATTCTCATCCCCATTATCATCAACATCATCATCATGAGATATATTGGGATTCAAAGTAGGAGATACCTTTGAAGCCTTAGCCATAAGGTAAAAGTGAGTCACAATAGATGATGATGTAGGATCCCTTGAAGCATCATTCAAGGCCACATCTTGTTCCATGGAGTGATGAATTTCCTCTACATTGTTAGCACAACAACTCGAGGAAATATATACATTTTTATCACGGCAACAAGATATAGGAAGCATATCATCATGAGATTTAGTCAAGCAGTTTTTACATGATATGCAAGGACTATCAACACAAGCATGTAAAACATTTAGAGTGCTCGAAGTGTTAATTCCCAAAGATGTAGCATTGCAATAATATAGTGATGAAGGATCATCAACAATAAACCCACTATCATCATTGCAATGATCACCACTACTCACCATATCATTACCTTGTGGCAATCCACATGTAGGTGAAGTAGATGAAGTTGAGAAGACCACACGACCGGAGGTGGAGGGAGAACAATCATTCCCACAAATATTGTACATATCATATTTATCTTGAAGCTTTGTCCACAACTCATGAGCATCTCGCAATGGCATGAGTTGAAATATAACTACATTGCTCAAAGCATCAAAAAGCACATTAGAAGCTTGAGCATTGAGATAAGAGTTTTTCTCATCCTCTAAAGATATATTTTGAGAATCCTTTGGAGGAGAAAAACCCATATCTACAATTCGCTCTAAATTTGGGTCCAAGACCGAAAAGTGATTAAGCATGAGAATTACCCAAACATCAAAATTTGTGCCATCGAAACTAAGAGTGTCAATGAATCCTAAACCCCTAGTCGACATCCTTACTCTCTAGGTGGTTAAACCTAATAAAGAGAGACCTAGCTCTGATACCAATTGAAAGGACCTGGATGTCGCCTAGAGGGGGGGGGGGGTGAATAGGCGCTTTAAAATAATTACGGTTTAGGCTTGAACAAATGCGGAATAAAACTAACGTTTAATTTGTCAAGCACAAAACCTACAACAACTAGGCTCACCTATGTGCACCAACAACTTATGCTAAGCAAGATAAACAACTAAGTGATAGCAAGATATATGACAATAAACAACATGGCTATCACAAAGTAAAGTGCATAAGTAAAGGGTTCGGGTAAGAGATAACCGAGGCACGCGGAGACGATGATGTATCCCGAAGTTCACACCCTTGCGGATGCTAATCTACGTTGGAGCGGTGTGGAGGCACAATGCTCCCCAAGATGCCACTAAGGCCACCGTAATCTCCTCACGCTCTCGCACAATGCAAGATGCCGTGATTCCACTAAGAGACCCTTGAGGGCGGTCACCGAACCCGTACAAATGGCAAACCTTGGGGGCGGTCACCGATACCCGTACAAATTGCTCGGGGCAATCTCCACAACCTAATTCGAGACCCCGACGCTTGCCCGGAGCTTTACACCACAATGATTGAGCTCCGAGACACCACCAAGCTTCTAGGACGCCAAAGCATCCATGAAGAACAATATCTAAGGTACTAAGTACCAAAGGTAATAAGCTTCTCAAACTTTACTTCCACGTATCACCATGGAGAACTGAAACAGATGCAACTAACGCAATGGCAAGGGCACACGGAGTGCCCAAGTCCTTCTCTCCCAAATCCCACCAAAGCAACTAATTCTAGGGAGGAAAATGAGAGGAAGAACGAAGAAGAACACGAAGAACTCCAAGATGTAGACCCAAGGGTTCCCCTCACTTAGAGGAGAAAGTGATTGGTGGAAATGTGGATCTAGATCTCCTCTCTCTTTTCCCTCAAGAACTAGCAAGAATCATTGGAGGGATTGAGAGTTAGCAAGATCGAAGAAGGTCAACAATGGGGGAAGAACACGAGCTATAGAGATAAGGTTCAATGGGGAAGAAGACCCCCTTTTATGGGTGGGAAAAAATGCAACCGTTAAGCCTCACAGCCCGCACACAGCGGTACTACCGCTCGGTAGGTTCACCAACCATGCTGAGCCCAAAAAGTATGCAAAACACAGTCTGACGGAGCGGTACTACCACTCCTGGAGCGGTACTACTGCTAGGGAGCGGTACTACCTCTCCGGGGGCGGTACTACCCTACAGGAGTGGTACTACCGCTCGCACCAGGAGCGGCTCTACCGCTGGATACTGAAACTGCTGTAACTTTCGCATACGGACTCCGAATTCAACGAAACCAAGTTTGTTGGAAAGCTAACGACATGGGATAACATAATCATGATAGAAATATCAATAATAAGAAAGTGAGAAAAGTCCCATAATAAAATGGTGAGAACCCTTCTTCGAATAAGACCGGTAAAAACTCCCAACATCGAAAACATCATAGAAGATGCATATGGACTCCGTTTTCGATGAACTCGAGCTTGTCATGAAGATGAACATAAGCTCTAAAAATCATAAAGAGAAACAACAAACAAGAACCAAGAAGTATGATGCAAGGATGCAAATGGTTTGAGCTCTCAACGAACGATACCTTGCACCTCGTCCTCTTGAGCTAGATGACGATGATCTTGGCATTCTCAAGATGGACCACCTTTCTTGATTGCGTTGGCTTGATGAAGACTAGTTGATTGCTCCCCCATACACACTATGGGTGAGCCACTCTTCAGCATATCTTCACAAATCCATTACCACCACAATGGAAGGCAAGCATCAAGCATGATATATTCGTGCTGATCCACTTGAACTTGCACACCGCAATCTTGATGACGATCACCACTTGACGTCATCCTTCATGGGTTGTATGAGATCTTCCTTTTGACGCAAGCCCATGGAAGCACACCTAACCCCCACACAGAACTCTCACAAAGACCATGGGTTAGTACACAAACACGTAATGGACAATGCTTACCATACCATGGGATCACTTGATCCCTCTCGGTACATCTTGTAAGCTTTGTGTGTTGATCATCTTGATTTACTCTTTGCCTGAGATCTTGATCAACCTTGTGTCTCTATGACCATTCTTCGGATAATACCTTGAATACCATCTTGGTCATCATATAAACTCCTTGAACCCAACAGATGGACTTCAAGAAGTGCCTATGGACAAATCCTATAAATATAACTTAAGGCAACCATTAGTCCATAGGAATTGTCATCAATTACCAAAACCATATATGGAGATATATGCTCTAACAAGGTGTCACGCCCAAGATGCGACCCTATCCTCAATTTGGCACGGGGGCCTCGTCAGGGATAGAAGCGCATCTCGTCGTGTCGCAAGAATGGATATCGTTACAAGTACATGTACTAAAAAGGAGAGATATATAAAGAGAGTTGGCTTACACTCGCCACATACTACATCAGAGTCACATCAGTACATTACATAATCATTAATAGTAAGAGCAGGGTCCGACTACGGACGAAAACAAACGACAAAAGAAGAACGACGTCCATCCTTGCTATCCCAGGCTGCCGGCCTGGAACCCATCCTAGATCGAAGAAGAAGAAGAAGAAGAAGCAACTCTAAATGACAATCAACACGCTCGCGTCAAGTAACCTTTACCTATACCTGCAACTGGTGTTGTAGTAATCTGTGAGCCACAGGGGACTCAGCAATCTCATTTCCAAAGGTATCAAGACTTGCAAAGCTTAATGGGTGAGGCATGGTTAAGTGGTGAGGTTGCAGCAGCGGCTAAGCATATGTTTGGTGGCTAAACTTACGAGTACCAGAAATAAGAGGGGGAAGATCTACGCATGACGGACGTGAACTACTGATGATCAAATGAATGATCCTGAACACCTACCTACGTCAGGCATAACCCCACCGTGTCCTCGATCGGAGAAAGAACTCACGAAAGAGACAGTCACGGTTACGCACACAGTTGACATGTTTTAAATAATTAACTTCGAGTTATCTAGAACCAGTGTTAAACAAAGCTTCCACGTTGCCACATAACCGCGGGCACGGCTTTCCGAAAGATTTAACCCTGCAGGGGTGCTCCAACTAGTCCATCACAAATTACCACAAGCCGCATAGAAATCCTCAATCACGAAGCTCGCGATCTCGTCGGATTCCCTAGTGGAAAACCTCAACTCTGAGATTACCCAAAGCATCACCGGGATCCCGATGCACAAGATATCTCGTCAAAGGTAAAACTAATCCAGCAAGGCCGCCCGACGTGTCGACGATCCCGATAGGAGTCGCGTACCTCGTTGTTAGGACACGACGGATGAGCTATGGTTACCACGCCAAACGCCGAGTTGCCCCGGGTAGCGTTAATAAGCTGCTCTGTTTTGGACCAACACTCATGAGGAGCACTGGCCCGGAGCTGATTAAAAATAGTCCGCGGGTGCCGGCGGGTCCCTATGCAATTTTTATTAGGTGATTAGGCAAATATAGTACCAATGTTGGGCCTTGCCAGACCAGCTTTAATCTAAAACGAATTATCAAGGGGGTCCCCTTAACAACCCCGATCGTGTTAGGAGCGCTCATTTATGGAACATAACACCGGTAGCCGGTAACTAAAGGGGGCAAAGGTGGAACAAAACACCAGGCTAGAAAGGCCGAGCCTTCCACCTTTTACCAAGTATATAGGTGCATTAAATTAAATAGCATTTAATATGGTGATATAACAAGGAACCCATGTAATCACATGGAAGCAACTACACCTGCAACTAGCAACGCTACACAGGGTTAAGCAAGCGGTAACATAGCCAATCAGTGGTTTGCTAGGTCGAACAGGTTGAAGGTATTCATGGCATTGTTGAGAGGCTGATATTTAACATGTGGTAGGCAACGAGACATAAACGATAGCAACGGTAAAACTAGCATGGCAATGATAGTAATGGTATCTGGGGAAATGATCATCTTGCCTGAGATCCCGCTTGGAAGAAGAATGCCTCCGTGAAGCAGACGAACCGACGTAGTCGAACGGGTCCTCACAATCCGGCACACTGCAGAACTCTATCGAGACGAAGCAAACCGGAAACACAAATGAACACACGAAATTCACCACAGGATGCACATCACATATGATGCATGAGCTACTGAATACATGCAAGGCACGACATGGCAAATCACACAATCAAACACTACACATTAAGTGAAGTTCAATATGCACGAGTTGCATATTGACGAAACTCCACGTTAATTATTTAGTTCACTCCCGGTTATCTACATGGCAATATTAATGTTGTCAAACATGCAAGAGGTGAAGCGGAAATTAAACTACCTATCTAGACGTTTTAAGTGAGGTCGGAAATGACATATAGCACCTCCGAAACGACCTCACATGTTAATTTACAATTCTGTCCAGATCTGAATTAACACCTTTAATTAGTTGTTAAATAGCAAAACAAATATGTTCACGTGATTCTACGCTTCAAGGCAAGCAATCTACACATAAAGAACATCTCCAACGGAGCTACGGTTCAAACGATACAAGCACCGCAAGATATGATGACATGAATGCAAAATGTGTGCAACGGCGGCTACGAGCACTTCAAAACATACAAACAGCAAGAGAAAATGAAACTACATGAGATTCTAAGCAAGTTTTATATAGGACACGATCAAATCGGAGCTACGGTTCGAAAACTACGAGCAAAACAAGAAAACACTACAATCTGCCAAAATCAGCCACATAGCATTTTCTACGCCCCACAACTACGGCTACACAACTCCGATATGCTCAAGCAAGGCATGGCACGGAAGAGGGCAAGAAGCACTACTACAAACAACTAACAACAACTAGCATGGCAGCAAGGAGCACTAGGAAAAGAAGACACAAAATGGCATCTCATGCACTATTTCAGACTTAGTGAAATTAACACCTCGTCGAAGTGCAGTTTTCAGCCTGAAGCTATATTGACAGCAGTAAAACCTATAGCTACAGGACTCCAAATGGCATGAAAATTAGCAGCATGCTAGAGAAACATAAGGGGTACAACTAACTCCATTTTACCAACCTCAAAAGAGCTACAGATCACAAGATGCAAGCAAGACAAGACAGCAACAAAATATAACAGATTCCAGACTTAGAAATATTTCAGCTCCTCCAAATCAGCACTATTTCTAGCAACTTGAGGGCAAGCAAAACACACCTAAACATGCATTTCTATTGCAACTAAAAATACCAGGGGCTAAACAAAACATCCAAGAACAACTCTCTAGTTGACAACTCCGTCAAATTACGCACGGAATAAATCCTACGAATTAAACAAAAGGGCATTACGGCAAAATATCTCGTGAACTAACTTCCTCAAAAGCTAAAACTAATTGCACAGAAAAGTCCATGGGATTTTTCTACCCCGGGAACATATAAAATATGTGGGGTTTGCAACACAATATGATGCCACACAATAAAGCGAGATAAACACCTAGATACGGGAAAATAAACTAGAGGCAAATCCCTATACGTAAAAATACAAATGACAGCTCTAAAATGCATGGATAAATGGTCCCTAACACATGGGCATTTCTAATGCGGCATACGGGCAATCCGGACACGCGCGAAAAATAAACTACGGGCAAAACAAATTAGGACAACAAGTAAAACTATGCATTCGGCATGCTAAACAGAGTCAAACAATTATGCATGTTCCAAAATCATATTCTACGCGCGAATCTACCACAAAACCATATATAAAATGCATCGTTCCGACTTACGGTTTAGAAACTACGGTCATTTTAAAATCTAGCAATTTTCTGAAATTAACAAATCTTTGGAAAATCCTAAAATATTCTAACGGGCCTAATTCGTACATGGGCCTAACAGAGCAAGCGCTTAAATAAATAAGAACGCACTGGGCGGGGGTTAACGGGGACGGCTCACCACGGCTCTTGGGCCGGATCTGAGAGGAGGGGGCTCGGGGCCCAGGCAGTGGAGGTGGGGAGGCCGACCCACGAGCGCTCCTGGGCCGAGCAGGAGGCCGCAGATGGGCCTGGTCAGGGCGCCGGCCTGGTCGGGCTCCAGGCGCGAGGCGGCGGCCCAACTCGCTGGCCAGGCGGAGCCGTCGTGCTCCTCCCGACAGGAGCTCGGCAGGGAGGCCGCGGTGGCCACTGGAACCGGCGGCGGGGCGCGCTGAAGACTGGATCCGGTCGGGATCCACCGGATCTGGAGGGGGGGGAGAGGAACGGCCGGTGCTCCGGCGAGCGCTCGAGGCGGCGGCTGGCGAGGAACTGCGGGGAACATCGCGAGGCGGCCGGGGCTAGGCGCCGGCGGCTGCTGGCGGACTGAGGCGGCGACAGCGGGCGCCTGGAAGACCGGCTGCTCCGGCGACCGGCGGCAGAGGGAGGTGCTCGGGGCACCTCGGCGAGGGGCTGGTGGAGGTGCCCCGGCGAGGCAGCGCAGGCTCGGGCAACTGCTGCCCGGCAGGCGGCGGCGGCCGGCCAGATGGGCCCGGGAGGGCCCAATCCGGGCTGGGGCGGGCCGGCGGCTGCGCAGTGGAGGGAGGGAGGAGAGAGAGCGCGCTAGGGTTTCGGGTAGGTGGCACGGATTCCTAGGTGGAGAGGGGTTGGTTGCCTAAAATTAAGGAGGGGGCCTATATATAGACAAACGGGGGGCTCGGTTAACCGGAATCGCGTTCCGGATCCAACCGCGGGGTCGGATTCGGACGATTCCGAATGCAGGTATGGGTACGAGGTCCTGTAGAGGGAATATCCGGGGACGAGAGGGAGAATGGGCGACGCGGCAAGAATTTTAAAAACACCGACAGACGTCCGACGGTAGACCGAATACGGTGCCGCTACGGGCGACCGTTCGGGTACCAGACGGTCTCCGATCGCGACGAAATTCGACAGGCGGCCTAGCTAGATTAAAATAAGACCGCACGTCAAATCTCGACCAGATCAGAGAAAGTTTTACGCACACTTTTAAAACAGGGGTTTCGATGGTGCCGCGGGCGCGTGCGAGTGCGGTCGGGCTCGGGACGGACAACGACGAGAACCGGCAACTACTAACGGATGCAAGTTTTGAAAACGGGCGGCAACGGAGATGCCGATGCAATGCAGATGATGCGCATGATGCGATGATGATGCGGCAACTGAAAATACTCACATGACGAAAACGGAATGAAAAGGGGAAGCTTCTCGAACGTCGGCATCGGGCTGTCACACAAGGTTAACCCGCTGAACCTGCAGCCACAAGGCGGTGAATTGGCGGAGCTCGGATTGTTCAGAAAACCTATGAAGCCCAAGCATCCACTTCTGGTTGACAACCACATCGCTAGAGGAATCAACTATTTTTCCGACATGTATCCTCTTTGCCGTGAGCAAATAATCGGGGTAGACGACAAATGGTTATTTGGCCGTCATAGACAGACGACAAAAAACACGAAAACAGACGACGAAAGATGACACATAGGCCGTCAGCTAATTATGCAGATGACGACAAAGGTTGCATCTTTGCCGTCTTATTCCACTGCGGCTCACGTCAAAAGGCTGTCTATGGCTTCGGCTAACGGCCCTAAACGGGCATATATTTTGTTTTCTTGTATTCGGGCGAGCTGACGGCAACAAAAAAGCTTTACCATCTGTTGCGGTACATCGATGACGACAAAGGCTGAAAAAATGAAAAAAAGAAAACCCCTAGCGACACCGGCCACAACCAAAACAGTTCCCGCGTGCCCAACCTCTCTAGCGACCTCACCTCTCGCTCTAGCTGCTAGGGTTCCCCACCGCCGCCGCCAGTCGCCACCGCTGCCCTCCCCGGCTGCCACCGCCGCCCTCATGGGTCGCCCCCGTCGTCGGTCTTCGTGACATGGCCGGAGGATAGGCCATCCTGCCGCTCCGTTCTCGCCCCACCACGAGTGAGGAGACTGACCGGTTCGTGCCTCCCCACTGGTCTCCGCACGCCGCCCACAAGGATCAAGACCGCCCGTGCCCGTCTTCGTCGATCACGCCACCCGCACCCCTCGACCCCGAGCCCCGCCCCAGTCCGCCCGGTACAACCTCTGCCCCCCAGATCAAGACTGGAAACACATTTCTAAAGAAATTGTTTGGGACTACCCTGCATTTGATCCACCGCTCCATTCATTTGCAACATTGGCATTAGCTTTTTCTACATTTTTGCTAAGGATGCTTCCTAGAAAAATTGAAAGTAATTTCAGAGTGCAAGAATCATCAATCAATTTATTCGACAAAGAGGGTGAAAGAAAAATTCTATGAAACTTTGCTTGTATTAAGAAGTTTATTACATGGTACTCAGATCGACAAAGAGGGAGTAGTATTTTATACCTGTATGTGGCAGATCGATGTAGTATTTTATACAACGACAAGATGCCCTACCGTAGCTAGTACAACCTCTCCTCTCCATCATCTTCTTATTCCTCATCTCATTTTTGAAATAGGAAAGATGCAAATCTTGTAGTTTTTTTACCATGAATGTCACAATCGCATATGCTATACTGGCATGAATGTTGACTATCCATTTGGCTCCATCTCCGATGCTGCTTGATATATTGTGAATCAAAATAACAAATTGTTTATGGAGTCAGCAACTCAACACCCTATTACTAGTAGTTCCCATTAATTGGAGAAGCATGGCAAACGAAGGCCACACAAACACAAAACATATTATTTCTTGGGTTCTTTCTTTCTTGCTTATTTTCTTTAGGTTAGATGTTATTGAACAACAAGATGATGTTGTTGATGTTGTTTATTAGATTGTTGTGTGAGTGCTTATGTTGGTTGTGCCGACGCTTTTCATGTGCATGGATCTTCTCTTCATCTCGAGGAACATCGTCGGTCCCGTTGCCGTTGCCCCCGTCGTTCAACTACCGCCTCTACGATCTAGGGGTGAGCTCGAGTATCATCTCCTCCCCCTCCCATATTTGCTTTGTTCCGGTCGTCGTGCCGATGCCACTAGATTTTACTTTCATGTCAAGTCTTGTAATCTAGGCGTTTCTCGTTCGAAAGGGCGACATCTATAAATATGCATGTTTTGCATATTTACAACCGTCATCCTTTCGAACTATCCACGTTATCCATGGACAGTCCGAGTATGTGTAGATTGGGTTTTGTTTCCCGTGCTCTACTTCGGTTCGAGGCAAAATTTCGTCAACGCCACCCCGTTGTTCTCAGGGTACACATTCTACCGGCTTGGTTCCGAGACGTGTACGTGGAGAACAGTGAGGAGGTGCTGCTGTAATTTTGCCTCAGACCAAACTAGAGCACGGGGAATGAACCCAATCTACACGTACTCGGGTGGGATTAGGACCCATCTTTACCTATTAGAGTTAGGATTAAATCCATGAATGCCCGTTTTCCTTTTGTATGGTTTACGAATAAAACTATGGCGTAAATAATATGACAAAAGTAATTAGTTATGTATCTAGTATTAGTTACATTATATATAACTTGATGAATATGAATTTGGTACCCGTATTGTTAGTGCGAGTAGCGGTATGGATGATCATGAGTGGATGTACACTGGCCACCCTAGTCAGTGTGGCATGACCGCTGAGTGGGTGGACAAGACCAATAAATTCATAGAGGTAACATTTGCTCGTGGCAAGAGAAAAATTTGGAGTCCGTGCTTGAAGTGCGAAAACTATAAAGAAGAGCCGAAGAAGACAATGTGTTTACATTTGCAGAAGCATGGGTTTCAGCCTTGGTATACCCGCTGGACCTTTCATGGCGAGACCGAACATAGCAGAGAGGAGGTCGTTCATCGGCACACTGACAATAATGGTACCGGGATCGATGACATGGTAGCTGACTTCAACGATGCACGTGATGCTGGATCGTAGGAAGAAATAGAGGAGTGTGCGAGGGCATTCTTAGAAATGTTGAATTCGTCACAACAACCTCTTCACAACTACACAGATCAATGCCAGCTGGATGCCATCGGACAAGCAATGTCTATGAAGACCCAGTTCAACATGAGCAGAGATAAATTTGATTCAATGATGACCTCTTGGGGTCGCTCTCTCCCTAAAAGGGCACAAACTTCCTAAAAGCTAGTATGAAGTGAAGAAAACCCTACGTGCACTTAAGATGCCGTATGAGAAGATACACGCTTGCCCAAACAGATGTATCTTATTTATGAAAGAGTATGCAAATGACAAGTACTATGCGAAGTGCGGCTCCTCTAGGTATACCGATAGAGTCCTCGGCGATGGTACGAAGAAGCATACCAAATTCCCCGCAAATGTTCTTCGATATCTTTCAATTCTTCCAAGAATTCAACGCCTTTACTTGAATGAAAATACAACCAAACAGATGGTATGGTAAAAATATGGGATATGGCGCGACAAAGATGATCGTGGGAGACCAATGTTTATACATCCATCTTGTGCCCATGCATGGAAGAATTTCGATTGATTACATCCCGAGAAAGCAAAAGTAGCAAGGAATGGACGAGTCGCCATCGGACTCAATGGGTTCAATCCGTTTGGTTTTGTCGTTGGCCTGTGTTTGTTGTTCCCCTCAACCTCCCCCGGCGTCCTAATACAACGCTAGCACATATTTCTATCATTGATAATTTCAGGGCCCACATATCCGGGGAAGAATATAAATGTGTACCTCCACACACTGATAGATGACTTGAAAGAAGCTTGGGTGAATGGGATACATCATACGATGTTGCTAGAAAGAAAAACTTCAAAATCCATGTTTGGTACCAGTACTCAATGCATGACCTACCGGCGTTTTCACTTTTCATGGGTGGTCTGTGCATGGGAGGTTCCCATGCCCCAGATGCAAGGAAAACCTTCAGTGTCGTTAGCTGAAACATGGTCGCAAGTATTCTTACTTCGATTTCCATAGACAACATTTGTCGCCGGACCATTCATTCAGACAAGACAAGAATAACTTCATGAAAGGTGAAGTTATCGAACACTCGGCACCACCTGAGATGACGGGTGAACATATTAGTGATCAACTAAATGTTCTCCACCCTGATCCCAACCGTCCTCGGAATTTATTGGGATATAATGAAGAACACACATAGACTCATAAGCCATGATTCTGGGATCAACCCTACTTCCATCAGCTTGAGCTTCCACATAACATTGATATAATGCACACTGAAAAGAATATCGCCGAGGCCATTTTTGGCACATTGTTCAACATTGTTGAGAAGATGAAGGAGAAAGTCTAGACTACATGTGATGAAGCTATGTGATAGACCCGAACAGAACTTGCGTCAACCCATGGGCCGGAAGAATTGGACGATGCCACATGCTAGGTTTGTTCTTACAAGGGAATAAAAGAAGGATATACTTATGTGGTTCGAAACTTTGCTGTTCCCCGATGGGTATGCAACGAATCTAATGAGGGTAGTGAATCTTGATAAATTGAAGCTCAACGGGTTGAAGAGTCATGATTGGCACATATGGCTTGAGCGATTAATGCCGGCGATGATTCGAGGCTATATACTTTAGGATGATTCATAAGTATTGGTAGAACTTTTCTATTTCTTCCGTGTTCTTTGTGCTAAATTAGTATCTCCTACTGTGAGAGATGACATGGAAAAAACGGGCACCCGAGTTGCTCTGCAAGCTAGAGAAGATATTTCCACCATGCTTCTTTAATCCGAGGGAACATATGATTTTACACCTCCCGTCTGAGGCAAGATCGGATGGCCGTGTGCAGAACTGTTGGTGCTATGGACTTGAGAGAATGCAAAAGTCTCTTCGAGCTAAATGTAGAAATAAATGTGGAATTGAAGCATCCATAGTCGAGGCATTCTTGGCGAAAGAGGTGACAAACTTCACAACATCACGCTATGGGGCCAATATTCCAAGCTTGCATAATGTGAAGTCTCGTTACAATACCGGCGACCCCAAACATGAATCCAAGCTTAGCCTATTCAAATGGAAACTCAGACTTGTGGGTGCTTATGGTTCAAAGAATCTGGCTCTGAAAGAGTGGAGTTCACCTACGTTGTATATCATCACCAACTTAAAAGAACCGCGACCATACATTGAGTAAGTGATTGGTACATCATGTAACATTTAGTCATATGTTTGTGTCTAACTCCGCTCATTTCTCATTAGTGAGTGAATTCATTGCTCAATTATAAAATGGAGGGGTTGAATGTGATTCACTCGAAGAGTATGAGCTTCTTGGTGGCAACCCAGACGACAACTACGGTTTCATTTCTTGGTTCAAAGGAAAGGTATATATATTTCTTATTATGGAAGAACTTAAGTTGGTATTACGTGCGACTAATACATCGATCCTTCCCTCTTAAAGTTGTAGGGTACGTCAATACTGGACAACGAGTTGAAACAAGTTGCTAATGGCTTTGACTATAAGGTCAGTACATTCGATAAATACAACATCAATGGGTATCTCTTCCGCACACATGAGAACGAGGAATGTTGGACCGTTCTAAAATCAAGAAACACCGGAGTGTCGGCTATTTGCAGTGCAGTTGAGTATTATGGAAGACTTGATGAAATATATGAACTGCATTACTTTGGGGCAAATCCTCCAAATTCATTGTCTTTAAATGCCATTGGTTCAATTCAGAGAAGGTTAGGCGGAGAGATGATATTGGGCTAGTCAAAATTCGACAAGACAACAAATTAGAATGTGAGGATGTCTATATTGTGGATCAACAAGCGACACAAGTTTTGTATCTCAAGTACGCATGTCAAAATAAGGCACATCTTAAGGGGTTGGGATGTCATGTATGATGTGCCGCCACGTGGTAAACAATGTTCTCCAAGTGAAGAGGATTATCAACCTCACATCGACCCCGACACATATGATGGAGAATTCTTCCAAGAAGAACATGGGCCTAGAGGCCATCGCAACATCCATGCATGCATGGAAGTACACATTAACAATGACAAAGAAGAAGAAGGAGAAGAGGAAGAAGAATAGGTTACAAACATGGAAGACATATCCATGCTTGAGCGGTTACGTCAAGGCATTGCCAATGATAGAGAAGATGACCGCAAACACTCCGACAACATCGTTGATGACACACTTGATTCTGATGATGACGGGGAATCATAAGAGGAAGAAGAAGAGGCGGATTGTGATCCACATGACCCCGACTATTTTTAGTTGTAATGTTGATTTTGTACTAGTTGCGTTACCATGATCCCGAACATGTTGTAATGTTGAATTTGTAATATTCTGAATTTATGCTTATTTATTTGAACTATAAATTTGTATTTGTGCTACAATCGCCTTTGTAATTCTCATTTGTGTATGTTTTTTTGAACTTATGCTTATTTATTTGAACTATAATGTTGTATTTGTACTATGATTGCCTTGGTGATTCTCATTCCATTTTTTTATTTGAACTTATGCTTATTTATTTGAACTATAATGTTGTATTCGTACTGATTGCTTTACTATTTGTCATAGTAGGTGAGTGAAGCATGGTGGGACTGCGTCGGAAAAGGACTTCTAGTGCTTCGATAGAGAAGGTCCCAATCGAGATAGCGAGAAATCAGCTCACTAGTTTTCTCGCCGATCCTCTTGAGGCACCCTCTCATTCTCAGTCTCATAGAGGAAGAGACCAAGGAAAAGGTGGACGTGGAGGAAAGGCTAAGACACTACAGGAATCAGCTTCTTTGCCGTCTACCATCGCAGACGGCAAAGACTAAATCCTGGACGGCAAAGACAAAACAACAGGCGGCAAAGAATCTCACGGCCGGTAAAATTTCTGCGTCAGCCTACGACGGCATAGGACCTTCTTTGCCGTCTGTCCCCCCAAAGCGGACGGCAAAGCTCTTTGCCGTCAGCTTTCCATAGGAGCAGTCAGCAAAGTGCTCGGGACGGCAGCCGACAGGCGTTGCCTCCGTTAGGGGTTAACGGAGGCTTTGCCGTCTGCCTCCCCCTTATTCTTTGTCGTCTGCTCCCCCTTACTCTTTGCCGTCTGCCTCCTCCTCCTCCCCCCCTCCACTCTTTGCCGTCTGCCTCCTCCTCCCCCCTCCTCTGTGCCCTCTTCTTTGCCGTCTGCCCACCCTGGAGGCAGACGACAAAGAGCCTATATAGACACCCCAGGATGCACAGCTGGGTGCCATGTGGCACCTTTGCCATCTGCCAGCTGATGGAACAGGTCATTGCCATCAGCTCGCAGACGGCAAAGAGCCCATATAGTACCTGTTTTTTTGTTTTATATTATTTCACAGCACATATATATATATATATATATATATATATATATATATATATATTTGACATCACATTTATATAATTCACCACACATATATGATATATAGTTCACCACACATATACTTGCCAACACATATATATAATTCACCACACATATATGATATACATATAAATCAATGTACATCCCCATATATCGAAAGAACCAACATACAAAGTATTGCACTGTTTATCCGTATATACATATACATATAGTTCGACATTGTTCATCAACTCAAATGAAAACTAGATGATATACATATAAACTTCATCCATCGACATTGTTCAACTCCATGAATGCCAGCTTCCATGCATGTAGTATATCCAATCTGCAAAAATGTGAATAAGAAAGTTAGAAGAAAAACAAAATATGATGTTTTTCAGCTAATTATATCATTTTTAGCGGAAAACAAGCTAAGAATATAATATTCATGAGCTAGCCAAGGTTCTTATGCCATTTTTAGCTTATTATGGCATTTTGGAGCTAAATGGGTTAATTAAAGCAAGGATAATATGAAAGAGGAGAAGAAAGAGGAGGAGAAGGAGAAGAAGAAGAAATCAAGAAGAAGGAGGAGAAGGAGGAGAAGGACTAGAAGGTCCTTGGCCTTCTCCTCCTCCTCCTCCTTCTCCTTCTTCTCTTCTTCTTCTTCTTTTTCTTCTTCTTTCTTTTCATTTTGCCTATTTCTTCTCCTATTCTCCTCTTTTTGGAGCTAAATTACCTAATTATGTCTTTTTAGAGCAAAATGGGTTAATTATCCCATTTTAGACGAAAACAAGCTAAGTATATAATATTCATGAGCTAACCAAGGTTCTTATGCCATTTTGAGCTTATTATGGTATTTTGGAGCTAAATGGGCTCATTATTTCATTGTTGGGGAAATTAAAGCAAGGATAATATGAAAGAGGAGAAGGAAGAGGAGGAGGAGGAGAAGAAGAAGAAATCAAGAAGAAGGAGGAGAAGGAGGAGAAGGAGGAGGAGGAGAAGGACTAGAAGGTCCTTGCCCTTCTCCTTCTCCTCCTCCTCCTCCTCCTTCTCCTTCTTCTTCTCTTCTTCTTCTTCTTCTTTCTTTTCATTTTTCCTATTTCTTCTCCTCTTCTCCTCTTGTTCTAGCTAAATTACCTAATTATTTCTTTTTGGAGCTAAATGGGTTAATTATCCCATTTTAGAGGAAAACATGCTAAGTATATAATATTCATGAGCTAACCAAGGTTCTTATACCATTTTGAGCTTATTATGGTATTTTGGAGCTAAATGGGCTAATTATGTCATTGTTGGGGAAATTAAAGCAAGGATAATATGAAAGAGGAGAAGAAAGAGGAGGAGGAGGAGAAGAAGAACAAATCAAGAAGAAGGAGGAGAAGGAGGAGAAGGAGGAGGAGGAGAAGGACTAGAAGGTCCTTGGCCTTCTCCTCCTCCTCCTCCTCCTCCTTCTTCTCTTATTCTTCTTGTTCTTCTTCTTCTTCTTCTTCTTCTTCTTCTTTCTTTTCATTTTCCTATTTCTTCTCCTCAACTCCTGTTGTTGGAGCTAAATTACCTAATTATGTCTTTTTGGAGCTAAATGGGCTAATTATCCCATTTTAGAGGAAAACAAGCTAAGTATATAATATTCATGAGCTAATCAAGGTTCTTATGCCATTTTGAGCTTTTTATGGTATTTTGGAGCTAAATGGGCTAATTATGTCATTGTTGGGGAAATTAAAGCAAGGATAATATGAAAGAGGAGAAGAAAGAGGAGGAGGAGGAGAAGAATAAGAAATCAAGAAGAAGGAGGAGAAGGAGGAGAAGGAGGAGGAGGAGAAGGACTAGAAGGTCCTTGGCCTTCTCCTCCTCCTCCTCCTCCTTCTCCTTCTTCTCTTCTTCTTCTTCTTCTTCTTCTTCTTTCTTTTCAATTTTCCTATTTCTTCTCCTCTTCTCCTCTTGTTGGAGCTAAATTACCTAATTATGTCTTTTTGGAGCTAAATTACCTAATTATGTCTTTTTGGAGCGAAATGGTCTAATTATCCCATTTTAGAGGAAAACAAGCTAAGTATATAATATTCATGAGCTAACCAAGGTTCTTATGCCATTTTGAGCTTATTATGGTATTTTGGAGCTAAATGGGCTAATTATGTCATTGTTGGGGAAATTAAAGCAAGGATAATATGAAAGAGAAGAAGAAAGAGGAGGAGGAGGAGAAGAAGAAGAAATCAATAAGAAGGAGGAGAAGGTGTAGAAGGAGGAGGAGGAGAAGGACTAGAAGGTCCTTGGCCTTCTCCTTCTCCTCCTCCCCCTCCTCCTTCTCCTTCTTCTCTTCTTCTTCTTCTTCTTCTTCTTCTTCTTCTTCTTCTTCTTTCTTTTAATTTTTCCTATTTCTTCTCCTCTTCTCCTCTTGTTGGAGCTAAATTACCTAATTATGTCTTTTTGGAGCTAAATGGGATAATTATCCCATTTTAGAGGAAAACAAGCTAAGTATATAATATTCATGAGCTAACCAAAGTTCTTATGCCATTTTGAGCTTATTATGGTATTTTGGAGCTAAATGGGCTAATTATGTCATTGTTGGGGAAATTAAAGCAAGGATAATATGAAACAGGAGAAGAAAGAGGAGGAGGAGGAGGAGAATAAGAAATCAAGAAGATGGAGGAGAAGGAGGAGAAGGAGGAGGAGGAGAAGGACCAGAAGGTCCTCGGCCTTCTCCTTCTTCTCCTCCTCCTCCTCCTTCTCCTTCTTCTCTTCTTCTTCTTCTTCTTCTTCTTCTTCTTCTTCTTCTTCTTCTTCTTTCTTTTCAATTTTCCTATTTCTTCTCCTCTTCTCCTCTTGTTGGAGCTAAATTACCTAATTATGTCTTTTTGGAGCTAAATGGGCTAATTATCCCATTTTAGAGGAAAACAAGCTAAGTATATAATATTCACGAGCTAACCAAGGTTCTTATGCCATTTTGAGGTTATTATGGTATTTCGGAGCTAAATGGGCTAATTATGTCATTGTTGGGGAAATTAAAGCAAGGATAATATGAAACAGGAGAAGAAAGAGGAGGAGGAGGAGGAGAATAAGAAATCAAGAAGATGGAGGAGAAGGAGGATAAGGAGGAGGAGGAGAAGGACTAGAAGGTTCTTGGCCTTCTCCTTCTTCTCCTCCTCCTCCTCCTTCTCCTTCTTCTCTTCTTCTTCTTATTCTTCTTCTTCTTCTTCTTTCTTTTCAATTTTCCTATTTCTTCTCCTCTTCTCCTCTTGTTGGAGCTAAATTACCTAATTATGTCTTTTTGGAGCTAAATGGGCTAATTATCCCATTTTAGAGGAAAACAAGCTAAGTATATAATATTCATGAGCTAACCAAGGTTCTTATGCCATTTTGAGCTTATTATGGTATTTTGGAGCTAAATTGGCTAATTATCTCATTGTTGGGGAAATTGAAGCAAGGATAATATGAAAGAGGAGAAGAAAGAGGAGGAGGAGGAGAAGAAGAAGAAATCAAGAAGAAGGAGGAGAAGGAGGAGGAGGAGAAGGACTAAAAGGTCCTTGGCCTTCTCGTTCTCCTCCTCCTCCTCCTCCTCCTTCTCCTTCTTCTCTTCTTCTTCTTCTTCTTCTTCTTCTTCTTCTTCTTGTTTCTTTTCATTTTTCCTATTTCTTCTCCTCTTGTTGGAGCTAAATTACCTAATTATGTCTTTTTTGAGCTAAATGGGCTAATTATCCCATTTTAGAGGAAAACAATCCAAGTATATAATATTCATGAGCTAACTAAGGTTCTGATGCCATTTTGAGCTTATTATGGTATTTTGGAGCTAAATGGGCTAATTATGTCATTGTTGGGAAAATTAAAGCAAGGATAATATGAAAGAGGAGAAGAAAGAGGAGGAGGAGGAGAAGAAGAAGAAATCAAGAAGAAGGAGGAGAAGGAGGAGAAGGAGGAGGAGAAGGACTAGAAGGTCCTTGGCCTTCTCCTCCTCCTCCTCCTCCTCCTCCTCCTCCTTCTCTTCTTCTTCTTCTTCTTCTTCTTCTTTCTTTTCATTTTTCCTATTTCTTCTCCTCTTCTCGTCTTGTTGGAGCTAAATTACCTAATTATGTCTTTTTGGAGCTAAATCGGCTAATTATCCCATTTTAGAGGAAAACAAGCTAAGTATATAATATTCATGAGCTAACCAAGGTTCTTATGCCATTTTGAGCTTATTATGGCATTTTGGAGCTAAATGGGCTAATTATGTCATTGTTGGGGAAATTAAAGCAAGGATAATATGAAAGAGGAGAAGAAAGAGGAGGAGGAGGAGAATAAGAAGAAATCAAGAAGGAGAAGAAGGAGGAGAAGGAGGAGGAGGAGAAGGACTAGAAGGTCCTTGGCCTTCTCCTCCTCCTCCTCCTTCTCCTTCTCCTTCTTTTTCTTCTTCTTCTTCTTCTTCTTCTTCTTCTTGTTCTTTCTTTTCATTTTTCCTATTTCTTCTCCTCTTCTCCTCTTGTTGGAGCTAAATTACCTAACTATGTCTTTTTGGAGCTAAATGGGCTAATTATCCCATTTTAGAGGAAAACAAGCTAAGTATATAATATTCATGAGCTAACCAAGGTTCTTATGCCATTTTGAGCTTATTATGGCATTTTGGAGCTAAATGGGCTAATTATGTCATTGTTGGGGAAATTAAAGCAAGGATAATATGAAAGAGGAGAAGAAAGAGTAGGAGGAGGAGAAGAAGAAGAAATCAAGAAGAAGGAGGAGAAGGAGGAGCAGGAGGAGGAGGAGAAGGACTAGAAGGTCCTTGGCCTTCTCCTCCTTCTCCTCCTCCTCCTCCTCCTCCTCCTCCTGCTCCTTCTCCTCCTTCTCCTTCTTCTCTTCTTCTTCTTCTTCTTCTTCTTCTTCTTCTTCTTCTTCTTCTTCTTTCTTTTCATTTTTACTATTTATTCTCCTCTTCTTGGAGCTAAATTACCTAATTATGTCTTTTTGGAGCTAAATGGGTTAATTATCTCATTTTAGAGGAAAACAAGTTATGTATATAATATTCATCAGCTAACCAAGGTTCTTATGCCATTTTGAGGTTATTATGGCATTTTGGAGCTAAATGGGCTAATTATGTCTTTTTGGGGGAAATTAAAGGAAGGATAATATGAAAGAGGAGAAGAAAGAGGAGGAGGAGGAGAAGAAGAAGAAATCAAGAAGAAGGACGAGAAGGAGGAGAGAAGGAGGAGGAGGAGAAGGACTAGAAGGTCCTTGGCCTTCTCCTCCTTCTCCTCCTCCTCCTCCTCCTCCTTCTCCTTCTCTTCTTCTTCTTCTTCTTTGTTTTCATTTTTCCTATTTCTTCTCCTCTTCTCCTTTTCTCCTCTTCTTGGAGCTAAATTACCTAATTATGTCTTTTTGGAGCTAAATGGGCTAATTATCTCATTTTAGAGGAAAACAAGCTAAGTATATAATATTCATGAGCTAACCAAGGTTCTGATGCCATTTTGAGGTTATTATGGCATTTTGGAGCTAAATGGGCTAATTTTGTCTTTTTGGGGAAATTAAAGCAAGGATAATATGAAAGAGGAGAAGAAAGAGGAGGAGGAGGAGAAGAAAAAGAAATCAAGAAGAAGGAGGAGAAGGAGGAGAAGGAGGAGGAGGAGAAGGACTAGAAGGTCCTTGGCCTTCTCCTCTTTCTCCTCCTCCTCCTCCTCCTTCTCCTTCTTCTCTTCTTCTTCTTCTTCTTTCTTTTCATTTTTCCTATATATTCTCCTCTTCTCCTCTTCTCCTCTTCTTGGAGCTAAATTACCTAATTATGTCTTTTTGGAGCTAAATGGGCTAATTATCTCATTTTAGAGGAAAACAAGCTAAGTATATAATATTTATGAGCTAACCAAGGTTCTTATGCCACTTTGAGGTTATTATGGCATTTTGGAGCTAAATGGGCTAATTATGTCTTTTTGGGGAAATTAAAGCAAGGATAATATGAAAGAGGAGAAGAGAAACTTACCGTAGTGGTCATCAAGGAGGAGAAACACCACGGTTGCTCGCGACGACTTCGTTTGGAGACGGTTGCCCTGGAGAAGGGTAGTGCGATGCCGCTCGGGAGTTATTCTGCAGAAAAGATATTTTGCAATGTCTCAGTTAGCATGATGACACTCAATTATTAATACTAGTTTATAATGAAACTCACCGTGCCAATCGAAGAGAAGACGGGCATCGGTGGAGGGACTTGACCGCTCTTCTCGCACAAACCGTGAAGAGTGGGTCGTATTAGTTAGTAATGAAACAGACATTACACACATGATTTGGCTAATGTGAAAAAAACATACCACAAAAAGCTCGTACACGTCCCGTTGACCCGCCTCATTCCGGGCCCTCTCCTCCTCAATCAATCGTGCCGTGGTCTGGTCCCTCTCATCAAGAGCAGCCTGAAGAGCAGCCTGGCTTGCCAATCTCTCTTTCTCAAGAGCAGCCTGGTTTGCCGCTCTCTCTTTCTGAAGAGCAGCCTAAAACACCATTCCTCGTTACCACAGTAATGATCTATGGTGACACACATAATGAAATGGATGAAAGTGTTCTTAGTCCGTACAACTAATCTCGATGGCAAGTTCGACTGGCCGTGGACGACGCGTTATCTCAGTACAGCTGCTCGACTGGCGCGCCTTGATCTCCGGAAGAGTGAGTGGACAACGTATTATCCCATCTCCAATGGCTATCGAGCCATGGGGCCTCCCGCCACCAGATATCATCACCAGCTCTGGATCCAAAGGTTCCTGGCTAGGGTTAAAGTCATCCCCTTTCGTAGCCTTCCCCGCGTCCCTGTATGCCACGAGCTTCTGGTTGGATGATATGTTGGTGAAATTATTGGGATCATCCAGGTCAGACTCAGAGAATGCCTTCGCCTTCTTGTACGAGGCAGTATGGGCCATGCCATAAAGGTCATACAAGTGTGGCATCTCCGTCTTATTGTGATGCGCCTAAAAGAGAGGAACAAAATATTAGCATCAAGAATGAATTGCATGAATCATGAAGCAAATCACATACCCAGTTTCGTCCAAACAGAAGTAAGTTGGCGCTGCCTTGATGATGTGGCACACCAACCATTTGGCTAGGCTGATCCTTCGCATTCTCGTGGACGGCTCGCCAGCTGCCTGTGCACCACTCATCAACCAACGCCTCCCAACAATCCATCTTATCTGCACACCATCTCGGGGGCACCTATAAGTTATTAGAAAGAATTTTCAGCGCTACGCCTATGAATGAAATCAAGAAAACTACATAGAAGGACTTAAGAATAGGTAATTACCTTCATGTATTGCTACTTCTTCAGAAACTTTCCGTGGCAATCCTTCTTCTGCTTCTTAATACCACGCGTGGCGTAGTAATCTCGAATAGCCTGCGGCCGAGCCTCGTGGCGCAAGTTCTGTAGTAACCGCCTACACTCGGCCTCGAGAACCCTGGCCGCCTCCTCCTCATATCCATCCTCAGACCTATAGAAGGTCTGCAATCAAACGTGAAAACACCGATTGGTACAATAATTAGCTATATTGTTAATTTTAGATTCTGTAAAAGGATAATTTACCCAAAAGCTCTTGATCACCATCTCAGCCCTCGTGTGGCACAAGAAACCATCTATAATCTCTTCCGGCGGGGCGTGCGCAGCCTGGTAGTGCTCCCAGGAAAATCCTAGTGTAGGAACCTGACCCTCACCAGGCAACATGACAAACCCCGGGAAATTTGTCCGGCAAAGCACACCAAGGACGGAGTTCGGCCTGCGGACTCCAAGAGGGTGTACCCATCCCCTGCAGTATGATAAGGTCAACGCATTAGATATTTGAAAAAACTTGAAGGCAAAAGCTAAAAAAAGAGTAAATGTACTTACCTATCTCCTTCAGGTTTAATCACCGGCGTCTGCTCGCGGGTAGCCGGCGCGACCGGGAGACGTGTACTACCACGCTTGTACACGGTGGCCCCGTCCACCTGCACATCGCCCTCACTATCCGTAAGCTCATCCCGGCCATCCCCGCCCCTTGAGCCACCCGGACCCTCGGTCCAATCCGGCAACTCGGTACGATCTAGCCAGGTCTCCCATCCGGCAACTCGGTACGATTTGGCCAGGTCTCCCATCCGGGCCTCTCCACGTCGGGTGAATCCTCCAGAACCGTATTCTCCTCCGGCTGCTCCTGGGCCGAATGCACCTCGACTCGAGGCTGCTCCTGGACCGGAGTCTCATGGGACGAATGCCCGTCAACAACAGGCTCCTGGAATGGAGTCCCCGTAGCCTCCTCCGCAAACGGGTCGACCATACTAGTCCTATGCTCGGATGAATGAGCTAGTGGTGGTGGCGAGGACGACTCAACAGTCCTCCTGGATCTTCCGGTGCCACCACCTCTCCCTGTACCCTTCCCCTTCTTCCCTACCCAACCAGCACCTCTCCCAGTGGGCAATGCCGCCGACGAAGAAGAACCCACGGATGGTGTCGACAGACTGTCTGCTAAGGCTCTACGGAGAGATAGGGGTGGAAGGGAAGTACCACCCCTCGTGCGGGGCGCCTCAGAAGAACTCGTCGAGCGATCTGGACCAGCGCCCACCATCTTTCCACACCTGGTGAGCTCCCATGATGAAGATTAAAAGAAATTAGTACAACATAAAAAAATTGAATAATTGCCATGAATAATAATATGTACATGAATAATAAAGATTAAAATATATATAATTTAAGTTGTGAATCTTACAAACTAATAATCATCACCAATAAATGCATCATCATCATCACTATCACGCATGTCTTCATGAATGACGTGCTCGTCGGGTTCAACGGCGTGAAGTTGTGAAAGGCCTTCCTTTAATCGTTGAAGCATTGACAGGTCATCCGCATCAGTAACCTCTACGAGTTCCAGGTCTTCTGGTTCCGGCTCAGGGCTGGAGTCGGATTCATTGTCGCTGTCTACTTCCATGTTCTTGGGTGAAGCACGACGGTTCTTGAAACGTTTCTTGGAAAGACATGTTTCTTGGAAGAATTCTCCATCATATGTGTCTGGGTTAATGTGAGGTTCATAATCCTGTTCATTTGGGACAGGTGGTCTGACATGTGGCGGCACTTCATAAACAACATACCAACCTTCCAAATTCTTATCCGTTTGGCATGCCCACGGTAGATAGAAAACTTGGATCGCCTGTTGAGCCATAATATAGACATCGGGAACATCTAAATGGGTGTTTGCATTGATTTCGACTAGTCCTATATGTTCATGAGTCCTTCTAGTCTTTTTCGGCTGGAACCAATAACATTTGAAGACTACGATGTTCGGTGGGTTTTCACCATAGAATTGAAGTTCATAAATTGCTTCAACTCTTCCATAATACTCGATAACACCTTCGCCGATAGCAGAGACACCACAATTTGTAGATTTCTGATCGGGCATAGATAGCTCTTTGCCAAAGGTACGAAAGTGATACCCGTTGATGTTGTATTTCTCAAATGAACGGACCTTATAGTCAAAACCATTAGCGACTTGTCTCAATTCGGTGTCCATAGACTCTGAATTAGCCTACAAGTTTAATACGAAACGGTTGTTGCATTAGCCGCAAGTTAGACCAAGAATGAAATGGTCCATTATTGGTAATTACCATTTGTTTGAACCAAGAGATGAAATCGGGATAGCCGGCTCCTGTCTTTGACAGAAGCTCATACTCTTCGACGGAATCATTTTCGATCACCGCTCTATCCGAGAATTTGACGACGTAACGGCTGTTTGAAATATCCGGGAATAAGAGCAGTTCAAATGAATTAGAAGTTACGGGAAAATGTGCCGAGAACTCACTCGATGTACGGCCGCACTTCTGTTAGGTTGTTGAAGATATACAATGAAATGTTCCGCCATTCTTCGACATCCAACGTTATTGGTTTCGAAGCACCGGCTCGTGCGAGCTTCCCTTTGAATAGGCTGAGGTTGGACCCACCTTTTTTAGGGTCTGCATCATTGTGCCGAGGCTTCAGATTATGCAAATGATGATTTTTGGCTTCGTAGTGTGCTGTCACAAAGTTTGCCACCTCCTCAGTAATGAATGCCTCAGCCATCGATGCTTCAATTCTATGCTTATTTTTACATTTAGCTCGAAGGGTCTTCTGCATCCTCTCAGTTGCATAGCACCAACGATCTTGCACGGGCCCACCCAATCTTGCCTCGGTCAGTAGATGTAAAATCAAATGCTACATTGGATTAAAGAAGCCCGGTGGAAAGATCTTCTCTAACTTGCACAACAACTCCGGTGCAAACTCCTGCATGTCTTCTACCACCCGAGGCGACAATTCTTTCGCACAAAGAACACGGAAGAAATAGCTCAGCTCCGCCAGTACTAGCCATTCATACTCAGGAATAAAGCCACGTAACATCACCGACATTACCCGCTCTAGCCATATGTGCCAATCATGACTCTTGAGACCAAAGATTTTTAATTTTTCAAGACTCGTGCCCCTCTTTAGATTCGCTGCATACACATCGGGGAACATCAAGTGCATTTTGACCCACAAGATAATTTCCCTCATAGCTGGCCTTCCAAGATTGAACCAGGCCTTTGGCTTCGACCACTTCTGCTTTCCTTTGCCTTCTCGCATGTTTTGTAACGGTCTATGACATAGTGTCTCTTGATTGACTCTAGCCTTAATATTATCCTTTGTCTTCCCATCTATGTTGAACAATGTACCAAAAATAGCCTCTCCGATATTCTTTTCAGTGTGCATCATGTCGATATTGTGTGGAAGAAGGAGGTCTTTGAAGTAAGGCAGATCCCAGAAGCATGGCTTGTGAGTCCAGGCGTGTTTTGAATTATACCCCTTGAAATACCCTGGACGCTCTGGATCAGGCTCGAGGGCGTTTAATTGATCCAAGATCTGTTGGCCTGTGAACGCAGGTGGTGCCAAGTTTTTGACAACTTTACCTTTTGTAAAGTTCTTCTTGTCTTTTCTGAACTGATGGTCAGGATCCAGGAACTATCTATGCAAGTCAAAGCAAGAATACTTTTGACCCTCCTGCAACCAATGAAACTGAAGAGCTGCCTTGCATTGGGGGCACGGGAACCTTCCATGCACACACCATCCAGAGAATAGCGCATACGCTGGCAAGTCATGCATATAGTACATGTACCACACATGCATTTTGAAGTTTTCTTTTCTAGCGGCATCGTATGTCTTGACCCCATTATCCCAAGCTTCTTCCAATTCATCCTTAAGTGGTTGCAGGTACACATTCATATTCTTTCCCAGATAATTGGGCCCTGGAATTATCAACGTCAGAAATATGTTCTTTCTTTGCATAATCTGCCCCGGGGGGGGGGGGGGAGATTGAGTGGAATGACAAATACAGACCAACAACTGTATTGGGTTGCCGTCATGCCGAAGGGATTAAAACCATCCGTGGCAGCGCAGACTCGAGGATTCCTTGGATCTGCCGCTTTATCCTGATGCAATCCATCGAAATGTTTCCACGCTTCCCCATCCGATGTGTGTACCATCATCTTATTCCCATACGCATCTAGTTCGGTTCTTTTACCCAATTTGTGCCATGTCATCTGTCTGGCTGTCTCTTCGACCATGAAAAGACGTTGAAGTCTTGGTACGATTGGCATATACCGAAGAACACTAACTGCGATTTTGGTCTGCCTCTTCTCACCCATACCGTTGTCTACCACAAGATACCTGCAAGACTCGCAATTGGGACAATAGTCCAAGTGTGCATACTCCTTCCTAAATAAGACACATCCTTTCTCACATGCATCTATCTTCTCATAGGGCATCTTAAGTACACGAAGTATTTTGTCCGACTGGTACATGTTTGCAGGTATGACATGGCCTTTGGGTAGGAAACGTCCAAATAGTGTCATCATCGCGTCGTAGCATTCTCTTCTCAAGTTGAACTGAGCCTTCAGAGCCATTACTTGTGCAATTGCATCTAGCTGACAGAGCTCAGTGTGCTCATGGAGAGGACGTTTTGAAGACTCCAACATTTCATACAAGGCCTTTGCAGATTCCTCCATCTCATCTTCCGAATCCCGAGCATCATCAAAGTCTTGCACCATGTCTTCGATCCCGATACCATGCTCGTCCGTGCGACGATGGACCACCTGAGCTCTTGTGCGTTGTATAGACTCACCCTGAAATGTCCACACCGTATAATTAGGCTTAAAACCCCTCCTCTGAGGTGTTTAATCATTACAGCCTCTGTCGTCTTTTTATAGTTGTCGCATCCAGGATAGGGGCAATAGTTTCTTTCCTGGCCATTTGCGAATGCGTCTTTCACAAATTCCTTTGTTTTTACAAACCATTCTTTCATCATCTCTTTCTCACTAGGGTGACCGGTATACATCCACGCACGATCACTCATCTTGCGTAGCTACTAAAGACCGAAGAAATATATTTATATATAATTTAGCATTTATATTCATTGGTTAATCAGGTTCGCCATTTTTATTACGTCCAGGCAACCTACACGCTAATAGGTAAAGATAGGTCCTAATCCCACCCGATTATGTCTAGATTGGGTTCGTTTTCCCATGCTCTGCTCCGGATCCAACGCAAAATTTCGGCAGCACCTCCCCGCTGTTCTCCTGATACACGTCTCCGTAATAAACAGAGAGGATGTGCATCCGGAGAACAACAGGGAGGCACTGACGAAATTCCGCATCGGATCCAGAGCACAACATACGGGAAAACGAACCCAATCTACACATACTCGGGCTGTCCATGGATAATGTTGGACAATTCGAAATGATGGCGGTTATAAATATGCAAATACATGCATATTTATAGATGTCGCCCTTTCGAACGGGAGACGCATACTGGTCACGCATACTCATGATTGAAGAAACCTATATATAGCTAGCAAGTTTCATCGGCACGAAGACCGGGACAGAGAAAATTAAGGGGGTAGGAGGAGAAGTCATTTGTGCTCACCAACAAACATAGGGGCGCAGCTCGTCCAACGCACGTGGAAGTCGTCGAACAACTGCACATTGAAATTCACCCGATCAACACAAATATGATGTTTTTATAAGATAATCAAAAAATATGTGACCTAACTCTTATTTTATTTTTTATTTTTTCCTCTTATTCTTCTTCTTCTTCTTCTTATTTTCTTTTTTCTTTTTTCCTCTTATTCTTCTTCTCCTTCTTCTTCTTTTCTTCTTCTTCTTCTTCTTCTTCTTCTTCTTCTTCTTCTTCTTCTTCTTCTTCTTCTTCTTCTTCTTCTTCTTCTTCTTTTTTCCTCTTATTCTTCTTCTCCTTCTCCTTCTTTTTTTTCTCTTCTTCTTCTTCTTCTTCTTCTTCTTCTTCTTATTTTATTTTTTATTTTTTCCTCTTATTCTTCTTCTCCTTCTTCTTGTTTTCTTCTTCTCTTCTTCTTCTTCTTCTTCTTCTTCTTCTTCTTCTTATTTTATTTTTTCCTCTTATTCTTCTCTTCCTCTCCTATTTTTCTTCTTCTTCTTCTTCTTCTTCTTCTTCTTCTTTCTTCTCCTTCCCTTCCTTTTCCTTCTTCTTCTTATTTTTTTCTTCTCCTTTCTCCTTCTTCTTCTTATCCTTTCTCCTTCTTCTTCTTCTTCTTCTTCTTCTTCTTCTTCTTCTTCTTCTTCTTCTTCTTTCTCCTTCTTCTTCTTCTCCTTTCTCCTTCTTCTTCTTCTCCTTTCTCCTTCTTCTTCTTCTCCTTTTCTCCTTTATTAAACAGGAAACTAACCTAACTAAACCTAAACTAAAACTGAACCAAAAGTAAACTAAAACTAAGCCAAAACCTCAGTAAAACATATAACTAATTAAACAAAAACTATTAAAAAGAAGAAGAAAGAAAACTAACCGGGGGGAGGAGGGCCGCAGGGGGAGGAGAGGCCGCAGGGGGAGGAGGGCAGCAGGGGGAGGAGGGCAGCAGGGGGAGGAGGGGCACGGTGAGGGGTGCGAGGAGGGCGGCGGCGGCGGTGGTGTTGTAGGGGGTGAGAGATAGGCGTGTCGGGGTGGAGGAGGGGGCGCAGGGCGGCGGTGGAGGAGGGTGCAGGGCGGCCGGGGAGGAGGAGGGGGCGCAGGGCGGCGGTGGAGGAGGGTGTAGGGCGGCCGGGGTGGAGGATGGGGCGCAGGGCGGCGGTGGAGAGGGTGCAGGGCGGCCGGGGAGGAGGAGGGCGTAAGGCGGCGCAGGGAGGCTGAGGAGGGCGCGGCGGCGGTGGTGGTGTCGGGGGTGAGAGAGAGGGGAGTCGGGGTGGCCGTTAGGGGGAGAGAGAGGCGCGTGGGGGTGGGGCTAACGGCCGTTAGGGGGGGCACCCTCTTTGCCGTCCGCCTCCCGATGGCAAAGATCATGCAGGCAGACGACAAAGAAAGTGGCCGTTAGGGGGGAGAGAGGGGCTGCGGGGTGGGCCGCCCATGCTCTTTGCCGTCTGCCTGCATGCTCTTTGCCGTGAGCTGGCAGACGACAAAGAGCTGGTTGATGACAAATAGTACCTTTGGCAATAGCCTGCTCTTTGCCGTCTGGTTTCTGGTAGCTGATGGCAAAGAGGGTCTTTGCCATCAGCCAGCAGACGGCAAAGAAGCAGCAGATGGCAAATAACTGTTTTCCAGTAGTGAGATAAACTCGGTTCAGCCTTGCTCGCCACTGATCTGTACTACACAACTTTATTCTTGTAGACTATGTTGGGCCTCCAAGCACAGAGTTTTGTAGGGCAGTAACAATTTCCCCTCAAGTTGATGACCTAACGTTTATCAATCCGTGGGAGGTGTAGGATGAAGATGGTCTCTCTTAAACAACCGTGGAAAACCAAATACAAAAAATCTCTTGTGTCCCCAACACACCCAATACAATGACAAATTGTATAGATGCACTAGTTTGGTGAAGAGATGGTGATACAAGTGTAGTATGGATAGTAGATAGAGGTTTTTGTAATCTAAAAATATAAAAACAGCAAGAGAAAGTGTAAAACAGCGAGCAAAACATTTTATAAATGCTTGGTAATAAGGCCTAGGGTTCATACTTTCACTAATGCAATCTCTCAACAATGCTAACATAGTAGAATCATATGATCATCCCACAACATGCAACAAAGAATCACTCCAAAGTTCCTGTCTAGCGGATAATAATAATATAAAATTAGTGTAGGTAGTAGAACCACCTAAAAGTTATTCTTTCTGATCAGTATTTTGAGCTATTCCTATAAGTGTTATGAACAACCCTAGAGTTTGTACTAGAATAACACCCATGATACATATCAATCAACCCTAATGTCACCTAGATACTCCAATGTCTCCACAAGTATCCATGAGCTAATTATACGACATGCATAAAACAATTTCAGATTCTTCATATTCAATCCAACACAAAGAACTACAATGAGCACCTCAATATTTCTATCAGAGAACATAGTATGAAAAGATGCAATCAACCCCTATGCATAGACCCCCAAGGTCACCGGAATCCGCAAGTTGATGCCATAACATATATCAGGTGAATCACTTGAATACCACAATGACACTATGGATATTGATACGTCTCCAACGTATCTATAATTTTTGATTATTCCATGCTATTATATTATCCATTTTGGATGTTTTATATGCATTAATATGCTATTTTATTTTATTTTTGGGACTAACCTATTAATCTAGAGCCTAGTGCCAGTTTCTGTTTTTCCATGTTTTTGAGTATTGCAGATAAGGAATATTAAACAGAGTCCAAACGGAATAAAATCTCCGGAATGATTTTTCTTGGACCAGAAGACACTTGCCAAACTTGGAGAAGGGGACAGGAGACCTGCCGGGAGACAACAAGCCTGCAGGGCATGCCCTCGGGGGGGGGGGGGGGCTGGCTTGTGGCCCCCCTGCAGCTCTCCTAACCCTAATCCTTGGCATGTAAATTCCCAAATATCCCCCCAATACAAAAGGAGACCAAAAAAATTCTTTTCCGCCGCCGGGAGCCTCTGTTCCCGTGAGATCCAATGTGGGAGCCTTTTCCGGTAATCTGTCGGAGAGGGAATCGATCACGAAGGGCATCTACATCAACTCCATTGCCCCTCCGATGATGCGTGAGTAGTTCACCACAGACCTATGGGTCCATAGCTAGTAGCTAGATGGCTTGTTCTCTCTCTGTGTTGTTCAATATCATGTTCTTCATGATCTTCATGGAGATCTATCCGATGTAATACTCTTTCGCGGTGTGTTTGTCGAGATCCGATGAATTGTGGGTTTATGTTCAAATTATCTATGAATATTATTTGAATCTTATCTGAATTCTTATATGCATGATTTCATATCTTAGCAATTCTGATCGAGTTATTGGTTTGGTTTGGCCAACTAGATTGGTAATTCTTGCAATGGGAGAAGTGCTTAGTTTTTGGTTCAATATTGCGGTGTTCTCACCTAGTGACAAAGTAGGGGTAGCGAGGCACGTATTGCATTGTTGCCATCGAGGATAAAAATATGGGGCTTTCATCATATTGCTTGAGTTTATCCCTCTACATCATGTCATCTTACTTAATGCGTTACTCTGTTCTTCATGAACTTAATACTCTAGATGCAGGTAGGAGTCAATCATGTGTGGAGTAATAGTAGTAGATGCAGAATCGTTTCAGTCTACTTGACATGAACGTGATGCCTATATGCATAATCATTGCCTTGGATATCTTCATAATTATTCGCTTTTCTATCAATTGCTCGACAGTAATTTGTTCACCCACCTGTTATTTTCCTTCATGAGAGAAGCCTTTAGTGAAACCTATGCCCCCCGGGTCTATTTTCCATATTATACTTTCAGATCTATAAACCAAATATACCCAAAATTTATTGTTGCCACTTATTTTCTTTTCTTTTACTTTTACTTTTAGCAATACTTTATCTATCTCTATTAGATCTCATCCTTGCAAATAACTATGAAGGGATTGACAACCCCTTTTTAGCGTTGGGTGCAAGTGTTTGATTATTTGTGTAGGTGCTAAGATTGGGGCCTTTATTGTTCCTCCTACTGGATTGATACCTTGGTTCTCAACAAACTTAGGTAAATACTTATCTACTTCGCTACATCACCCTTTGCTCTTCAAGGGAAAACCAACTCAAGCTCAAGAGGTAGCAAGAAGGATTTCTGGCGCCGTTGCCGGGGAGGATACATAGCAAGATCAAGCTTACCAAGTACCCATCACAAACTCATCTCTTGCATTTACTTTATTTGCCATTTTCCTCTCGTTTTCCTAGCCCCCACTTCTAAAATGATTTTCAGAAAATACCAAAAAGATTTGCCTTTTTATTCGCCCATCTTCCGTTCGTCTTTTTCGTTTGCTTTTCGTTTGCTTGGGTGTTAGATCGCTTAAATTCATGGATAGCCTTGTTACTGTCGCTAGTATTCATGAGAATGAAGTTCTTAATTTTAAGCAAAGGGAGGGAGAAAACTTAAAAGATGCTTGGTATAGAATTTGCAATGCTCAAAATAGATCTACTCGTAAGCAATCTACTACCGTTCTCCTTCGCAATTTTTATGTGGGTGTATCTCCTTGGAATAGATATGTTTTGGACACCATTATGGGAGGAAATTTCTTGGGTAGCCATACCTTTGATTCTTATAATGCTATGACGAATTTGGTAGGTTCATCCCCACTCATGGTTAATGAAACAATCTTAACTTTGGAACATGTGATGCGAAGGCTTGATGCTATTGAAAATAAAGTTGCTACCATTGCACTCATTGAAAACTTTGACAACAATATTCATAATCATATTACTCAATATGGATCTAAGGCAGGAGTTACTTTAAAAAACCTTAGGGAAAAGGAACCCATAGTTAATGAAAAACTGGATCAAGATTCTTCTAGAATTGGAAAGCTAGAGGACATTATTACCAACTTGGGTTCGGCCTTTGCCTCTATTCAAACCACTCCAAAATCTCCTCCTCCTAAGACTGCCAAGTTTGTTTATGTTCCTAAAAATAAGAGTGGATCCTCTAGAAAAGGCGATGAAGATCTAAAGATGATAAACGTTCACCCTAGCTTCATTATTAGGGAACTTATTACTACAACTGAATTTTTGGATTTCTCGCCTAGGAGTATTATTATTGATAAAACCAAAGGATCTCCTAGGGTTCAAAGTGTGCAATTGAGGACTTGCATACCAAAGATGACAATACATAGATCTATTGCATTATGCCTAGCTTGGGGCGTTAAACAATAGCGCTTGTTGGGAGGCAACCCAATTTTATTTTTATGATTTTGTTTTTTTCTTTTGATTTTGAGTGCTGCACACATTATTACCTCTGCAATAATTGTGTTTTCTTGTTTTAATTAGTTTTTGAGCCAAGTAAGACCTTTGGGATGGTCTACGGTGTTTGCAAGTTGATTTTGGTGAAAAACAAAAAATTTCGCTCTCAGTCCAGGAATTTTGTAAATTCACTGGAACGTGCTTTTGATATGAATGTTTTACACAAGATTGATATTCAAATTTCCCAGACTTTCCTAATTGTTAAGAATTTTTGGAGTTACATAAGTATTCGAAGTTTATAGATTGCTACAGACTGTTCTGTTTTTGACAGATTCTATTTTGTTTGTGTTGTTTGCTTATTTGGATGAATCTATGGGTTTTATCGGGGGGTATGAACAAGGAAGAAGTTGGAATACAGCAAATATTACATAAATAAAAATAAAGAATGAGTTCACAATAGTACCTAAAGTGGTGATTTAATTTTCTTATACTAATGGATCTATTGAGTTTTCTGTTGAGTTTTGTGTTGTGAAGTTTTCAAGTTTTGGATAAAGATTTGATGGATTATGGAATAAGGAGTGGCAAGAGCCTAAGCTTGGGGATGACCAAGGCACCCCAAGCCATATTCAAGGATACCAAAAAGCCTAAGCTTGGGGATGCCCTGGAAGGCATCCCCTCTTTTGTCTTCAATCCATCGGTAAATTTACTTGAGGCTATATTTTTATTCACCACATGATATTTGTTTTGCTTGAAGAGTCTTGTATGATATAATTATTTACTTTTTAGTTTCCCACAATCATTCTTCGTGCACACATCTTTTGAGAGAGACATGCTGAATGGTGAATTTATTGGAATACTCTAGTGCTTCACTTATATCTTTTGATCTACGCAATGTTGCTCTAGTTCTTCACTTATATCTTTTAGAGCGCGGTGGTGTTTTATTTTATAGAAATTATTGAACTCTCGTACCTCACTTATATTATTTGGAGAGTCTTTAAACAACATGGTAATTGGTTTAGGTTATGAATTTAGTCCTAATATATTGGGCATTCAAGAGGGATATAATAAAAACTTTCATATTAAGTGCATTGAATATGATGAGAAGTTCGTTTCCTTGCTTATAGTTTTGAGATATGAAGATGGTAATATGAGAGTAATGCTAATAAGTAATTGTGAATTGGAAGTAATACTTGTGTTAAAGCTTGTGATTCCCGTAGCATGCACATATGGTGAACCGTTATGTGATGAAGTCGGAGCATGATTTGTTTAATGATTGTCAAACTTCGTGTGGAGGTCGGCATCACGTGATGGTTAACTCCTACCAACCCTTCCCCTAGGAGCGTGCGTCTAATACTTTGCTTCGATAACTAATAGGCTTTTGCGATAAGTATGTGAGTTCTTTATGACTAATGTTGAGTTCATGGATTATACGCAATCTCACCCTTCCACCTTTGCTAGCCTCTCTAGTACCGCGCAAATTTCGCACGTACATTAAGCCCACCTTCCTAAAAACAGCCACCATATACTTTCCTCAAAACAGCCACCATATCTACCTAGTATGGCATTTTTATAGCCATTCCGAGATATATTTCCATGCAACAACACCGTCCCGTTTTTTATGACACGCACCATCACTTCTATATTGCTTATAGAGTCATATTTTGTTCTAGATATCAAGTTGTGATCTTTGAGTTGTAAGTAAATAAAAGTGCGATGATTTGCATTATTAGAGCATTGTCCCGTGTGAGAAAAGGATGATGGAAGCTATGATTCCCTCACAAGTTGGAATGAGTCTCCGTACTTTACAAAAATTAAAAGAGGCCAGCGAAGCCCACAAAAAAGAGGCCAAAGATGCCCACAAAAAATGAGAGAAAGAGAGAAGGGAGAATGCTACTATCTTTTTCCACTTTTGTGCTTCAAAGTAGCACCATGTTTTTCATAGAGAGTCTCCTATTTTGTCACTTGCATATAACTAGTGGAATTTCATTTTTTTGCCCAACCACTTACTTTTCTTTTTTAGCTTTCATACACTTATAGCTCTAGTGCATTTGTTGCATGGCAATCCCTACTCACTCGCATTGATATCTATTGATGGGCATCTCCACATCCCATTGACACGCCTAGTTGATGTGAGACCATCTTCTCCTTTTTTGCAACCTCTGCCATATTCTATTTCACCTATAGTGCTATATCCATGGCTCACGCTCATGTATTGCGTGAGAGTTGAAAAAGTTTGAGAACATAAAAAGTGTGAAACAATTGCTTGACTTTCATCAGGGTTGTGCATGATATAGATACTTTGTGTGGGGAAGATGGAGCATAGCCTGACCATATGATTTTGTAGGGATAACTTTCTAAGACCATGTTATTTTGAAAGGACACAGTTGCCTTGTCAGTATGCTTGAAGTATTATTGCTTTTATGTGAGCAATAGACTTTTGTTTTGAATCTTATGGATCTGGATATTCATGCCAAAATAAAGAATATTATATGGATAAATATGTTAGCTAGCATTCCACATCAAAAATTGTGTTTCTTTCATTTACCTAGTCGAGGACGAGCAGGAATTAAGCTTGGGGATGCTTGATACGTCTCCAACGTATCTATAATTTTTGATTGTTCCATGCTATTTTATTATTTGTTTGGATGTTTTATATGCATTAATATGCTATTTTATATTATTTTTTGGACTAACCTATTAATCTAGAGCCTAGTGTCAGTTTATGTTTTTTCATGTTTTTGAGTATTGGAGATAAGGAATATTAAACGGAGTCCAAACGGAATAAAATCTCTGAAATGATTTTTCTTGGACCAGAAGACACGTGCGAGACTTAGAGAAGGGGCAGGAGACCTGCCGAGAGACGTCAAGCATGCAGGGCGTGCCCTAGGGGGGGGGGCGCCCCTGGCTTGTGGACACCCTGCAACTCTCCTAACCCTAATCCTTGGCCTCTAAATTACCAAATATTCCCCCAATACAAAAGGAGACCAAAAAAAATCCTTTTTCGCCACCGGGAGCCTCTGTTCCCGTGAGATCCAAACTAGGAGCCTTTTTCGGTAATCCACCGGAGAGGGAATCGATCACGGAGGGCATCAACATCAACTCCATTGCCCTTCTGATGATGCGTAAGTAGTTCACCACAGACCTACAGGTCCATAGCTAGTAGCTAGATGGCTTCTTCTCTCTCTTTGTTCTTCAATACCATGTTCTTCATGATATTCATGGAGATCTATCCGGTGTAATACTCTTTTGTGGTGTGTTTGTCGAGATCCGATGAATTGAGGGTTTATGTTCAGATTTTCTATGAATATTATTTGAATCTTCTCTGAATTCTTATATGCATGATTTCGTATGTGAGCAAGTCTCTTTGAGTTATTAGTTTGGTTTGGCCAACTAGATTGGTAATTCTTGCAATGGGAGAAGTGCTTAGTTTTGGGTTCAATCTTGCGGTGTCCTTACCCAATGACAAAGTAGGGGTAGCAAGGCGCGTATTGCATTGTTGCCATCGAGGATAAAAAGATGGGGTTTTCATCATATTGCTTGAGTTTATCCCTCTACATCATGTCATCTTACTTAATGCCTTACTCTATTCTTCATGAACTTAATACTCTACATGCAGGCATGAGTCCGTCGATGTGTGGAATAATAGTAGTAGATGCAGAATCGTTTCGGTCTACTTGAAACGGACATGATGCCTATATGCATAATCATTGCCTTGGATATCTTCATAATTATTCGCTTTTCTATCAATTGCTCGACAGTAATTTGTTCACCCACCGTGTTATTTTCCTTCATGAGAGAAGCCTTTAGTGAAACCTATGCCCCCCGGGTCTATTTTCCATATTATACTTTCAGATCTATAAACCAAATATACCCAAAATTTATTGTTGCCACTTATTTTCTTTTCTTTTACTTTTACTTTTAGCAATATTTTATCTATCTCTATTAGATCTCATCCTTGCAAATAACTATTTATTGCTGCCATTTATTTACTTTTATTTTACTTTTAATTTTAGCAATATTTTATCTATCTCTATCAGATCTCATCCTTGAAAATAACTCGAAGAGATCGACAATCCCTTTTTAGTGTTGGATGCAAGTGTTTGATTGTTTGTGTAGGTGCTATCATTGGGGCCTTGCTTGTTCCTCCTACTAAATTGATACCCTTGTTCTCAACAAACTGAGGAAAATACTTATCTACTTCGCTGCATTACCCTTTCCTCTTCAAAGGAAAACCAACGCACGCTCAAGAGGTAGCAGGTATCCACATGCAAGACATACATCAAGTGTTCTCAAACCTGAATATTCCATCCAACATAACAAGATCTTAAAGTGAAAGATTCAATTTCATCACAACAATAGAAGGGGTCAAACACCATATGATCCAACTAGATTAACAAGGCCCGTGATACATCAAGATCATGACATCTGAAGAACACGAGAGGTAGAGAGAGAGATTGAACACATAGCGACTAGTGCAAAACCTCAGCCCCGAGGGTGAACTACTCACTCCTTGTCATGGCCTCCACCGGGGTGATGAATATGGCCATCGAAGATGATTTCCCCTCTTCGGCAGGGTACTCCAAAGGCTCCAGATGAATTTTTCATCGATACAGAGAGTTATGACGGCGAAGTGGAAGTTATCTCTTTATTTCTGGAGTTTCTGGTATATATAGGATTTTTCAGCATTGGAATCACGTCAAGATGAGCCATGTGGGCCCCATAAGCCATCACACCGCGACCTAGGGTGGGGGCGTGCCTTGTTGGCTTGTGACCCACTGGTGCCTCCCCTCTGGTGGTTCTTCGCTCCAATATTACTTATTTCTTCCAGAAAAAATATAATAAATTTTGGGCGATTCCGAGAACTTTCATTTTCTACACAAAAACAACACCATGGTAAGTTTGCTGAAAACAACATCAGTCCGGATTAGTTCTAAATAAATCATATAAAGTGCATCAAATCCATATAAAAGTATTGTAATCATATGCAAACATGGCATGAATAGTTCATAAATTATTGATATGTTGGATATGTATCAGCATCCCCTAGCTTAATTCCTACTCGTCCTCAAGTAGGTAAATGATAAAAGAAATAATTTATGAAGTGTGAATGCTAGCATAGTATATAAGTTTGATCAATGATAATTCTGATCACTTTTTCTAGCATCATAACCAGCAACCTTTTCTTAAAAATCATCATGGTTGAGTAGCAATCAATTCACATGTCATGGTTTAAACAATGCATTCTGTTGAAACTGAACATCATATGTTCTTAGTCATCAAACAGTTTCAATGCATCATCGAGTCTAAGTAAGAGCTCCACATACTCAATTGTCATATAGTCTTCTATGATTGCTAATACTCAAAGCATATGTTTAGAAAAAATAACATCCATTGAACACAAAGAAAGATAGGGGCTTAGAGTTTTGCTTCCCAACAAACTTATCATAAAGATAATGGTCAATGATAACGAATCATGATCAAATATATTTGACTGGATATATATGTTTGGATCTTTCCGCACCACATGGTGCTTTCCAACTAATATAATGAGGTTGGAATAATAAGTTGACTCAACATGAAAAGTAAGTAACATGAAAGTAAATAGATTGTCCCTTCACACATGGAAGCATGGATTTGTAGTGGTGCCAGAGCTCATTGTTTTAAAATAGAGACGAATATCTAATTTTGGGTGGTGTGCCTTTCATGTCAAGGTCACAACACAATTTTCAATATCTTCCATGCTAACCACATTATTGGCGGTTCCAAACAGAATTGAAATTTTACTCCCCCTTCACCATTCAATCGCATTCCATGGCTAACCGTATCCACGGGTGGCCTCCAAACAATCAAATTTCTACAGAGAGTTCTTGTTTATTTATTTTTGTATTATGGAGGACTCGGAATCCTTTTTACCAGCCTCTCTCGTGAAATGACAAGTGAATAAACACTCATCTTGAGAGTAACTCGCTTAGCATGGAAGGTAATGACCGCTCCGTCACTCCATGAGTGGTACATGCACACAAAACGGAAGTTTATTTGAATGTTTAGAGGTGGCACAAGCAAATTTACTTGGACTTGCAGTGAAATACCATATATAGGTAGGTATGGTGGACTCTCATGGAAGAAACTTGGCTTAAGGATTTGTATGCACAAGTAGTACTAGTATCTCTACTTAGTATGAAGTTTTGGCTAGCAAAGCTTCTAAACAAGCACCACACGTTGGAGGATCCATAACATTATAACTTCTATGCAAATATATCCAAACATAACAATTATATTGTCTTCCTTGTCAAACTTCAACTATTTGATCAAGTTTGAAAATAATTAATTGGTATTCACAATCATAAAAGATGTCCAAGATAATATATTTGTATGTGAAAGTTCTCTTTCTTATACTTGGCATTCACGAATTGCTTGTATGACCAATATTGTGATCGTCAAACTTCAATAGATTTTATTTCTAAACCAAATGTGAACCTACTCAAATGCATAATGCACATTGATAATTTCTGATTTATTATATTCCATTCATTCACAAGTTACTCATAGGATATAAGTGAAGCACAAGAGTAAACATCAAACTACTCTCACAAAGATATAAGTGAAGATCAATGAGTAGTTAAACAATTAAGTAGGTATGTGAGGACTCTCTCTCAATAAAGATTTTCAGTTCTGATATTTTATTTCAAATAACAAAGAAAACAAAAATACGCTCCAAGAATAGCACATATCATGTGGACAAATAAAAATCTATGTTCAACATAGGCTAACTGATATTTGTTGACGAAGAGAAGTGGGATGTGTAGCATCCCCAAGCTTAAATTCTTGAGACTTCTTGTAATATTTACTTGGGGTGACTTAGGAATCCCCAAGATTGAGCTGTTGTATCTCTTTCAGTTCTCTCATATCCCAGTTTCACCTAAGTCTCAAAAACTTCATCCACACAAAACTTGAAAAGAACTCGTGAGATAAGTTAGTACATATAAGAATGAATCAACACTTCATGTATTGCCAAGACAAGTTGCATAATAATTTTCAGCCATTAGGTACTTTATACTATCAATTCAATAATTTATATCCACTAATATAAGCCGTGAAAGCGTAGGATAAATAGATAACAAAACTATGATAGCAATCTGTCCAAGTAGAACAGTCCGTAACAATTAATTCGAAAAGTGTACCTATGTAACTTTATAATTTTTGAAACTTTAGGATGTGATAAACAATATGTATGAAAGTACTATATAAAAATTTCAGAAACTTGCCACGTGCCAGTAAAATCTGATAGTTCAAATACTACAACAAAAGTTTATGTTTTTGTACATCACACATCACACATGCAATTCAAGCATTATAATGGAAATTCTTGGAACTTTTTATTGAAAAACAAGATTAAAAATAACATCTAATAGAGAACAAGAAAATAAAATTATGCTCCAAGCTAAAAACATATCATGTGCCGAATAAAAATATAGCTCCAAGTAAGATATACCGATAATGTTGGAGACGAAAGAGGGGATGCCTTCCGGGGCATCCCCAAGATTAGACGCTTGAGTATTCCTTGTATATTACGTTGTGGGTGCCTTGGGAATCCCCAAGATTAGGTTCTTGCAGCTCCTTATTCTCCTCATATTGGTATCTCGCCCAAAACTTGAAAACTTCAATCACACAAAACTTAATGGAACTTCGTGAGATGGGTTAGCATGATAAATATAGCTCATTATCTTAGGTAGTGTAAAGACAAGATTCATAATTTTCATCACATTATACCTATTGTATTATATCATTCCCATAATTTATATCACTCAACATAAGCTATGGAAACACTAAAACAACCAAACTTTGCACACAAACATGATCTGTCAAAAACTGAACAATATGTGAAGATCGGAATGTAAACCATACTTACCTAACTCTAAACAATCTGAAAAATTAGGAAGAGGCGGAGAATTTGCAAACCAAAATTGTGTCAAAATTTCAGCATTTTTTGACGCTCCAGTAAAATCAGAGAAATTCTGCACCGGACGTAAAAGTTTCCGTTTTTGTACAGAATCAAACAAGCAAGTATGCACACTATCCCAAAGGCTTTAATTGACACTTTATTGAAATAAAAGATATAAAACATTACTAATACAGTATCTTAATCATCTGAACACTCAAAAACAAAAAATTATAAATATTGGGTTGTCTCCCAACAAGCGCTTTTCTTTAATGCCTTTTAGCTAGGTATGATGATTTCAATGATGCTCACATAAAAAGTAGTAATTGGAACATGCAAGAGAGCATCATGAAGCACATGAAAACAACATTTACGTCTAACCCACTTCCTATGCATAGGGATTTTACAAGCAAACAATTTATTGTAGCAATAATCAACTTGCATAGAAATGCAAAACAAGCATGACTTCAAAACTTTGAACACATAGGGAGGAAACTTGATATTACTGAAATTCCTACAAGCATATGTTCCTCATAATAACTTTCAGTACATCATGAAAGAATTCAACAATATAAGTATCACATAAAGAATTATTTTAATGATGCACAAGTATATAATTCTTATTACTACACACACAACCAAAATTCCTATCATTCATGGTAGTGGGAGCAAACTCAAGAAAATAACTTTCATGAGATACTTGATTGATATAATCCATGTGAAAATTAAAAACACGATGACAAGTCTCATGGTTACCCTTATTCTTTATATCATAAATGTAATCACAATAATCATCATAGTTAGGAGGCATGATTTCATCATAATAAATTTGTTCATCAAAACTTGGGGGAATAAAAATAGCATCTTCATCAAAAATAGCGTCCCCAAGCTTGTGGCTTTGCATATCATTAGCATCATGTATATTTAGAGAATTCATACCAACAATATTTCTATAATGCTCATCATTCAAGGATTTAACATTAAGTATTTTCATAAATTCTTCCTCTAGAAATTGAGCACAATTTTTTGAACCATCATTTGCACGAAAACACTATAGAGACGAAGCAAATGAGGCAACCTAAATTCCATCTTATGGAGTTTTCTTTTATAAGACCAAACTAGTGAAAAACAATAAACTAAAAGATTTAATTACAAGATCTAAAGATATGCCTTCAAGAACTCACCTCCCCAGCAACGCCGCTAGAAAAGAGCTTGATGTCTACTACACAACTTTATTCTTGTAGACTATGTTGGGCCTCTAAGCGCAGAGTTTTGTAACACAGTAGCAATTTCCCCTCAAGTGGATGACCTAAGGTTTATCAATTTTTGGGAGCTGTAGGATGAAGATGGTCTCTCTCCAACAAACCTGCAATCAAATACAAAAAATCTCTTGTGTCCCCAACACACCCAATACTATAGCAAATTGTATATATGCACTAGTTTGGTGAAGAGATGGTGATACAAGTGTAGTATGGATAGAAGATATAGGTTTTCATAATATGAAAATATATAAAAAGAAAAGTAGAAAGTGTAAAACAACAAGAAAAATGTTGTATAAATGCTTGGTAATAAGTCCTAGGGATCATACTTTCACTAGTGCAAGCTCTCAACAATGCTAACATAGTAGAATCATATGTTCATCCCTTCACGTGCAACAAAGAATCACTCCAAAGTTCCTATCTACCGGAGAACAATAAGATGAAATTGGTGTAGGTAGTAGAACCACCTCAAAGCTATTCTTTCTGATCAACCTTTTGAGCTATTCCTAAAAGTGTCACAAAAAGCCCTAGAGTTCGTACTAGAATAACACCCATGATACATATCAATCAACCCTAGTTCACTTAGATACTCCAATGTCACCTCAAGTATCAGTATGCTAATTATATGACATGCATCAAACAATTTCAGATTCTTCATATTGAATCCAACACAAAGAACTTCACGGAGCACCCCAAGATATCTATCGAAGAACATAGTATGAAAATGTGCAATCAACCCCTATGGATAGATCCCCATGGTCACCGGTATCCGCAAGTTAATGCCATAACATATATCAACTGAATCACTTGAATACCCCAATGTCACTATGAGTATGCACATGGAAGACATACAATAAGTGTTCTCAAGACTGAATATTCAATCCAACATAACGAGATCTTAAAGTGAAACATTCAATTCATCACAACAACAGCAAGGGACAAACACCATATGATCCAACTAGATTAACAAGGCCCGTGATACGTCAAGATCATGACATCTCAAGAATACGACAGATAGAGAGATCAAACACATAGCTACTCGTACAAATCCTCAGCCCCGAGGGTGAACTACTACCTCCTCGTCATGGCCTCCGCCGGGATGATGCATATGGCCACCGGAGATGATTTCCTCTCTCCGACAGGGTACTGGAAATGCTCCATATGGGTTTTTTGTCGATACACAAAGTTGCGGTGGCGGAGTGAAAGTTCTCTCTTTATTTCTGGAGTTTCTGGTACACATAGGATTTTGAGCGTTGGAATCATGCCAAATGAAGCCACGTGGGCCCCACAAGTCATCAGGCCATGGCCTAGGGGATCATGTCGTGTTGGCTTGTGTCCCACTGATAGCTCCCCTCCGGTGGTTCTTCGCTCCAATATTGCTTATTTCCTCCAGAAAAATATTAAAAAGTTTGGGGCGATTCCGAGAACTTTCATTTTCTGCACAAAAACAACGCCATGACAATTCTACTGAAAATAGCCTCAGTCAGGGTTAGTTCTAAATAAATCGTATTAAGTGCATCAAAACCATATAGAAGTATTGTAATCATAGTCAAACATGGCATGAACACTTCATAAATTATCAATATGTTGGAGACGTATCAACCACCACCTACCGCGACACCGCATGGGGAGGGGAGGTTGTAGGAGTCGGTGTCTCACTCCCGCTTTCCTGAGGATGATCCTCTGTCTCACTCCCCCGTGCGTGAGGATGAGCCGGTGTCTCACTCCCCCGTGCGTGATGACGACGATGAGGATGATGATGGTTTAATTACAGTTCTGGAGGGCTAGTCTGTGTTCCTGCGTGGTGCATCAAAGCTCTCGGAATGAGGGAAACCTGTCGAGCAGAGGCCGTGCATTGCACTATATGGAGTAAGGTAGCTAACTCTGGTTTGCCATTTTTCTACCTTCATTGTATGCAACAATTTCTAATAACATTGGATTCTCATTATGTAGCAGTTGTATGGAAGCTGGAGATGAGGAGGTGGGTTAGTACCGGCTCGTGAACAACGTCATTGGGATCCTCCTTAAGTAGCATTTCCCTGACATGGTTACATTGCCAGGGGAGGGCAATGTTTAGGAGGTAGCACGAACTTGCTACCACTACACATTGTGTGAGGCTGTTGGTACATTCAACAACATTGAGGTTCACAACAAAGCCGAGCGGGTCTTTGCCAAAATTTGGGTAATCATTAAGCTTAATTCACACATTGCATATATATAATCCATAGCTAGTTAATTTCTAATCTCGTTTGATGTGACGTGTATTTGCAGGATTTCTGTAGATGCGAGGATGGAAAGTTGGAGGAGGCACAGGCGAACGTCAACATTCATTGTAAGAAGCTTGTGGACAATATGTTCTATGACGCGTGCATTATTGTCGTCTGTTCTTATAAGGAATCTCAGGGCTATAAGATGGCTACTAAATCACGAGCTAAGAAAATCTTTATTGAGAAGGAGGAGTACATACAGGTAAATAAATCATGTTCATCCTTGTTATTTCCTCAACCGGCTGGCACTCAATTTCTTTTTGACGTATATGAGATGCAAATGATCAATTAGGTAACTCCTAGATGGCGTGTCGATAAGGGGGAGTGATGGGAGATGATTGTGGACTACTGGTGTTCTGAGGACTATATGTTGAAACACATAGATTATAAAAATCAGCGAAAGCCAATGAATGATCGACCACACCATGAAGGCAACTTGAGCCTTAAGGGATACACGAAACATTGGGTATATCTTTCCTCCCATCGATTTGTTCTTCATAAGTTATTTATTGTCATACATGTTGCCTATTAATCCTTGTGATGAATTCCTAATCATGTTGGTTTGGTTGTAGGCGGCTCACCACAAGTCTCCGGAGCCTAACCTTTTCGTTGCCATAAGGCACCGTTCAGAGTAGACATGCCTTACGATCCGTCTGACATATCATTGTGTACACCAGCCAGGCCGCCTACAATTGGTTGACCAAAGTTAGAGAGGTGGCAACAAAGCTAAGAGGGACCGACTATGATGTGGCATCGGATCCTCTTGATCATGAGTTGGTTATCATCGCTGTAGAGGGGAGGAAACATGTCAAGGAACCTATTGGAGGAGACATGTTTCCTAGGTCCTCCACTCGCACTCTAGCTGAACACATGGCTCGTCTAGGTCTCTTAAAATCTTCTATATGTCAACGCGCGACTCTAGTAAGAGCTGAGATGGATGTATTCTATACATGTCCTTCTACATATGGTTTTTGTAATTCTTACATAATGTTGGATTTGAAGATGCGATTGCGATGCCATATTCTGTAGTGCCTACTCAAGGAGAAGTTGATTGAGGAGAGGAGACACGTGGTGGATGAGAGGGAAGAGGAGAGGCAACTAGAGGTGGAGGGGGGGGGGGGGGTGGAGAGGGCGGAGGAGAGGCGACTGGCAGCGGAGGAGAGGGCGATGGAGAGGGTGAAGGTGAGGCGACTAGCAACACAGGAGATGGCGGCAGAGAAGGTGGAGGAGAGGCGATTGGCTCATGAGAGAACACAACAGGCGTTGTGGGCACAAAATACTCAAAACTTTCATATGTTTATGGTTAGTTCCTTAATAGCCAAGCACAATTCCTTAATAGCCAACACATGTAGTCTCTTACTACCGGTGCTTAACCTTCACTCATCTTAACATAACTTACAAGCCTATTGCACCAAGAATGATATGCCTGATTTTAATTTGTGTGCCCTTACTTTGCGTCCTAATGTTAGTTAAGTGAAATATTTGAAAGGATCATTATTGCATTTATTATCCCGAGTGTCATGATAACAATGTAATACTTCATGCAGCATCCATCGACCGATGGATCGAATAATGTTGGATCAACACATGATCCTGTCTTAATTGGCAATAACCTTGATGGTTCTCCGCATATTTGAGATCTCCTACAGCTAGTGCCTCCATATCTCATTTACAAGTAGAGGCCACTTGAGATCTTCTAGATTTAGAGATCATTTGAATATATGTCCATGATTTAGAAACTCACAAGTAAAGATCATTTGACCCATTAGCTATGCATTATTGAAGCTATATTTTTATTTATTTATAGACCATTTGAAGCTATGTATTTATGATTTAGAGAGCACTTGAAGATCTTCATGGTTTAGGGTGTTAAATTGAATTGAACTTATATCAAACAATTTGCATCACACCATGATTTAGAGACCACATTAAGACCATTTGAATCAAATCATTTCTACTTATTATCACTAGTAAGCATGCCCGTGCAACACACGTCTCGATCAAAGTAGTCCATTAAATTCATGTGAGTATTGAATTCTGAATTCATATTCTATAAATTTTGGGGAAACAATAGGAGATCTATAGTGTGTGATGATCCCTGCCTCTCCAAAGCTCACGTTTAATGCAAACACCAATCAGTGTGTGAAGTTTTCATGCACACCAATAATAAATCCCAATCCTTGAAGCAATCACAAATCATATAATAAAGATTTAAGGATTTTTAGTTTCGTGTGTGAACTTGAAAGAACTTATAATAGGTGTAGGCATTGTCCAAGTGAGCATGACACAGATGCAAGCTTTGAATAAAACTATACAAAAATAGAAGATAGCAATCTGAACCTAACGTTCAGTTTTGAAAATTATTCTGAACCCCAAAGGCCAATCTAAAACAAGTTTCTTCTCATCTAGAAAGCTTAACTAAAAGAAAAAACACATATGTATCAGTACATAGGGACTTCTAATTATAAATACACATGAAAAATAGTGGTACATCAATGTATGCACATCTATGACGACCATATAGAAACTGAAATAATAAAATTGGATAATAAAGGAACCTTCTTGAAGTAATGCACTCTATAGGATGCCTAGCAAACTAAACATCCATAACCAATATTTAACATGTGCAAAAGGAAAATCGTGGATGATGCAAGCATGTTTATATATATAAAAGAGAGAGAGAGAGAGAGCTCACTATAGTTTCTGTTGAAAAATTTACCATACACCTTGCACTAAGTATTGCATAACTTATATAAAAAAATCATCATTATCAAGATACTTCAAGCCTAATACCAAGCAAGTTGAATCATGAGGCACCCTAGGCAACAACAAAATAACTGAATTAGGCACGATACCTAGATACTCTTTTGTAGCTATGCAAGAATCTTCGTAATCAAGATATTCTAGTCCCTCCTTAGTAGCACAACTGCAATATTATTTTATTTAGATTAATGTTATTATTACTTTGTACTATTTAAGTTTGGCCCAAAATCTACAATGGGGAATCTGCCCAAATCTGCCATGAGGAATCTACCCAAATCCGCCAAATCGGGCAACAAACAAACCCAGACAACGATGCAATCCTGACTATTGGAATCAAACAATGAATCACACAAAGGTCTTGCTACATGGAAGCAGAGGGGTACATGGTCGAACTCATGAACTTGGTACATGGAGTTGGGGAGGCGTCGTTGTTCCTGTGGATGATGTTGACGGCTGGGGTTTTGGTCTCCCAATGGGTCGACAAGCGTGCCGCCGTGCCCAAGACGGCCGTTGGCTAACACGGATTGAAGAAGCTCTACCCCGAGATTTTCTCGTTGATGGAGAGCATGGACGACCCTCCGATGAAGAGCATGCTACGGTGAACACGGTTGAGGGTGCCGATGTTGAAGTTGAGGTAGGATTGGTCCTTGTCAATTTATTAGTAGTGAAGATGACTTAGAGATCTTCATGATTTGGAAACTTGTAAGTGTTGATTTATTACCATTTAAACCATTTAAAGATCAAACTTATAACTAGAGACCATTCATGAAGTTCTTCGTGATTTAGAGTGTTAAATTTGACATCTTGTTGGGTTTTGAAGTACTTTCTTTCGTCTATTTGATATATTCATGATTTAACACACCTTATTTTGTTGTTATGGACACGGAACCCTTTATTTTATTGTGTTCCAAAATTTGACATATGTGCATGATTTCATCTTGTAGGTTGCCATACGGATGCTCTTTGGACTACGATGTGGACATGAAGACATTTATCATGATGCCAAATATATATATATATATATGTGTGTGTGTGTGTGTGTGTGTGTGTGTGTGTGTGTGGATGTGCTATAGATTATGCTATATGATGTCCGTATGTTGTATGGATGTGATATGGACTATGTTATGTGGATGTGCTATGGACTATGATATATGGATATATATATATATATATATATATATATATATATATATATATATATATATATATATATATATATATATATATATATATATGGATGTGTTATGGGCTATGCTATATGGATTTATATATGGATGTGTTATGGATGTGTTATGGACTATGATATGTATATATGGATATATATGGATGTGTTATCGTCTGTGCTATATGTGTGTGTTGTCTATATATATATATATATATATATATATATATATATATATATGGATGTGTTATGGACTAGTGTGCTATATGGATATATATATATGGGTTATGCTATATGTGTGAGGAATAATTATTGTGACATATATTGTTATATTATCTATTTATACTGTTATATTGTCTATTTATACCGCTATATTGTCAAAATAACATGCTAAACCTGAGGTTTAAAAACAAAAAAGGGTGCAACCTCTTTGCCTCATGTTCATGACGACAAAAAGCATGTGGGATTGCCGTCTTGTACTACATCCACAGACGGCAAAAATTTGAGGCGGTTTGGTCGTCTTGTACTACATCCACATACGACAAAGATCTAAGGTGGTTTGTGTAGGATCTGAAGTATGTCTAGAGGGGGGGGGGGTGGTGATTAGACTACTTGATGTCTAAGATGGTAATTTCCCTCGTTAGACACCATACTCTCCTAGGTTGTGAAACCAATGGAATGGAGACCAAATCTCTCATACCACTTGTAGGATCCGAAGTATGTCTAGAGGGAGGGGGGTGATTAGACTACTTGACCAAATAAAAACTTAGCCTTTTCCCAATTTTAGTTGTGGGCAGTTTTAGCAATTTGTGACTAGTCAAGTACAACCTACACATGCATATCTAACAGTATAGCAACGGAAAGTAATGACATGCAAATGCAAGTAGGGGGTAAGGATAGGAAGATCAGACGCAAAAGTTGACACGATGATTTTTGGCATGGTTTCGGTAGGTGGTGCTATCGTACGTCCACGTTATTGGAGACTCCAACCCACAGAGGGTAACAGTCACGCGAGTCCACGAAGGGCTCAACCCACGGAGGGTCCAGGGATAAGGAACCTTGTCTATTCCATCATGGCTTACGTCCACGAAGGACTAGCCTCACTCGGGGTAGATCTTCACGAAGTAGGCGATCTCCTTGCCCTTACAAACTTCTTGGTTCAACTACACAACACGAAGTAGGAGGCTCCCAAGCGACACCTAACCGATCTAAGCTCCAAAAGGTGATATATGTGGTAGTATGATGAACTCCTTTCTCTTGTGCTTCAAAAGATAGTCTCCTCAACACTCAATCACCCCCCTCATAGATTTGGCATGGGTAGAAGAGATTTATTGGGTGGAAAGCAAATTGGGGAGGCTAGAGATCAAGTTTCAAATGGATGGATTGGAATATATTGATATCAACAAATGAGTAGGTGGTCTCTCTCAGAAAAAAGAATATGGCAAGTGTGTGTGTTCTGAGTGCTTCCTCTATGAATGAGAGGTGGTGAAGGGGGTATATACATGCATCTCCCAAAATCCAACCATTACAACATTATTGCCCAAATCGGTGACACATAAATGAATCTCGGTGGTACCGAGTTGCACTAATGTGGCAACTTCCGAATTCTCGATGAGACCTATATAGGAATCTCGGTGGTACCGATTTGGTGACCTTGGGCAGTTTCCAAATCTTGGTGAGACCGATTTCAAAACTTGGAAATTCCGATTCTTGAAATCAACAGACCAAAAAGTTGGTCACTCATTTTCGGTGGCACAAAAGTGAAAGTTGGTGGTAACGAGATATTAGGGTTTGGCAAAGGTTCTGTCCCTAGGAAATCAGTAGGGTCGAAATGGAATTCTTGGTGGCACCAATTTTTGATGTATAGGCTTCGGACAAATATTTTGTGAGAGAATTGCTGAGTATTTTTGGTGGCTATCTCTAAGCACTTGAGCAACGAATTCATCGATACAACACCCCAGTATTGGCTTTCCTATGGCCTCAAATGTGATTTCTCACAAATATAAAATGCAGAGTCTTGTAGCTTCAAGCTTGGCCAATCCTATTCCTTTCCTTGCCTTAAGGGGTTTCTCCTCACAATCCTTTAGCCAATTTATCTTTGCACTTTTCTGAAATATACTAGGATAGTAACATTAGTTCAATGATACATATTTTGTTATTAATTACCAAAACCACCTTAGGGAGCAATTGTGCTTTCAATCTCCCCCTTTTTGGTAATTGATGACAACATATAGATCAAAGCTTTGACAAATGATATGACCAATGACTAACATCGTTGCTTTAAAAAGTATGTGAAAAACAAGCTCTCCCCCTAAATTTGTGCATTATTTTAAATTTGTGTTTGAATGCAAATACACAATCAATTAGGATCATGGGATACTCTTCCATGTCACATACATATTGGTGGTGCGCATAAATGATATGAGTGAATAGTAATGCACATAACACCAGACAATGAGTGAGTGATCATGATGTAGCTAGCTCAAAGGTATAACGTAGTAGTATCAACAATCAAAGTAAATGATCAAACACGAATGTTTAAGTCATCCAAAAGACCAAATGTTTGTAAAACTAAGAGGGAGCAATAAAAAGCAAAACTCTCTCTCTCTCTCTCTCAGCCCTAAATGATCTATACACTTCTCCCCCTTTGGCAACAAGTTACCAAAAAAGTTCAAAGGTCTAGAACTAAGCATCTCTATGGGGAGGTGTGGACACTGGAGGTGCAGGAGCTGGTGGAGCTGAAGGAGCTGAAGGTGCTGATGTTGAGCTGATGAGGTTGGTCTTGCTTCTGGAACTGGCATAGCTGCACGCCTAGACTGAGTTCTAAACTGAGTAGTTGTATGAAGAGGAAAATCATCATCAAGGCTCTTCTGCATTGCTAGAGCGAGGTGTATGCATTGCATGAACTTCATGCTTGGGATGCTCAACGGTTGTTGCCAACTCTATTACTTTGACATCCAAGTCATGTAATTTAGTCTCCACAATCCTCTCAAGGCTCTTCTGGTTCAAAAAAAATCTTAGAAATATTCTTCTCCATCCCTTGGATGGTGCTGACAAGAAACGACATATGCTCCTCTCTGGATGTCAGCTGTGGTGCTCCAGCATCTCTGACTGCCTCTACCTCTGTTGCCTCTGCCTGCTGACAGGCTGTAGCTGAGCTGGGATCGATGGGTGGGATCCATCACAACTTCATTGTCTTCGAATGCTGGCTGAAGAGGTAGGTGTGGACGATCAAGTTGATATGGATGCTTGCCAATCTTGGCATTGATGAGCATATGAATGTACGGTGCATACCCACAAGATATCTTCTGGTCAGCAGCTTTCCTCCTGACTGTCTCAACTATCAGATCCATCACTCTGATCCTGGTGTGGGTGTGTCTATGTGGTGCAACATGTTGATGGAATACCCTCTGATCATCTTATCATCTACTGATTTGGGCATGAGGGTGTATCTCATAATGGTGTTAGTTGTTGGTATTCCTGCCTGTAGAAAATAGACAGAGCTAAACTTATGTGTCTTCACATACTGATGGGGCACTGGATTGTACATGTTGGCCATAGTGTTATGATTCATCTTGGACTCTGAGTGCACATCCAAATCACCCTCTTGGGTCTCAAGGGAACCAATGATAGTGGCCCACTTCTCTACTATAGACTCATCCTTGTGACCTTTGGTTATGCACGCTATCCTTTCATCTGGATATAAATGAGAAGTCGAGTAAAATTGCATAATAATTTCATCGTTTCAAGTAGTCATCTCTCTACCAATAAAATCTTCAATGCTAATGAGCCTGAAGTTTTCTCTCACATGAGGGAAGAAGTCCTCATGTTTCTTTATGTAGTCTGAGTCTACATATCTCATGTTACTGACTGCAGGACTCTTGTCAAACAACACTATCTCATAAAAATCATGTTGCTCCTTAGTGTAAAAACGAGGATTAACAACAGTTCTCCTCCTGACAGCATATGGATCTGCAGTCCTCCACTATCTTAGACATTGATCCTTTCTCTTCTTCATATCCTCAGCAACAAGATGAGCATGATTGTGCAATGGCAAGTGAGCTCTCAATTTCCTCAGCACAGAAGTGTCTTCTTCCTCCTCTGCAGCACCCTCTCTGGATGCAGATCCCTTGTTCTTCTGTGTTGTAGCTATATCCCTAGTAGCCTTCTTGGGATCTACTCGCTTCTTAGGCTTTGAAGCAAAAGGTTTGGTCTTGGGTGCAGACCTACTGGGCATAGCATCTGCCATGAACTTCTTCTTCTTGGAAGGAGGTGCATTGGCAGGAGCCTCTTCTTCTTACTCAGCAGCTTCTGCTGGATCTTCACACATGGATGTTGGCCTTCCAACAACATGCACCACTCTCTTCCTCGCTCTCTTGTGCACTGGCTTCTTAGCCCGAGTCTTTGTCCTTCGAGTCCCACTTGGTTGCTCAGAGGATTGAGACAACCCTCTCTTTGCTGCAACATACTCTGAGATCTTTCTGACTATTACTCTCTCCTTTTGATTTTGGGGAGTGCTTTCTTCACGTATGAAGTCAGCATCCTCATCATTAGAATTCAGCTTCTTCCTGTACCTGGTAGCACCCTTGGGCAAATCATGGGGGCTTGGAGTACCTGGATGAGAAGCAGTCTGATGTCTATTACACAACTTGTTCTTGTAGACTCATGTTGGGCCTCCAAGCGCAGAGTTTTGTAGGACAGTAGAAAATTTCCCGCAAGTGGATGACCTAAGGTTTATCAATCCATGGGAGGCATAGTATGAAGATGGTCTCTCTCAAACAACCCTACAACGAAATAATAAAAAGTCTCTTGTGTCCCCAACACACCAAATACAATGATAAATTGTATAGGTGCACTAGTCTTGCGAAGAGATGGTGATACAAGTGTAGTAATGATAGTAGATATCGATTTTTGTAATAGTAACAATAAAAAACAACAAGGCACCAAGTAACTAAAGTGAGCATAAACGATATTGCAATGCTTGAAAATGAGGCCTAGGGTCCGTACTTTCGCTAGTCCAATCTCTCAACAATACTAACATAATTGGATCACACATGCGATGAAGAATCAGTCCAAAGTTCCTATCTAGCGGCGAAATAAGAAGAAATTGTTTGTAGGGTACGAAAGCACCTCAAATTTATTATTTTCGATCAATCTTTCCAAGAGTTCGTACTAAGATAGCAAGTTATCCTGTCCAATTGGTCTATCAAGAGTTCATACTAAAATAACACCATAACAAATTCAGATTCATAATACTCAATCCAACACAAAGAACTCCAAGGAGCACACCAAGACTGTTGGAGAACATAGTATGAAAACGTGCAGTCAACCCCTATGCCTAGATTACCCCAATGTCACCTCGGGAATCCGCAAGTTGATGCCACAACATATATCAAGTGAATCACTTGAATAGGCCCTTCAAAGAGGGAAGCAGAGGTTGTCACGCGCTTTTTGGTTTTGTATGCACAATCCCTTAATGCAAAAGAATGTCACTTTATATTGCCCCTTATGATAGCAACCTTTATTATGTAGTCCGTCTCTTTTATTACTTTGCCATCACAAGTTCGTACAACGCTCAATTTTCTCTTACACTAAATGATCAAACACATTTAGAAGCAATTTTTATTGCCTTTTTGCACCGACGACAACTTACTTGAAGGATCTTTTTCAATCCATAGGTAGGTATGGTGGACATTCATGGCAAGAAACTGGGTTTAAGGGTTTTTGGATGCACAAGTAGTATCTCTACTTAGTACGATTTTTTGGCTAGCAAAAGATGCTAAGCAAACACCACATGTTGGAGGATCCATAACAATATGACTTCTATGCAAATATACACAACCATAACTCATTACGTTGTCTTCCTTGTCCAACTTGAACTAATTCGCTCAAGTTTGAAAATAATTAATGGGTATCACAATCATAGAAAATGTCCAAGATAATATATTTATATATGGAAGTTCTCTTCCTTATACAAATCATTCATGAATTGCTTGTATGACCAATATCGTGATTGCCAAGCTTCAAAAGATTTCACTTTCTAAACCCAATGTGAAGCTACTACTAGGCATTACATGAGCATATAATTTCAACTTCATGGTATTCAATTGATTCAACAATTTACTCATAGGATATAAGTGAAGCACAAGAGCGAACAATCAAACTACTCTCAAAAGATATAAGTGAAGGTCAATGAGTAGTTAAACAATCAAGTAGCTATGTGAGGATTCTCTCTCTCAATAAATATTTTCAGATCTGATAATTTTATTCGAACATCAAACTAAACAAAAATGCATTCCAAGAATAGCACATATCATGTGGAAAAATAAAAATTTAGGCTCAACACAGGCTAACCAACAATTATTGATGAAGAGAGGTGGGATGTGTAGCATCCCCAAGCTTAGACGCTTGAGACTTCCTTAAATATTTACTTGGGGTGCCTTGGCCATCCCCAATCTTGAGCGTCTGTATCTCGTTCAATCCTCTCATATGACGGTTTCACCCAAGTCTCAAAAACTTCATCCACACAAAACTTGAAAAGAAGTCGTGAGATAGGTTAGTGCACATAAGAATAAATAAACTCTTTATGTACTCCTAATACAAGTTGCATGATAATTTTCAAACATCATATACTATTTACTATCATTTCCACAACTTATATCTCCTGATATAAGCTATGGAAACTATATGATAAGTAGATAACAAAACTATGACAACAATCTGTCTAAACAGGACAATCTGTAGGAATCTATTTAAAACGTGTACTAATGTATCTCCAAAAAATCAGAAATTTATGACATGATAAATAATTTTTACTCAAATACTTTGTTAAAATTTCAGAAACTTTCGATGTTCCAGTAAAATATGATAATTCGGGTACTACATCATAAGTTTCTGTTTTTATACAGCACACATCACACATGCAATTCAAGTATCTTATAGGAAATTCTTGAAACATTTTATTGAAAAACAAGATTATGAATATAATATAACAAATAAAATAAAATAAAATGATGCTCTAAGCAAAACACATATCGAGTGAATAAAAATATAGCTCCAAGTAAGATATACCGATAATGTTAGAGATGAAAGAGGGGATGCCTTTCGGGGCATCCCCAAGCTTAGACGCTTGAGTCTTCCTTGGATGTTACCTTGGGGGTGCCTTGGGTATCCCCAAGCTTAGGTTATTTCTGCTCATTATTCTCCTCATATTGGCATCTCACCAAAAACTTGAAAACTTCAATCACACAAAACTTAATGGAACTTCGTGAGATGGGTTCGTATGATAAATATAGATCATTCACTTAGGTACTGCCAAGACAAGATTCATAATTGTTCTCACATAATACCTACTATATTATATCATTACCATAATTTATATCACTCAATATAAGTTATGAAAACACTAAAACAAGCAAACTATGCACGCAAAACAGAATGTCTCAGAAAACAGAATAGTTTGTGAAGATCTGAATTAAAACCATACTTCCCTGACTATAAAACTTATGAAAAGCAGGAAAATATAGAGAATTTGCATACCAAAGCTGTGTAAAAATTTCAGAATTTTTTAACGCTCCAGTGAAATAAGAGTAATTCTGCACCGGACGTAAAAGTTTCTGTTTTTGCACGGAATCAAACAAGCAAGTATCCACACTATGCCAAAGGCTTTACTTGGCACTTTATTGAAATAAAAGCTATAAAACATGATTAATACAATAGTTTAATCATGTGAACACAGAACAGTAGAAGGGTTAAATATTGGGTTGTCTCCCAAGAAGCCTTTTTCTTTAATGACTTTTAGCTAGGCATGATGATTTCAATGATGCTCGTATAGGGATAATAGTTGAAACATGCAAGAGAGCATCATGAATCACATGGAAAGCACATTTAAGTCTAACCGACTTCCTATGCATAGGGATTTTTTAAGCAAACAATTTATTGTAGCAATAATCAACTTGCATAGGAAGGCAAAACAAGCATGACTTCAAAACTGTGAACGCATAGGGAGGAAACTTGATATTATTGCAATTCCTACAAGCATATGTTCCTCCCTCATAATAATTTTAAGTAGAATCAAGAATGAACTCAAGAATATAATTATCACATACAACATTATTTTCATGATGCACATGCGTATAATTTTTACTAGTCTCCACATAAGCAAATTTCTTCTCATTCATAATAGTGGGAGCAAACTCAACAAAATAACTATCATGAGACACTGTGGCATAATCCAATTTAAAAATAAAATCGTGATGACAAGTTTCATGGTTTTTATTAGATTTTATAACATACATGCCACCACCATAATCATCATAGATAGTAACTTTGTTGTCATAGTCAATTGAAGCCTCTTCCAAAGTAGTGGACTCATCACTAAATAAAGTAATGACCTCTCCAAATCTACTTTTATCATTATGAAAAAAATAAGATTTAACAACCTTCAAATTAGTGGGATCATTAGTAACTAGAGTTGACACTCTTATGAACCCACTTTCATCAATATAATCATCATAAATAAGAGGCATGCTTTCATCATAATAAATTTGCTCATCAAAACTTGGGGGACTAAAAGTATCATATTCATCAAGCATCCCATCCCCAAGTTTGTGGCTTTCCATATCATTAGCATCATGGATATTCAGAGAATTCATACTAACAATATTACTATCATGCTCTATTCAAAATATGCCCTAGAGTCAATAATAAAGTGGTTATTATTATATTTCCTTGTTCATGATAGTCGTTTATTATCCACGCTAGAATTGTATTAATTGGAAACGCAAATACATGTGTGGGTACATAGACAACACTGTGTACCTAGTAAGCCTCTAATGGACTACCTCGTGGATCAAATATGGTCAAGGTTTCTTGGCCATAGACATGAGTTGTCATTTTATAAAGGGATAACATCATTAGGAGAATGATGTGATGGCGAAGACCAAAACTATGAACGTAGCTTATGATCGTGTCAGTTTATTGCTATTGTTTTATCCATGTCAAGTATCTTTTCCTATGACCATGAGATCATGCAACTCCTAAACACTGGAGGAGTACCTTGTGTGTATCAGACATTACAACGTAACTGGGTGACTATAAAGATGCTCTACAAGTATCTCCGAGGGTGTGTGTTGAGTTGGCATGGATCAAGACATGGATTTGTTACTCCGTGTGACGGAGAGGTATCTCGGGGCCCACTTTGTAATACAACATCACAATGAGCTTGTTAGCAATGTGACTAAAGAGTTACCCATGGGATCTTGAATTACGGAACGAGTAAAGAGACTTGTCGATAATGAG